>NC_133467.1:30186712-30499212 GCF_048565385.1 Saimiri boliviensis | reverse complement strand
TCCATAGTCTCATCTGTGAAAAGGCAAGTCCCTTCCATCCATGAAGCTGTAAAATCAAAAGCAAGCTAGTTACTTCCTAGATACAATGGGAATACAGGAATTGAAAAAATACCGGTGTTCCAAATGAGAGGAAAAAAAGGGGTTAGAGATCCCATTCAAGATAGAATCCAATAGGGCAGTCAAATTATAAAGTTCCAAAATAATCTTGAGGAAATCGTCTTACCTGTTTTTCCTTTTGTGGTTTGTGCTTTTGGTGTCCTCCTGGAGGAGGACACAGCTCCACCCTCGAAGTGCCCCCCAGGTCTATACTGAGAACACAACTCTGCAGACCACCGTGATGTGACACAGGGTGGCGCTGTGACGCGATGCCCATCAGTGGCCGAGCCTCAGCAATCTGAAAAGGCGGGCTTGGGTGTCCCCTCCTGGCGGCCGGGTACTGCAGGGTCCTCTTGCTCACAGTGTGGTGGCAACATGCTCCCTGCTGGCAACCAGGGCTATGCAGCGTCCTCTTGCTCACAGTGTGGTGCCTGTGCTGCTGGGCCCTCTTACTAGCGGTGTAGTGGCAGCACGCCCCCTCCTGGCCACTGGGGGCACTGCAAGACCCTCTTGTTTGTAGTTTCATGCTGGCCACCAGAGAACTGCAGGGTCCTCTTGCTTACAGTGTGGTGCCCGCGTGCTCCGTTGGCTTCTCGGGGCACTGTAGGGCCCTCTGGCCCACAGTGTAGTGGTGGCATGCCGCCTGCTGGCAGCTGGGACACTGCAGGGCCATCTTGCTCATAATGTAGTGGAAGCACGCCCCCTGCTGGCTGCTGGGGCACTGTAGGGTCCTGTTGCTCACAGTGTATTGGTAGCACGCTCCCTGCTAGCAGCTGGGGACACTGCAGAACCCTCTTGCTCAGTGTTGTGGCAGCACGCCCCCTGCTGGCAGTTGGGACACTGCCGGGCCCTCTTCCTCCCAGTGTGATGGCTGGCGCCCCCTACTGGCCTCCTTCTGCACCACTTAAAATCAGAGTGCCAGTTATTCAGCACCCACAGATCTGGAAATACGAACCGAAATGGAGCTATTACAGGAAAGAGTTGATGTCCCAGTTCTTGTCTAACTCGGAAGAAAGATTTTCACCAAGAGACAGTACAAAGATGGCAGATAATTTCATTGAAAATAAATACAGTGTAAAGAGCTTATTGTAGAAAACATAGGTAGGCCCCAAGGGAGGAGCAGGCTGATCGTGCAGGAAAACAGCCCAAGAGTCCTGTGCAGGGAATTTTATTTTGGACTTCTTTACATTCCTGCCTCTGTCTCAAGTCCCCACCTGTTTTCTCTGTCTGGTTTTTCTGCTCCTAACTTAGGTGCCCGACTTGCCCCTCTTTGGCTTGTGGGACCTCCTCACTGTTGGTTAAGGCACATGTGTGGAGATCAATTCAAATCCACTGCTGGGGCTGGCTCCTTCCCGTCTCTCCGGAAAGCCCGACAGTGGTCACCTCTGTACCTCCTGTGCCTGCCTATCTCTTTTGAATCTCCTTCTGTGCCCTAATCTGTGCTTATGGTGCCAGGTTCCTCTTAAGAATGTCCTCTTTGTCCTCCTTATCAGCATGCAGCTAGCAATTTTCTGACATTTTAACTGTAGAGTGAATGATGATTGGGGCATCCTAAGAGGAGTTCTAGGGTGTTTCTTTCTGCATAGGTACCTCTTCTTCCTCCTACCCACAACTGACAAGTGCCCATCCACTCCAGCATTAGAGATGCTACTAATATATAAATTTTGGATGGTCCCTCTAGGAGACCCTTCCCATCATGTTCATGTCTAGCTATCTACCGACTCTAACAGAGCCCACTATCCTGTGTCTTTCCCAAAAGTAGGGAAGGAACCATTCATTGGAAACCATAGGAAATAAAATGAATGTAGGTGAAAACTTTACAACTTATACAAATAATCACTCAAAATCATCCTTACACTAAATATGCAGAACTATACAATTTCTAGAAGAAAACATGGAATAAAAGCTATCTGCTCTTGGGTTCGGTAATGAATTTTAACAAGCAACACAAAGTGTCAATACACACAGAACAAAGAATTAAGCGGATTTTTTAAATATTAAAAGTGTATACTCTGGAAAAGACCTTGTTAAGAGAATGAAAAGACAAGCCACATATTGAAAGAAACTATTTGCAAAATACAGATCTGAGAAAGAATTTGAATTCAATATATAACAAAATCTTAAAACTAAGTAAAACAGCCCAATTAAAGATGCACACAAATCTGAACAGATACCTCACCAAAGAATTTAAGAGAAACCAGCCCTTTCAAAAGACTCCACCACTGATATGAACCAATTGCTTGAAGCAGCCTCTCCTTTCTTGCCTGATAAGAGACCACCCATGACAGAGAGGTTCTGGCCAGTATGCAGAGGATGCACAGAGCAAGTTTTCATGTCCTCTGCTTCAGCTTTTAATGTCAGAGGGCTGAAAACTTCAACCTGGGATCATGCTAACAATGCCGTTATTTGAACATGGCACCCATGTAGGAGTAAGAAACTCAACTGTGATTGCATGCATTTCTCCTTTCATAAATATTCAGGACTCCTCCTAGAGCTTATTAAATATGTGTATTTGGCCATGCCACTCAGCATAAATTACTGTTTCCCTTACCTCTCCCTTGAAGTGTCTGCTTCTGGCTTCTGGCTGGATTCTATGCTTCCTAGCCTGTTAGAAGGACTACCCTGCAGGCTACAACCCTTTGTAGGAAATAAATCTCTCACTGAGTGCAGTGGCTCATGCCTGTAATCCCAGCAATTGGGGAAGCCAAGGTGGGTGGATCACCTGAGTTCAGGAGTTTGAGACCAGCCTGGCCAACATGGTCAAACCCTGTCTCTACCAAAAATACAAAAAATTAGCCAGGCATGGTGGTGGACATCTGTAATCCCAGCTAATTGGGAGGCTGAGGCAGGAGAATTACTTGAACCCAGGAGGTGGAGGTTGCAGTGAGCCAAGATCACACCATTATACTCCAGCCTGGGCAACAAGAGTGGAACACCTTCTCTAAATAAATAAATAAAAAGAAATATCTCCTTTCCAAAGTTATGAACCTTGTCATTCTTTAGTTGACAGTGTTAGAAAGTTCAAAAGACCTTCCATTCTCTCCCACTGAACTCCTAGAAATTGTCATTTTGTTAATTATTTTAGATGCCTGAGACAAGTAATCAAATGAGTAGAAATGTTGAAATTGTGCTTTACCACCTATGTATCTCTTAATCCAATCAAGTAGATCTCTAAAATCAACCATGAGAATATGTATGCCTGAATTACGGCTAAAATTTCAGGATGAAAGCTATAGATCTCTATTTGTGTTTTATGCCTATTAACATATGTTATATATATATGTGATATTTTCTTAATTCCAGATAACAATGCAAAATTCATTGATAAAATCCTCTAGAAGTGCTCTATTCTAACTTAGCTTGGAAAAAAAATAAGCATTTCTAAATAAATATTCCCCAAACTCCTAGAAATGTAGGAACTGATACAAATGTTTTTCAAGTTAATACAATTTAGATAAAACATAGCTAAATAAGATTGATTTAATATTTTTGGTGTAATAAAACAACTATGTCTTCAGAGCTATCACTATTGAATATAAAACAAACGTACATTTCTATTCTGCTTGAGTTCTAGTCAAATAAGCTAATATTATGTTTACTAGATACTTAAAATCTTTAAGCTTATAGATTTGATTCTAATTAAGTTGTTATTTTTATTAAAAACATTATTTCAATAATAATTTTTTACAGTAAATCTACCTAATAATAGTTTCCAAAATACTTTTGGTAATTTTTATCCTTAAAGTTAAGCTAACTAAAATATTTGCGTTAAACATCTAGATAATTTATAAATAAGATACAATACTAAAACATTAATTATTGAACATAACAAATTCAACTTTATATACTTTTGTCCCCTATTTTAATGGAGAGACTAAAGATATTTTGGCCTGTTAATAAAAATTATTTTTGTCTACCACACTGAGAAATTATATCCCTCTAGATGTTGGGAGATCGTGTACTCATACATTGTCTAATCTGTTATAGAATGTTAATATATGCCAATTTAAAATTGTCTACTTCCAAGTTTACTCTGGGAAATAAAGATTACTAAGTATTAAAAATATAATCAATATATATAAATTAAATTACTAGAAATAGCAGAATAACGAGAAACAACTCTATGCAAAGTATGCGAACAAAGTAGGGCAAGTTTTGCAAGTAAAGCAGCTTGTATTTTTTATAAGAAAAACTATACAAAATATACAAACAAAAAGAGATACCTAACCTTCCCTGGGTTACATTTATATAGGTAAAATCTTATGTTTTCAGAAATTATGTAAGATCCTGGAAATCTGTCAATGCCCTCCTCATCCACACTATGTGCCGGTATAGTGTTGTGAGTCATAATATTAATTATTATTTTAAATGTTGCATGCCACAGACAAAATCGAATACCCTTGTTAGTTGTGGTATAATAAACTCTCATCAGATCTTTCATCACAGCCATTTCATGCTCTTTGTCACTTAGATATTATTTAGCCCTGATGCTTTCCTGAAACCTCCTGCAATCAGCTACAGGTCAGGATGTTTGTCTCCAACACAGGACTCCCTGAGACTCACAGAAAAGACTATGACAGGTACTCTGGTTATAGGCTTCTGATGATATTGCTTAAATAACTTTAAGACTATACGCGTGACTCAGTGAAGCTCTCCAGAAGTCTAGATGAGAAACTGATGGGGTGATGTCACTGCTAACCCAAGATTCAGCAAGACTGGAATTGATTACATGGCACTGAATGAACTGATGAACATTGATTATAATTTTATCGCTTTTGTTGAGCGTTGCTGTTTCTTTAATATTATAGTTTCTGGATTTAAGAAATCTCTTTCTCCTAAACTAACTATAACTCACAACAATTTAGTAGATTACACTTTTGTAAATAGCAGTGAGGCATTTATCTTTTTTCTCTGACTGATTTCTCCAAAATTTTGAAATTCTAACTGAATACTCTTTTTTTTTTTGAGATGGAGTTTCGCTCTTGTTACCCAGGCTGGAGTGCAATGGCGCGATCTTGGCTCACCGCAACCTCCGCCTCCTGGGTTCAGGCAATTCTCCTGCCTCAGCCTCCTGAGTAGCTGGGATTACAGGCACGCGCCACCATGCCCAGCTAATTTTTTTTATTTTTAGTAGAGACGAGGTTTCACCATGTTGACCAGGATGGTCTTGATCTCTTGACCTCGTGATCCACCCGCCTCGGCCTCCCAAAGTGCTGGGATTACAGGCTTGAGCCACCGCGCCCGGCCTGAATACTCTTATTTTCATGACAGTATAGTTGTTAGCAGAAGTCCAATAAGAATCTGTTCACCTTAGAACAGGACATAATTGGAAACTTTGGTTATATTATCAAGGCCTTTACTGGAATATCATATTTAGGTAGTGTCCCTAAGATCAGTTATGACCAGCAATTTTAAGGAACTAAGGTTGACTTTTATGGAGCCCATCCTTACAAAGCACTCTGAGAAAAACCAGCCTGATACCTAGATTACAGTGTTCACCGCCTTACAGGTTACTAAGGAAGGTCATTTTCTTGTAAGCCCAGGTTTTGGGGATAGTTTGGGGGCCTCAAGAAGAGAAGAATTCACCCAAAGCTATTAGGACTGCTGCTGAAATTGGATAGTATGTTCTGGGCTTGACTTTTAGCCTCAAGAAGGCCTTTGAAAGTCCAATCTGAGATTCTCTATGAAAACTTCCAGCAAAGAAGCTTGAAAGCACTTACGTGGTCAGCTCTTGTTCTTGCTGCACTTACATAATCGGGCAAAATCTAACAAAACTACACTTATTTTAAAAACAAGAATAGGCCGGGCACGGTGGCTCACGCCTGTAATCCCAGCACTTTGGGAGGCCGAGGCGGGTGGATCACGAGGTCAAGAGATTGAGACCATCCTGGTCAACATGGTGAAACCCCGTCTCTACTAAAAATACAAAAAATCAGCTGGGCATGGTGGCACGTGCCTGTAATCCCAGCTACTCAGGAGGCTGAGGCAGGAGAATTGCCTGAACCCAGGAGGCAGAAGTTGCGGTGGGCCGAGATTGTGCCATTGCACTCCAGCCTGGGTAACAAGAGCGAAACTCCGTCTCAAAAAAAAAAAAAAAAAAAAAAAAAAAAAAGAATAATCTGACTTTGATTATCTATGATCAAAAATGATGGTTACAATAGAGAAAAAGTTTGTTTCAATGGAAAACTGTAACTCGGCCAGGCATGGTGGCACATGCCCATAATTCCAGCACTTTGGGAGGCCAGGAGTTCAAGACCAGCCTGGGCAACATGGTGAAACCCCATCTTTACTAAAAGTACAAAAATTAGCTGGGCATGATGGTATGTGCCTGAAGTCCCAGCTAATCAGGAGGCTGAGGAGGGAGACTTGCTTGTACCCAGGAGATAGAGGGTGAAGAGAGCTGAGCTTGCATCATTACACTCCAGCCTCGGCGATAGAGCCAGACCCTGTCTCAAAATTCTTTTTTAAATAAGAAGACTATAGCCCTTGAGGGTTATCAGACTCTAGTCTTTTTTCTTGTCTTTGGGCTATTTTTACATCTTTGAAAACTGGATCCTGCTATCTGATGAATTTTGTCCCACGAGGATACTTGTGGAAGAAGAAGTCAAGTATTGTCTCCCCTACTAATGTATCTATTGTCACTTAATGCAAAGGCCTCCAACCCCGGAGCAAAGTTAGAAGAGGAAGGTTTTGCTCTGCTCCCCAGAATGCATAACAAAGTTGTGGTACATTAATGAAATGGATACTGTTTAGCCACAGAAAGGAGTGAAAGCTATCAACTCACACGAAGACGTGAATGAATCTTTCATGCACATTGCTAAATAGAAGAAGACAGTCTCAGGAGAATCCACACAGTGTGATCTCATTTAATGAGATTCTGGAGAAGGGAAACTACACAGATGGGAAGGCTTTGGCTGCACGGGGTGGGGGGGTCAAAGGATTCCATATGATACTTTAATAGTGGATACCTGCCACTATGCATTTGTCAAAACATGCCAAATTTTACAGCTAAATGGGAAAATCAAACTCTATTCTAATTAAATAATATTATTCAGGATATGGAGTATTCCAGCACAGAATACATAGTGTGAAAAATAACTTACGTATGCTACAAATTACTATGGTTTGGATGTGGATTGCTCTGCAAAAACTCTTGTTGAAATTTGGCCCCCCAATGTGGCAGTGCGTGGAGGTGGGGCCTAGTGGAAGGTGTTTGGATTATGGAGATCAATTCCTCATGAATAGATTAATGCCCTCCCATAGGAGTGAGTTCTGTCTGCTCTCACAGGAAAGGATTAATTCCTGCAAGAGTAGACAGTCAGAAAGAGTCTGGTTTCCTGGGCTTCCCACTTGCTTTCCCTCTTGCTGTGATCTCTGGTGCACTCCTTGCTCCCCTTGAACTTTCCACCATGAGGTGAAAAAGACCGAGGCCCCACCAGATGCTACTGCCCAATCTCAGACATTCCAGCCACCGGCATTGTGAGCCAAATGAACCTATTTTATTTACAAATTACCCAGCCTCAGGTATTCTGCTATGGAAGCACAAAATGGACTAAGACACAAATGTGGGAAAAAACTCACGGAAGGTTTAGGGAAAATGGTGCTGACCTAAGTCTCTTTGAAAATGAATAGAATCTGTAGGCTGGAGGCAAATGAACTATACTTCATCACTGGATTCCAGTTTATAAAGTTCTTTCCAACAGGGGTAATTGTGAACAATTGTAAAACCACAGTATCTGTACCTGGAATAAAACAATGAGTTACATAAGTCGTAGATGGTAGGAACCAGGTCTATCACTGCTGTATTGGGAGGTTACAAATTAGCAAGGGGAGAAGGGTAGAAAGATTCATGTGGTGAAGATTCAGAGGTGAAAACATCAATGTAAACTTATGTTTAGTTTAATACAGGTAATACAGTTCCACATCAAAACCTTTGTAATTGGGTGTGTATAGGTAGGTGACATACACACATATACTACCTAGCATTGCTAATGAGGGACAAGACACAGTGTGCTCATTCAGCAGCCAGATATAAGTTTTCCTACCATTCTGAAATGAATCGGGCTCTTTGAAGACTTTGTCCCAGTCTGATACTAGAACTGGGACAGTAAATATATGATCCAGGATAACCTTGAAGTATCAGAAAGTAAGTACTAAAAAAACAAACAAACAAACAAACAAAAAAAACACAGAACTGAAATATGTAAAAAAAAAAAAAAAAAAAAATTGGAGCCAATAAAAAGAGCTACCGGAGCAGTGTGAAGAAGAAGAGGCGAGAGCAACCCCCGGACCAACCAAAGCCCACACGCCGCTGCCCACGCGCCACTGCATCCCGCGCTCAGCGCCTACGTCCCACCGCCGTCGCCACCATGCCCAAGTGAAAGGCTGAAGGGGATGCTAAAGGAGATAAAGCCAAGGTGAAGGACGAACCACAGAGAAGATCCGCGAGGTTGTCTGCTAAACCTGCTCCTCCAAAGCCACAGCCCAAGCCTAAAAAGGCCCCTGCAAAGAAGGGAGAGAAGGTACCCAAAGGGAAAAAGGGAAAAGCTGATGCTGGCAAAGAAGGGAATAACCCTGCAGAAAATGGAGATGCCAAAACAGACCAGGCACAGAAAGCCGAAGGTGCTGGAGATGCCAAGTGAAGTGTGTGCACTTTTGATAACTGTGTACTTCTGGTGACTGTACAGTTTGAAATACTATTTTTTATCAAGTTTTATAAAAATGCAGAATTTGTTTTATTTTATTTTATTTTATTTTTTAAAGCTATGTTGTTAGCACACAGAACACTTCATTGTTGTTTTGGGGGAAGGGGCATATGTCACTAATAGAATGTCTCCAAAGCTGGATTGATGTGGGGAAACACCTTTCCCTTCTAGTTTTGAGAGAATTCCTCTTGGCTCCCAGGAGGAGGGATTCCCTGACTGTGACACACATGGCCACCTTGGCACACAAAAGCCTTGGTATGGAAACACAAATTCGCTTTCATGTCCTCTTCTCCCGTTCCATCTTTCAGCATAGACTTAACTCCCTTAAGCCCAGGCATCTGTTGGGACCTGACCCCCAGTCATTGGTTACCAGTGTCAGGCAATCTGGACTTGCCAGTGATGCCACTGAGACGGCACCTGTCAAAAGAGCAGTGATTCCATTTCTAGGTTGTGGATCTTCAGATGAATTCTGCCATTTTCATTTCACTTCTTGAAAGTCAGGGTCGGCTCGTGAAAAGTTGTTAAACAACATGCTAAATGTGAAATGTCAACCCTCACTCTAAACTTTCCCTGTTCAGAGCATCAGATGAAGACTTTGTTGGGTTTTATAGTGGCTTTCTGATTTTTGGTAGTCCATCAAAGAAGGGAGTTTGAAAGTTGTTGTATACTGTTAATGATCGTCTGCCCATGTCCTGCCTGAAATACCATGATTGTTTATGGAAAGTATCTTTAATAAAACTGGATACAGTTTGGCTTGGAAAAAAAAAAAAAAAAGAGCTACCAATGACCAACACAGGAATGAATTGTGCAACATAATGCTGTAGTGTTTAATGCTAACTAAAGCTTCAGGTAATTATCTAGGTGTCTATATTTGTATATGTAGGTGAATAAGCAAATAAAGTTGAATAGAAATCTCCTATGCAAAAGAATTCCAAATAATTGATGTAGATGCTCAGCCATCAGGAAGGCGGAGCTAACTCCTCACTCCGTGAGTATGGGCTTTACATTTGTGTAAACTTATTTATCATATTTTTTCTTGTGCTGTGGTTGTGTCCTGGGTTCCTTCTCTAAAATGCTGTTCACCTTAGACCAGGAAAAAAAAAGCAACATTACAGACTCTGTTTCAATTCATAGCTAAAAATTTTTAAAAGAGTGACTTTGTAAAAATATGTTCCAATGGCAAATTGATTCATTGTGACTGGATCCCTTATTCCAAGTACTTCTTGTCTTTATTTTGTTCCAGTGCCTACCTTTCAGCCGTACTACACCAGAATCAAACATTGGCCACTGGGAAAAAATATTCAAAGAAAGAAAGAATGTGAACCAAACTTGCGACCATCATGATTCAATGTTGCACCACAACGTTTTCTAAAACAGAAGAGTGTAAAAGGATATTCAAAGTCAATCTCCTCGAAGAGGCTTTGCAGACAATGAGGAAACCAGAGAAACGAAAATGGCAGGAGATTCTCTGGGAGATTTTAGATGTTTCTATGTTTTATGGGGAAGAATCACTTTACCTTTTAAAGAATCACAAAGAATTATTGGAAACCCAAACTCTGGAATGTTTCACAAATTTAGTTGAACTTGTATGTAATTCTGTCTATATAGCTAGCCATGAAGTTGATGATTTTTAAAACATCTGTGCCTTATTTGTGTAATAAAATATACAATGAATAATTATCCCTCATAGGAAAACATGTTAGACCTTGTGAAAGGAAAATAAATCTTGGGGACCCAAAATCACTAAGCTAAAGGGAAAAGTCAAACTGGGAATTGCTTAGGGCAAATCTCCCTCCCGTTCTATTCAAAGTCACCATCTGCTCATTGAGATAAATGCATATCTGATTGCCTCATTTGGAAAGGGTAATCGGCAACTCAAAAGAGTGAAACCATTCATCTTTATCTACCTACGGAAGCCCCCTGTCTGGCCTTCTCTTCAAGTTGTCTCACCTTTCAGGACTGAACTGAACCAATGTACATCCTCCACATAGTGACTGATGTCTCATGTCTCCCTGAAATGTATAAAACCAAGCCATGCTCCTACCACCTGGGGCACGTGTTGTCCAGACCTCATGAGGATGCATCACAGGTGCAGGCATCCTCAAACTTGGCAAAATGAACTCCTTAAAAAATCTGAGACCTGTCTCAGATTTTCAGGGTTCATACATGTAATGTAGGATGTTAATGTTGGTAAAACAGACATTATTCTATCTACTATTACAACAATACAGCCCATTAGCCTTAGACCTTCTCCACAAAATAAAAAATGTTGATGAGGTACAAATAATATATATAAACTTAAATAATGTTGCAAATTTTAATATGCCTACTTTTCATTTTTAAATACTATTTTGACTACTATAACACTGTAAGAAAAATGAGTAGTTAAAACATGAATAAAAGTGTTTACAGGGGGTGGACATGTTTCCTCCAGCCTCAGGCTTGGGGTGACATGAAAGGCACCTGCCCATCCCCAGCTTTCATCCCAGCTGTCCTGATGGTGGCTCTAAGCATTTCTCCTTTCTCTATATGAAGATCAAACTCCAGAAACAAATCCAAATCTTACAATATGTTGTGACACACTATGATGATGAACAGCCAAAGCCTCAAGCAAGGGATGCTTTTGAAAACAAGACTTATAGAACATAATGTGTGGAAGTACAGCCAGTGTCGGAGTTGCTCCCTCTGCATATGGGGAGCAGACAGGAAGCTTTTGCCTCACCTTCCTCAAATGGCCTGCAGCCACATCTCCCCAGGTCAGACTTGAGGAGAATGAAACTTTGGTCTTCACTGTGGACATGCTACCAAGGGCACCAACGCCATGGTCTCTCCTCGGGTGGGTCCTGATCAGCCTGCTGCAGGCACTGGGCCCTGGTTCTGGGGGTGAGAATACACCCTGGGCTTCCACTGCATGGCTGGCACAGTGGGCATTCAGGTGCCTATTTGGAGACTGCTATGGAGTCCTGTGCCAGATGCAGTGGTGCACAGCTGGGAGCCAAGGGTCCCTGCTTCTGCTGGAGAATCTGGGCAGATGTAAAGGGTTAAAGTTAGGGGTAGGGTTAGGATTAGAGGTTAAGGTTAGGGTTGGTGTCGGAGTTTGGGGGTCAGGGTCAAGGGTCAGGGCTAAAGAGTAGGGTTAGGGATTGGGGTAGGGTTAGGGTTAGGGTCAGGGGGTTAGGGTTTAGGGTTAGAGGTTAAGGTGGGGGTAGGGGTGGGGGTGAAGGTGAGGGTAATAAGCAGATTAGTAAAAACAATTCTGCTTCACTTCAATAATAACCTTCTCCAACTCATTTTGTCTCAACAAACATTTTTCCAGCAGAAGAATCCCAGGCTTCTTAAAGCATGGCAAACACCTATAATCCCAGCTACTCAGGAGGCTGAAGAATCGCTTGAACCTGGGAGGTGAAGGAAGCAATAAGCCTAGATCACACCACTTCACTCCAGCCTGGGCAACAGAGCAAGATGCTATCTCAAAAAAAGAAAAGAAAAGAATTAGCATCGTTTTGTCACCAGAAAAGAGGTCTTGTCCCAGACCCCAACAACGGGTTTTTGGATCTCACACGAGATGGAATTTATGGTGAGTCACAGAGTCTAGTGACGTTAAGAGAGTTTATCAGCCACTACTCAGTTACAGAGCAGGGAGTCCTCAGAAAGCAAGAGGAGGAACACACCTGTTTTAAAGAAAATAAATTTTTTTTGAGACAGAGTTTTACTCTTGACACAATGACATGATCTCGGCTCACTACAAACTCTGCTTCCCGGGTTTAAGGATTCTCTTGCCTCAGCTTCGCAAGTAACTGGGATTACAGGTGTGCACAACCATGCCTGGCTAATTTTTTTGCATTTCTTTTCCATTTTGTTATTTTTTGTTTATTCAATTTTTTAAAATTCAGTACCTATACAGACTGCCAAAAATTGCCAATGCCAACTATATTTCCAGTCATCATGGCAAAGTATTGGGAAAAGTTTTCAACTGGCAATAGTTGCGTCTCGGATAAACCTCATTGGATACGATACTGCCACTGTGCAAAGCTATATTTTTGTATTTTTAGTAGAGACTTGGTTTCACATGTTGGTCATGCTGGTGACCAACTCCTGGCCTCAAGTGTTCTGCCCTCTTTGGCCTCACAAAGTGCTGGGATTGCAGGTGAGAGCCACTTTACCTGGCCTTAATATTTATTTATATAGGTTATTAAGAATAGTGTTGTCTCTTATAAAGGCCTCTGATCAGTTTGTGTCAGGCTATCAGTATTGTTACTTTTCTATGCTACTACTGATTTTAACAATAATTTATGAGTGTACCATTATCTTTAAAGTAAAACATTTTTAAATTAAGAATGCTTATTGCTTAAAGTGCTGGTAAATTTTTTTAAGTTTTGGGTTTTTAGTTATTAACTTGTTCTTGCAATCATAAATATTTTATAACCAAAGGTGCTCAACACCTAAATATATAATCCAACAAATTTAACATGTGTTAGTGTAACTGTGTGTGTGTGTGTGTGTGTGTGTGAGACAGGGTCTCACTCTGTCTCCCAGGATTGAGTGCAGTGGTGCGATGATCGTTGGCTCACTGCGGCGTCAAACTCCTGGGCTCAAGCAATCCTCCCGCCTCAGCTTTCTGGGTAACTGGGACCACAGGCAGGCGCCACCACGCCAGCTAATTTTTATATTTTTTGTAGACATGAGGGTCTCACTATTTTCGCAGGCAGGTCTTCAGTTCCTGATCTCAAGTGATCCTCCCACGTTGACGAGCCAGCCTGCTGGCCAAAAGGGGAGGAGTGAAGGCGCCGGGCAGTTGGCAGGTGGAGCCAAAGAAGGAAGACTTCCTTAGTCGGGAATCAAACCTGGGTCAGGCGTGAGAACACTGAATCCTAACCACTAGACCACCAAGGAGCGTCGTCCACCAGACCAGGCTTAGGCCTCCTGACCCCAGCACCTGTGGCCCCAGCACAGAGTGCTACCCTGGTCCTGTCCCCTGCTTGGGTTTAAAACAAACACCCACCCACCGCCCCCACCCACACTGACGCCTAGGCTGAGCCTGAGGCAACCCACCTGTCCCCGCAGCTTTGGTCCTGTTCACCCTCCAAACACTGCCGCCTACTTTCCCAGGCCTCCGCAAAAGGTGCGCCGCTGTGTTGGCCGAGAATCGAACCCGGGTCAACTGCTTGGAAGGCAACTATGCTCACCACTATACCACCAACGCCGCAAGGCACGGTCAGAAATGCCACATTGGCCCGGGGCTCCCACGAGCGAGCGCGCCGCCTAAGCCCGACGCAGCCCAACTGGCCGCTGAGTCTGTCTGTCCCTGCGTCCCTCCGGCCGGCCATCCGCCCGGCGAGCTGCTGCTGCGCTTTGCCACGGCGCCTCCAAAGGACGCCCCGTTCCCCACCGGTGCAAGGCAAGCGCTACTGCTTAGACGGCCAGCCACCCCCCCACCACCACCACCCACCGCCTCGCCTGCCCGCCTGCCTCTGGGGGCGCTCTGACTCCCTCCCCGCCCGGGGCCCGCCAGAGCCCTTTTCCATCAGGTGCCCGGAGGGGCCACGGCCGCTATGGGGCCACAGCCGCCGCGTGCCCAAGGGGTCCTCACTCTGCGTCCCACCGGGTACCGGGCTCTGTGCGAGGCAGGGAGCCTCTTCTGACAGCCACTTTAGGCCTGCCGCTCGTTGGGCGCCATGGGAGCAAGAGGAGGCCGCCACGCTGTGGTAACCAAGCAGCCGGCAAAAAGGAAGTGCAGAAGGCCAAGGGGGCAAATGGGGCCATGGGGACCAAGGGGCCAGGTAGTCCAGGCCCGAGATGACGCCCTGCGGCAAGCTGGAGGGCGGAGGGAGGATAGGGTGGGCAAACAGGCCGGATCCGAGGCAGCTGGCGCAAAAACAACCTTTGCCTCCCCGTCGGGGAATCGAACCCCGGTCTCCCGCGTGACAGGCGGGGATACTCACCACTATACTAACGAGGACGATGGAGGCAGCTGCTCAAATGACAGGCACCACTGCGACCTCTGAAGCGAAGCCCTGACTTGATCCCCTACGAAGATGGACCCCAGGGGCTGGGACGTGCCCGCGAACGACCTGCAACCCACCACCGGTGGCGCGATGTACCCCGACGCCCAGAAAAACACCCTGCGATGACACCCGGATCCGGGAGAACGCCGACAGCTACCCGAGTGATGTGGAACCTCCCGATGCGCCGTGTCTGCTGTCTCCAACGCTGGAAGAGGCGAGGGCGAAACCGCCAGGCCGCTGCACCCAGGACGTGGTGGGCGCGAGCCCTGCGGGGGTCCCGCCGGAGGAGGCGCGGGGGCGGAGACATGCTGGAGCGGCCTGAACAACGACCACCGGTTCCGGGGTTGGAACGCGTGGGCGTCGACCCCAGAGCCAGCCGGATACGTTCATTGGTGCCGGCTCCGCTTGCGCGATCCGTTGGCTGCGCACCAGACGCACCGGGGAAGGGCGAAGGCCTCCACGCAGGCGCGCTCTCAGGATGGCCGAGCGGTCTAAGGCACTGTGTTTAGGTCGCAGTCTCTCCTGGAGGCGTGGGTTCGAATCCCACTCCTGACAAGCGGACCTTTTGGCCCGCCCACCGCCTCGCCTCGGTTCCCGCCTTGAGCAGTGGCCCACGCCCCGAAACTCCAGACCCCTTCAAGCAAGCTTCCGAAGCGCACCTGCTTCTCAGGCACGTCCGTTCTTCCTGCCTGCCCACCCACCAACCGGCAGTCCCAGAAACAGCCCAGGAGTGTGCGCCAGCGCTCCCGACCCTCTACCGATTGCCCTTCCTTCCGGCAGACGCACTCCGCACCCCCTCACGCGCCCTCTTACCTGGCCCAAACACGCCGAGGGACCGCGAACCCCTTCCTGGCTCTTTCCGGCCGGTCTCCTCCGTCGGCCTTCTCCTCATCCGCCCTAACGGACACAGCCCTGACTCTCTCGCCTTCCTCTTTTTCCCTCCTTCCTCCCAGCGCCCAGCGCCCAGCGCCCACCACCCACCGCTCACCGCCCTCGGCCCACCGCCCTGAATCGCCGCTGCGCTGCCCAGAGGCGTCCGTAGCGCTCGGCCCGCCCGTTTGCACTCTCCAACTTCTGCCCGCGGAGCAGCGGCGACTCGCTGGTGGAGCCCCGCGCACTTCTGCAGCCAGAGGCCCGCCATCCAATGTCCTGTCCTTGCCTCCAACCCCTCGGCCCCCGCCTGGTCCCTCGACGTGACGTGACCAGAGACTCCCCTTCTGCTCGCCCCATAGGGCCAGCCTCTCGTGGACGCTACAGTGGGACACACGCCCACCGCACGATGTGACCGGCGAAGGGCGGCTGGTGGCCAGCGCCCCTGTGACAGCTACCGTCGGCGCCTTTCACCGGTGCATGGGTGGTTCAGTGGTAGAATTCTCGCCTGCCACGCGGGAGGCCCGGGTTCGATTCCCGGCCCATGCAGTGCGACGTCCCATTTTGGTGCCGCAGCACTAACGTAAACGTATAGCCGTGCTCCCCTCTGCCGCCGGCTTACCCTCCGGGCGCTAGAGCCTGTCCTGCCCGGCCCTGCTCCCACGCGGGATTCCCCTCTGCCCACTCCCCCGCCCCTATCTGGACTAATGCATGAGGCCACCCTGCCCTACCCCGCCTTGGTAACAACACCCCCTACAAACCCAGGAGCGTGCCACACACCAGCCTTTGGCAGCCTCCTGGTCCTGTTTCTCTTCACTGCCCTGCCACCGCCTCTGCCCTACGCATTTCACTTCAAGGAATGCCGCCAGGCAGCCCGAGCTTGTGCCCGCGGGCGCCACCTCTTCTCTTCACTTTTCACCGCGACTACCTCCCTCTTCTCTCTCTCTCTCTCTCCTCTGACTCTGCCTCCATCGCGGGCTCCCCACTTCTAGAAAATCATGCCATGGATGCCCTTCCAGTAGCGAGGAAGTCGAGACTTGGAGGAGAGAAACATCACGTTCCCCTGTTGGAGGGGGAGGGGTCACACAGTTGTAAATGCCACGACACAAGTAAACGCGTGGCATGTGCACAGCATCCATTCACCGTGTTCCAGACACTCCACACTCTCTCTCCTCCTGAGGCTCACGCTGCACCCCCTTGCCATCTCACCTCTCACAGCCTAACCCCTACCCACCACCTGACTCCAGGATCCTGCCTTGCTGCTGTCGCTAGAACCTCTTTTCATCTCAGCCCCGGATACATACAGGCCCAAGATGTGAATGTGCATCCTCAAGGCGGCTTACTAATGTCTGCGGTCCAGGTGCATTGCCTACCTCTTTGGGACCTGAGACATGGCCCCCAGTCGCTCTGTCACGCTGTCTATCTGACCTTTGGCTGCTTGCCACTTCACACCAGCCCCACTCCATACTCTGACCGCCTGGCCCAACGGCATCCCAGTCTCCCCACTTGAGGGTCCTCTTTGACGACACCGACTTTGTTCCTGCCCAGACTAGAGCCCAGAGATACCAACTCGCTGAAAATCTACTCCTTCCAGACTCCAGGCTCAGCCTTCCCTCCCTCAGCTCTATCTCCCCCCACCCCACGCATTCTTACACACACACACACACACACACACACACACACACACACACACCCCGGCACAGCCAACTCTCCCACTGGCTGCCAGTGCCTCTCTCTCACACGCTCACATCCCCAAGTCCTGGTTTCCTTCAGGCTCTTCAGACACACGCCAGCTCCGCCACCACCAGGGATCCCTCAGACCTCACACGCCGCGCGCAATGTGCCGCAGCGCCCCCGACATCGGCACGACCTCCGTCTGACTGGACCGCCCGGTTCCCAGACCGTGGCAGCCAGCCGGTGGACCACCCGGACACCCTGGACTCCTCCTCCCGCCTCCCAGTCCGCGGTCGGCATGCTTCTGTCCTTTCCTTGATGTCAGCCCCTAGTCCCGTGCCGGGGTGGTTGCCAGCAACGGGAACGCACAGCTTTGTCCGTCACTGTCACGCACTGACACACACCCACATCTCGCTGGCGAGCAAGCCCGCCTCCCGTGGGAATACCAAGCCTCTCTCTCCCCGACACGTCTTGTCTCGGCAGGTGATCCGACTGTGCCAAGATCCCCCGAATGTCAAGGGACAGTCTTGGGCGGTCGGTGGGACCTCTACTTTGCCCCCAAGGAAAGTTTCGGCAGGGAGTCGACTGAGCTCTGCCATTGACTTGGTGGATCGGCCAAGCACTCAGATCGATACCAGGCGGGACAGAGGCTGGGACAAATGGGCAGATCTGTGCTAAGGAGGGGGTGGGACGAAATTCCACAGCACACCTAGGCGCTGGGGATATGCGCCATCTCCGTGTTTTCCTCGCCAGCTCGGGAGAAGTTAGAGAGCGTAGGTGAAGAGACGGGAAACCAATATCCGCTACAAGTCTATCCTGAACCCCAACTTTCCACATGCGCTTTGGTCAGCTTGGCTGCTGGGTTTTTGCCACCAGCTCCTGCATCTCCACGCTTTCACGCCCGTGGTCAGGTTGGTCTAACTAGCGTGACCTCTCTCAAGCGCCATCGTCACATCCAGAACAGGTGAGAAACTCAAACATGTCAACACCGACGGGGAGCATGTGTACACACACGCGCGCGCGCACCCCTCCCCCCAAACAAACACCAATAGGCACCCGACGGGCCATGTGCATGCCATCTGATCCCGTTGAAAAGTGGGCAGACAACACATAGGAACTGCCCACCAACAGTGGGTGTATGAAGAGAAAATGCTCAGCCTCGCCAATCGTCAAGGAAATGCCAGCGAAAAGCATGAGGAGCAGTCGTGAACCCCGCTTAGGATGACTATCATTAAACCCGCAGGGAAAATAACCCATCCCGACCAGGAGGTGGACAAAAGGGAAGAATCAGCCACCGTCGGCGGAAAGGTAAATAAGGACGGCCACCCTGAAAAGCAGCATGGAGATTTGTCCAAAGGAAACACAACAACCTAACAAACAAACCAAACCGCACCTCAACCCTACCCTTCCGTCTCCTCCACCCCCTCCCACACACACAACTCCAGGTAGAGCTACCACTGCCGCCGGCAATCCCACGTATCCCTATTTATCCAAAGCATAAGGAAATCTGAATATCAGAGGGGTACCCCCACCCCCATGTTTAATGCAGCGCTGTTCACAATTGCAGAAACATGGCATCAACCTAAGAGTCCATCAGCTGGGAAACGGATTACAGAAATGTGGCATATAAACAGCAGGGAATACTACTTGGCCTTGGAACAGAATGAATCTTCTTTGCAGCAACACGGATGGAGCTTGAGGTTGCGATGCAGCGTCAAGTGAGCCGGGAAGAGAAAGACAGAGAGGGCAGGTCCTTACTCCTATCGTGGGAGCTCAAAAAGTCCACCTGGTGGAGGTAGAGCACAGAACCACGGGAACCAGATGCTGGAGAGGGCATGTGGGAAACTGGGGTGAAGAGAGGTTGAAGGAAATGGGCACGAGCCCGCGGTTCCACGGAAAAAATATGTTCTAATGTTCCATCGCAGAGTAGGGCGACCATAGGTGACGAGGACGTACGAGTGTGTGTTTCCAAAGAGTTGGAAGACAGCGCCTGTGATGTTCCCAACAGGGAGAGCTGGCACATACCGACGAGACGGATGCCCTGCATCCCCTCAGTTGATCATCCATCACTCCGCAGTCTACACATGTTCCCATATATCACAGGAATCCCATCGATATCCCGTCCGCACGAAGAAAATCATACTCGTGCTGGAAGAGTGACTGTCACAGCTCTGCCTTCCCGGCACCAAGGCTGGCCCTCGGTCTCGCCTCAAGTTTCACTGCCATCCCTATCAAAGCCGCTGACTCGCGTGGAGCCCAATCAGGGACACCGGCCCGCTCAGGGCCTGGCAGGCCGTGGAAAAGCCAGTGCGCTGGCTGGCATGAGCGGCCCTTGCAGGTGGCCAAACCCTGAGGTGCACATCCCCCACAGATGACAGCGAAGTGGCCCGTGAGCCCCCCGCCCCCTACCCCTGGGCTTGGCTTGGCAGAAGCCTCGCTGCTGGAGAGTCCTGGCCCATTCCGCGGCAAGACGCCACTGAGACTTTGTGTCTTTGGTGGCGGCGGCGGCGGCGGCTCTGCTGGCGACAACGGGGGAGAAAGCCTGTCCTGGCCAGTGGGCTTTGCCACCCAGGGAGAGTGGGAGCCAGGCGAGCACCCGACAAGGAAGAGCTGTGAAGCTGATGTGGCGTAGGTGGCGCCAGCGAAGCCAAAAGGACAAATGGGTGGAGGAAGCCTCTGGGCCTCAGGTGGAGGAGGCAGGGGTCGTGGCTGCGGTGCGGGAGAAGCAAGCCAGGCTGGTGGCCAAAACCAGAGGAGTGAAGGCGTCGGGCAGTTAGACGGCGGAGCCAAAGAAGAAAGACTTCCCTGACCGGGAATCGAACCCGGGCCGCGGCGGTGAGAGCGCCGAATCCTAACCACTAGACCACCAGGGAGCTTCGGAGTCCCGTCCAGGACTGCGCCTCCTGGCCCCAGTGCCTGTGGCCCCGGCACTGGGCGCTAGCCTGGCGCCTGTCCCCTGCTTGGGTTTAAAACAAACGCCCACTGCCAGCCCACGCCGACGCTGCGCCCGCCGCCACCCGACCGCCCCAGCGGCTCTGGTCCCGTTCGCAGCCCGCCCTGCAAACAGCGCCCCCTCCTGCCCCGGGCGCACACGCGTGCAGCCGGAGGCCAAGACCGGCCACCACACGGGCTCCGCGGCCCGAGACCCCCGCCCCCGCAAAAGGTGGGCCGCTGCGTTGGCCGGGAATCGAACCCGGGTCAACTGCTTGGAAGGCAGCTATGCTCACCACTATACCACCAACGCCGTACCGCGCGGGCAGCCACGCCACGCCCGCCCGGGACTCCCGCGAGCGAGCGCGCCGCCTAAGGCGGGCCAGGCCCGGATGGGCGCTGCGTCCCTCTGTCCGTCCGACCGCCCGGCCGTCGCCCTCCGCGTTGCCACAGCGCCGCCCAAGGATGCCCCGCGCCCCACCGGAGCGTGGCTGCTCCTGTCGGACCGCCTGCCTGCCTGACTCTGGGGGCTCTCTCTCTCCCTCGCCGCCCGGGGCCGCCAGAGCCCTTCTCCACCAGGTGCCCGGCGTGGCCACAGCCGCTACGTGCCCACAGGGTCCCCACTCCTCCGCCTCCCACCGGGGCCGGGGCCCCGTGCGAGGCAGGGAGCCCCTTCCGACAGCCACTTTGGGCGGGCCGCTCGTTGGGCGCCGTGGAGGCGAGAGGAGGCCGCCACGCCGTGGCGACCAAGCGGGCGGCGACAAGAAAAGGCAGGAGGTGCAGGAAGCCAAGGGGGCCAAGGGGGACACAGGGGCCAAGGGGACAGGCAGTCCAGGCCCGAGATGGCGCCCTGGGGCTCGCTGGGGGGCGGAGGGAGGATAGGGTGGGCACACAGGCTGGGCCCCAGGCGGCGGCCCAAAAAGGACTGCTGCCTCCCCGTCGGGGAATCGAACCCCGGTCTCCCGCGTGACAGGCGGGGATACTCACCACTATACTAACGAGGACGACGGCGACGGCCCCTGGGACGACAGACCCCATCCGACCGCGGGCACCGACCCCCGCCTGGATCCCCTCGGACGACCGACCGCAGGGATCCGGCACGTGCCCGCACGCGACCCACCACCCGCCACCCGCCGACACCCAACAAAGCACCCTGCGATCCCACCCGGATCCCGAGCGGGATTCCCACAGCTACCTGAGCGGCGTGGAACCTCCCCGTGCGCCCTGTCTGCTGTCTCCAACGCGGGGATCGCGCCGGTCGGGAAGAGGCGCGGGCGAAACCGCCAGGCCGCTGCTCCTAGGACGTCGTGGGTGCGCGCGTTGCCGGGGTCCGGCCGGCGGAGGCGCGGGGGCGGGGGCGTGCAGGGGCGGCCGGCACGCCGCGGACCGTTTGGGTCCGGGGTGGGGACGCTGGGACGTCCTCGCCAGAGCCAGCCGGCTGCGTTCACTTGGTGCCCCCTCCGCCCGAGCGCTCCGTCGGTTGCGCACCGACCGCACCGGCCAAGGACGCCGGCTCCCAGACACGCGAACCGCGACGCGCCACCGCGCGCCGTCAGGATGGCCGAGCGGTCTAAGGCGCTGCGTTCAGGTCGCAGTCTCCCCTGGAGGCGTGGGTTCGAATCCCACTCCTGACAAGCAGACCTTTTGGCCCGCCCACCCGCCGGAGGGCAACGCCCACCGCCACCCGGGACCACCTCGACCCGGTTCCCGCCTTGAGCAGTGGCCCACGCTCCGAAACTCCAGCCCCCTTCCAGCAAGCCTCCAAAGCGCAGCTGCTTCTCAGGCACGTCCGTTCTTCCTGCCTGCCCACCCAAGCACCGGCAGTCACAGAAATAGCCCAGGACTGTGCGCCAGCGCTCGCGACCCTCTATCGATTGCCCTTCCTTCCGGCAGACGCACTCCGCACCCCCTCACGCGCCCTCTTGCCTGGCCCAAACACACCGAGGGACAGCGAACCCCTTCTGGCTCTTTCCTGCCGGTCTCCTCCTTCGGCCTTCTCATTCGCCCTAACAGACACAGCCCTGACTCTCTCGACTTCCTCTTTTTCCCTCCTTCCTCCCAGCGCCCAGCGCCCAGCGCCCACCACCGACCGCTCACCGCCCTAGGCCCACCGCCCTGAATCGCCGCTGCGCTGCCCAGAGGCGTCCGGAGCGCATGGCCTGCCCGTTTGCACTCTCCAACTTCTGCCCGCGGAGCAGCAGCGACTCGCTGCTGGAGCCCCGCGCACTTCTGCAGCCAGAGGTCCGCCATCCAACGTCCTGTCCTTGCCTCCAACCCCTCGGCCCCCGCCTGTCCATTCCATTCTCCGGACACCCGACCCAGGTCGCCGATCCCACCGCGCTAACTGTGCTCCCTTCCCTGTGGGGCCCTAACCGCCAAAACCTGCCTGCCGGCGGTCCGGCAGCGGCCCGCATGCCTGCGGGCCAGAGGCGGCGGGATCCCTGCACACAGCCGGGCAGGCGAGCGCAAACCCGGAGAGATTGCCCACGAGGAATCCCGGCGGAAGCGTTAGATCCCCGTCGCCGGCCCACAGAGGCCAGGCCCCGCCGGGACCAGCTCTGCGCCGCCCCTCGTTTCCACGTGGGAAACCGCGACCTGGGCCGAACCAGCCACACCCAGCGCGCCTTGTCCCGGGTCAGCTGCTGCGGCTCGGCCAAGGCGCTCCTCTGCTGCATTGTGGCCTCCCTACCGGCCCGTGGGGCTCCCGCACCGTGTACGAGCCAGTGCGGTGGTAGGGGGCCGGTTAAGAGCGCAGAAGCGAGGCTCCCACGGACCTGGTCGACGTTTCTGAGCCACACGCAGCGACTGCGAGACCCGTGCCCCTTCACCGCCCCCTCTCGCTGACACCCCCACCCCCAACCCCGGCGTTGGGCCAGCCCGGCGGGAAAAGGACTCTGGGTCTGGGCCGGGGATCCGCGCTCAGCAAGGCCCGCCACAGCGCACCTTGCCCACTTGGGCCATCGGGCGAGGGCCAGGGCCGGTCTTTTTCTTGGCGACCCCGGCGGCAGAGAAAGTGCAAGATGGGACGAGTCGGCCTCTCTCCCTCGGCGTGTTGCGCCCAGGGTCCCTCGACGTGACGTGACGGGAGCGTCCCCTTCTGCTCGCCCCATAGGGCCAGCCTCTCGTGGACGCTACAGTGGGACACACGCCCACCGCACGATGTGACCGGCTAAGGGCGGCTGGTGGCCAGCGCCCCTGTGCCAGCTACCGGCGGTGCCTTCCGCCGGTGCATGGGTGGTTCAGTGGTAGAATTCTCGCCTGCCACGCGGGAGGCCCGGGTTCGATTCCCGGCCCATGCAGTGCGACGTCCCTTTTTGGTGCCGCAGCACTAACGTAAAAGTATAGCCGTGCTCCCCTCTGCCGCCGGCTTACCCTCCGGGCGCTAGAGCCTGTCCTGCCCGGCCCTGCTCACACGCGGGATTCGCCTCTGCCCACTACCCCACCCCTCTCTGGACTAATGGATGAGGCCACCCTGCCCTACCCCGCCTCGGTAACAACACCCCTTCCAAACCCTGGAGCGTGCCAGACACCATCCTTTGGCAGCCTCCTGGTCCTGTTTCTCTTCACTGCCCTGCCACCGCCTCTGCCCTACGCATTTTACTTCAAGGAATGCCGCCAGGCAGACGAGCTTGTGCCCGTGGGCCCCACCTCTTCTCTTCACTTTTCACCACGACCACCTCCCTCTTCTCTCTCTCTCTCTCCTCTGACTGTGTCTCCATCGCGGGCTCCCCACCTCTAGAAAATCATGCCATGGATGCCCTTCCAGTATGGAGGAAGTCGAGACTTGGAGGAGAGAAACATCACGTTCCCCTGTTGGGGGGAGGGGTCACACAGCCATAAATGCCACTACGCCAGTAAACGCGTGGCATGTGCACAGCGTCCATTCACCGTGTTCCAGATGCTACACACTCTCTCTCCTCGTGAGGCTCACGCTGCACCCCCATCGCCATCTCGCCTCTCACAGCCTGACCCCCACTCACCACCTGACTCCAGGATCCTGCCTTGCTGCTGTCACTAGAATCTCTTTTCATCTCAGCTCCGGACACATACATGCCCACGATGTGAATGTGCGTCCTCAAGGCGGCTTACTAATGTCTGCGGTCCAGGTGCATTGCCTACCCCCTTGAGACCTGAGACATGGCCCCCAGTCGCTCTGTCACGCTGTCTGTCCGACCTTTGGCTGCTTGTCACTTCACACCAGCCCCACTCCATACTCTGACCGCCTGACCCAACGGCATCCCAGTCTCCCCCACTTGAGGGTCCTCTTTGACCACACCGACTTCGTTCCTGCCCAGACTAGAGCCCAGAGATACCAAGTGGCTGAAAATCTACTCCTTCGAGACTCCAGGCTCAGCCTTCCCTCCCTCAGCTCTATGTCCCCCCACCCCACGCATTCTTACACAGACACACAGACACACAGACACAGACACACACACACACAAACACACACACACACACACACACACACTGGCACAGCCAACTCTCCCTCTGGCTGCCAGTGCCTCTCTCTCACACGCTCACATCCCCCAGTCCTGGTTTCCTTCAGGCTCTTCAGACACACACCAGCTCCGCCACCACCAGGGATCCCTCAGACCTCACGCGCCGCCCGCGATGTGTCGCAGCCCCCCAGGCATCGGAACGACCTCCGTCTGACTGGGCCGCCTGGTTCCCAGACCTTGGCACCCAGCCGGTGCACCACCCGGACACCCTGGACTCCTCTTCCCGCCTCCCAGTCCGTGGTCGGCATGCTTCTGTCCTTTCCTTGGTGTCAGCCCCTAGTCCCGTGCCGGGGTGGTTGCCAGCAACGGGAACGCACAGCTTTGTCCGTCACTGTCACGCACTGACACACACCCACATCTCGCTGGCGAGCAAGCCCGCCTCCCGTGGGAATATCAAGCCTGTCTCTCCCCGACACGTCTGGTCTCAGCAGGCGATCCGACTTTGCCAAGATCCCCCGAATGTCGAGGGACAGGCTTGGGCGGTCGGTGGGACCTCTACTTTGCCCCCAAGGAAAGTTTCGGCAGGGAGTCGACTGAGCTCTGCCATTGACTTGGTGGATCGGCCAAGCACTCAGATCGATACCAGGCGGGACAGAGGCTGGGACAAATGGGCAGATCTGTGCTAAGGAGGGGGTGGGAAGAAATTCCACAGCACACCTAGGTGCTTGGGATACGCGCCATCTCCGTGTTTTCCTCGCCAGCTCGGGAGAAGTTAGAGAGCGTAGGTGAAGAGATGGGAAACCAATATCCGCTGCAAGTCTATCCTGAACCCCAACTTTCCACATGAGCTTTGGTCAGCCTGACTCCTGGGTTTTTGCCACCAGCTCCTGCATCTCCACGCTTCAACGCCCGTGGCCAGGTTGGTCTAACTAGCGGGAACTATCTCAAGCGCCATCGTCACATTCAGAACAGGTGAGAAACTCAAACATCTCAACAGCGACGGGGAGCATGTGTACACACACGCGCGCGCGGCCCCCACCCCCCAAACAAACACCAATAGGCACCTGCCGGGCCATGTGCACGCCATCTGATCCCGTTGGAAAGTGGGCAGAGAACACACAGGAACTGTCCACCAACGGGTGTATGAAGAGAAAATGCTCAGCCTCGCCAATCGTCAAGGAAATGCCAGCGAAAAGCATGAGGAGCAGTCGTGAACCCCGCTTAGGATGACTATCATTAAACCCGCAGGGAAAATAACCCATCCCGACCAGGAGGTGGACAAAAGGGAAGAATTAGCCACCGTCGGCGGAAAGGTAAATAAGGACGGCCACCCTGAAAAGCAGCATGGAGATTTGTCCAAACGAAACACAACAACCTAACAACCAACCAAACCGCACCTCAACCCTACCCTTCCGTCTCCTCCACCCCCTCCCACACACACAACTCCAGGTAGAGCTACCACTGCCGCCGGCAATCCCACGGATCCCTATTTATCCAAAGCATAAGGAAATCTGAATATCAGAGGGGTACCCCCACCCCCATGTTTAATGCAGCGCTGTTCACAATTGCAGAAACATGGCATCAACCTAAGAGTCCATCAGCTGGGAAATGGATTAAAGAAATGTGGCATATAAACAGCAGGGAATACTACTTGGCCTTGGAACAGAATGAATCTTCTTCTTTGCAGCAACACGGATGGAGCTTGAGGTCGCGATGCAGCGTCAAGTGAGCCGGGAAGAGAAAGACAGAGAGGGCAGGTCCTCACTCCATTCGTGGGAGCTCAAAAAGTCCACCTGGTGGAGGTAGAGCACAGAACCACAGGAACCAGATGCTGGAGAGGGCGTGTGGGAGACTGGGGTGAAGAGAGGTTGGAGGAAATGGGCTCCAGCCCGCGGTTCCATGGCGGCAACGGGGGAGAAAGCCTGTCCTGGCCAGTGGGCTTTGCCACCCAGGGAGAGTGGGAGCCAGGCGAGCACGCGACAAGGAAGAGCTGTGAAGCTGATGTGGAACAGGTGGCGCCAGCGAAGCCAAAAGGACAAAAGGGTGGAGGAAGCCTCTGGGCCTCAGGTGGAGGCCGCAGGGGTCGTGGCTGCGGTGCGGGAGAAGCAAGCCAGGCTGGTGGCCAAAACCAGAGGAGTGAAGGTGTCGGGCAGTTAGACCGCGGAGCCAAAGAAGAAAGACTTCCCTGACCGGGAATCGAACCCGGGCCGCGGCGGTGAGAGCGCCGAATCCTAACCACTAGACCACCAGGGAGCTTCGGAGTCCCGTCCAGGCTTGCGCCTCCTGGCCCCAGTGCCTGTGGCCCCGGCACTGGGCGCTAGGCTGGCGCTGTCCCCTGCTTGGGTTTAAAACAAACGCCCACTGCCAGCCCACGCCGACGCTGCGCCCGCCGCCACCCGACCGCCCCAGCGGCTCTGGTCCGGTTCGCAGCCCGCCTTGCAAACACCGCCACCTCCTGCCACGGGAGCACACGCGTGCAGCCGGAGGCCAAGACCGGCCACCACACGGGCTCCGCGGCCCGAGACCCCCGCCCCCGCAAAAGGTGGGCCGCTGCGTTGGCCGGGAACCGAACCCGGGTCAACTGCTTGGAAGGCAGCTATGCTCACCACTATACCACCAACGCCGTACCGCGCGGGCAGCCACGCCACGCCCGCCCGGGAATCCGCGAGCGAGCGCGCCGCCTAAGGCGGGCCAGGTCCGGATGGCCGCTGCGTCCCTCTGTCCATCCGACCGCCCGGCCGCCGCCCTCCGCGTTGCCACAGCGCCGCCCAAGGATGCCTCGCGCCCCACCGGAGCGTGGCTGCTCCTGTCGGACCGCCTGCCTGCCTGACTCTGGGGGCGCTCTCTCTCCCTCGCCGCCCGGGGCCGCCAGAGCCCTTCTCCACCAGGTGCCCGGCGTGGCCACAGCCGCTACGTGCCCACAGGGTCCTCACTCCTCCGCCTCCCACCGGGGCCCGGGCCCCGTGCGAGGCAGGGAGCCCCTTCCGACAGCCACTTTGGGCGGGCCGCTCGTTGGGCGCCGTGGGGACGAGAGGAGGCCGCCACGCCGTGGCGACCAAGCGGCCGGCGACCAGAAAAGGCAGGAGGTGCAGGAGGCCAAGGGGGCCAAAGGGACCAAAGGGGCCATGGGGCCAAGGGGGCCACAGGGGTCAAGGGGACAGGCAGTCCAGGCCCGAGATGGTGCCCTGCGGCTCGCTGGGGGGCGGAGGGAGGATAGCGTGGGCACACAGGCTGGGCCCCAGGCGGCGGCCCAAAAAGGGATGCTGCCTCCCCGTCGGGGAATCGAACCCCGGTCTCCCGCGTGACAGGCGGGGATACTCACCACTATACTAACGAGGACGACGGCGACGGCCGCCGGGACGACAGACCCCATTCCGACCCCGGGCACCGACCCCCGCCTGGATCCCCTCGGACGACCGACCCCAGGGGTCCGGCACGTGCCCGCCCGCGACCCACCACCCGCCACCCGCCGACACCCAACAAAGCACCCTGCGATCCCACCCGGATCCCGAGCGGGATTCCCACAGCTACCTGAGCGGCGTGGAACCTCCCCGTGCGCCCTGTCTGCTGTCTCCAACGCGGGGATCGCGCCGGTCGGGAAGAGGCGCGGGCGAAACCGCCAGGCCGCTGATCCTAGGACGTCGTGGGCGCGCGCCGTGCGGGGGTCCGGCCGGCGGAGGCGCGGTGGCAGGGGCGTGCAGGGGCGGCCGGTACCCCGCGGACCGTTTGGGTGGGGACGCCGGGACGTCCACGCCAGAGCCAGCAGGCTGCGTTCACTTGGTGCCCCCTCCGCCCGAGCGCTCCGTCGGTTGCGCACCGAACGCACCGGCCAAGGGCGCCGGCTCCCAGACACGCGAACCGCGACGCGCCACCGCGCGCCGTCAGGATGGCCGAGCGGTCTAAGGCGCTGCGTTCAGGTCGCAGTCTCCCCTGGAGGCGTGGGTTCGAATCCCACTCCTGACAAGCGGACCTTTTGGCCCGCCCACCCGCCGGAGGGCAACGCCCACCGCCACCCGGGACCACCTCGACCCGGTTCCCGCCCACGCTCCGAAACTCCAGCCCCCTTCCAGCAAGCCTCCAAAGCGCAGCTGCTTCTCAGGCACGTCCGTTCTTCCTGCCTGCCCACCCAAGCACCGGCAGTCACAGAAATTTCCCAGGACTGTGCGCCAGCGCTCGCGAACCTCTACCGATTGCCCTTCCTTCCGGCAGACGCACTCCGCACCCCCTCACGCGCCCTCTTACCTGGCCCAAACACACCGAGGGACAGCGAACCCCTTCTGGCTCTTTCCTGCCGGTCTCCTCCTTCGGCCTTCTCACTCGCCCTAACGGACACAACCCTGACTCTCTCGCCTTCCTCTTTTTCCCTCCTTCCTCCCAGCGCCCAGCGCCCAGCGCCCACCACCGACCGCTCACCGCCCTCGGCCCACCGCCCTGAATCGCCGCTGCGCTGCCCAGAGGCGTCCGGAGCGCACGGCCCGCCCGTTTGCACTCTCCAACTTCTGCCCGCGGAGCAGCAGCGACTCGCTGCTGGAGCCCCGCGCACTTCTGCAGCCAGAGGCCCGCCATCCAACGTCCTGTCCTTTCCTCCAACCCCTCGGCCCCCGCCTGTCCATTCCATTCTCCGGACACCCGACCTAGGTCGCCGATCCCACCGCGCTAACTGTGCTCCCCCTTACCTGTGGGGCCCTAATCGCCAACACCTGCCTGCCGGCGGTCCTGCTGCGGCCCGCATGCCTGCGGGCCAGAGGCGATGGGATCTCTGCACACAGCCCGGCAGGCGAGCGCAAACCCGGAGAGATTGCCCACGAGGAATCCCGGCGGAAGCTTTAGATCCCGTCACTGGCCCACAGACTCCAGGCCCCGCCGGGACCAGTTCTGCGCCGCCCCTCGTTTCCACGTGGGAAACCGCGACCTGGGCCGAACCAGCCACACCCAGCGCGCCTTCTCCCGGGTCAGCAGCTGCGGCTCGGCCAAGGCGCTCCTCTGCTGCATTGTGGCCTCCCTACCGGCCCGTGGGAGTCCCGCACCGTGTACGAGCCAGTGCGGGGGTAGGGGGCCGGTTCAGAGCGCAGAAGCGAGGCTCCCACGGACCTGGTCGACGTTTCTGAGCCACACGCAGCGGCTGCGAGACCCGTGCCCCTTCACCGCCCCCTCTCGCTGACACGCCCACCCCCAACCCCGGCGGAGGGCCAGACGGCGGGAAAAGGACTCTGGGTCTGGGCAGGGGATCCGCGCTCAGCAAGGCCCGCCACAGCGCACCTTGCCCACTTGGGCCATCGGGGGAGGACCAGGGCTGCTTTTTTTCCTGGCGACCCCGGCGGCAGAGAAAGTGCAAGATGGGACGAGTCGGCCTCTCTCCCTCGGCGTGTTGCGCCCAGGGTCCCTCGACGTGACGTGACGGGAGCCTCCCCTTATGCTCGCCCCATAGGGCCAGCCTCTCGTGGACGCTACAGTCCACGAGAGGGACACACACCCATCGCACGATGTGACCGGCGAAGGGCGGCTGGTGGCCAGCGCCCCTGTGCCAGCTACCGTCGGCGCCTTCCGCCGGTGCATGGGTGGTTCAGTGGTAGAATTCTCGCCTGCCACGCGGGAGGCCCGGGTTCGATTCCCGGCCCATGCAGTGCGACGTCCCATTTTGGTGCTGCAGCACTAACGTAAACGTATAGCCGTGCTCCCCTCTGCCACCGGCTAACCCTCCGGGCGCTAGAGCCTATTCTGCCCGGCTCTGCTCCCACGCGGGATTCGCCTCTGCCCACTCCCTCGCCCCTCTCTGGACTAATGGATGAGGCCACCCTGCCCTACCTCACATCGGTAACAACACCACCTCCAAACCCAGGAGCGTGCCACACACCAGCCTTTGGCAGCCTCCTGGTCCTGTTTCTCTTCACTGCCCTGCCACCGCCTCTGCCCTACGCATTTCACTTCAAGGAATGCTGCCAGGCAGCTCGAGCTCGTGCCCTCGGGCGCCACCTCTTCTCTTCACTTTTCACCACGACCACCTCCCTCTTCTCTCTCTCTCTCTCCTCTGACTCTGTCTCCATCGCGGGCTCCCCACCTCTAGAAAATCATGCCATGGATGCCCTTCCAGTAGGGAGGAGGTCGAGACTTGGAGGAGAGAAACATCACGTTCCCCTGTTGGGGGGGAGGGGTCACACAGTCCTAAATGCCACCATGTCAGTAAACGCGTGGCATGTGCACAGCATCCATTCACCGTGTTCCAGACGCTCCACACTCTCTCTCCTCCTGAGGCTCACGCTGCACCCCCATCGCCATCTCGCCTCTCACAGCCTAACCCCCATCCACCACCTGAGTCCAGGATCCTGCCTTGCTGCTGTCACTAGAACCTCTTTTCATCTCAGCCCAGGACACATACATGCCCAAGATGTGAATGTGCGTCCTCAAGGCGGTTTACTAATGTCTGCGGTCCAGGTGCATTGCCTACCCCCTTGAGACCTGAGACATGGCCCCCAGTCGCTCTATCACGCTGTCTGTCCGACCCTTGGCGGCGTGCCACTTCACACCAGCCCCACTCCATACTCTGACTGCCTGGCCCAACGGCAACCCAGTCTCCACTACTTGAGGGTCCTCTTTGACCACACCGACTTCGTTCCTGCCAAGATTAGAGCGCAGAGATACCAACTCGCTGAAAATCTCCTCCTTCCAGACTCCAGGTTCAGCCTTCACTCCCTCAGCTCTATCTCCACCCACCCCACGCATTCTTACACAGACAGACACACACACACAAACACACACACACACACACACCCTGGCACAGCCAACTCTCCCTCTGGCTGCCAGTGCCTCTCTCTCACACGCTCACATCCCCCAGTCCTGGTTTCCTTCAGGCTCTTCAGACACACACCAGCTCCGCCACCACCAGGGATCCCTCAGACCTCGCACGCCGCCCGCGATGTGCCGCAGCGCCCCCGGCATCGGCACGACCTCCGTCTGACCGGACCGCCCGGTTCCCAGACCCTGGCAGCCAGCTGGTGCACCACACGGACACCCTGGACTCCTCCTCCCGCCTCCCAGTCCGCGGTCGGCATGCTTCTGTCCTTTCCTTGGTGTCAGCCCCTAGTCCCGTGCCGGGGTGGTTGCCAGCAACGGGAACGCACAGCTTTGTCCGTCACTGTCACGCACTGACACACACCCACATCTCGCTAGCGAGCAAGCCCGCCTCCCGTCGGAATACCAAGCCCCTCTCTCCCCTACACGTCTGGTCTCGGCAGGTGATCCAACTTTACCAAGATCCCCCGAATGTCAAGGGACAGTCTTGGGCGGTTGGTGGGACCTCTACTTTGCCTCCAAGGAAAGTTTCGGCAGGGAGTCGACTGAGCTCTGCCATTGACTTGGTGGATCGGCCAAGCACTAAGATCGATACCAGGCGGGACAGAGGCTGGGACAAATGGGCAGATCTGTGCGAAGGAGGGGGTGGGAAGAAATTCCACAGCACACCTAGGCGCTTGGGATACGCGCCATCTCCGTGTTTTCCTCGCCAGCTGGGGAGAAGTTAGAGAGCGTAGGTGAAGAGATGGGAAACCAATATCCGCTACAAATCTATCCTGAACCTCAACTTTCCACATGCGCTTTGGTCACCTTGGCTGCTGGGTTTTTCCCACCAGCTCCTGCATCTCCACATTTCAACGCCCGTGGCCAGGTTGGTCTAACTAGCGGGACCTCTCAAGCGCCATCGTCACATCCAGAACAGGTGAGAAACTCAAACATGTCAACAGCGACGGGGAGCATGTGTACACACACGCGCGAGCCCCCCTCCCCCCAAACAAACACCAATAGGCACCCGCCGGTCCATGTGCACACCATCTGATCCCGTTGGAAAGTGGGCAGAGAACACATAGGAACTGCCCACACAGTGGGTGTATGAAGAGAAAATGCTCAGCCTCGCCAATCGTCAAGGAAATGCCAGCGAAAAGCATGAGGAGCAGTCGTGAACCCCGCTTAGGATGACTATCATTAAACCCGCAGGGAAAATAACCCATCCCGACCAGGAGGTGGACAAAAGGGAAGAATTAGCCACCGTCGGCGGAAAGGTAAATAAGGACGGCCACCCTGAAAACCAGCATGGAGATTTGTCCAAAGGAAACACAACAACCTAACAAACAAACCAAACCGCACCTCAACCCTACCCTTCCGTCTCCTCCACCCCCTCCCACACACACAACTCCAGGTAGAGCTACCACTGCTGCCGGCAATCCCACGGATCCCTATTTATCCAAAGCATAAGGAAACCTGAATATCAGAGGGGTACCCCCACCCCCATGTTTAATGCAGCGCTGTTCACAGTTGCAGAAACATGGCATCAACCTAAGAGTCCATCAGCTGTCAAATGGATTAAAGAAATGTGGCATAAAAACAGCAGGGAATACTACTTGCCTTGGAACAGAATGAAGCCTCTTCTTTGCAGCGACACGGATGGAGCTTGAGGTCGCAATGCAGCGTCAAGTGAGCTGGGAAGAGAAAGACAGAGAGGGCAAGTCCTTACTCCTATCGTGGGAGCTCAAAAAGTCCACCTGGTGGAGGTAGAGCACAGAACCACGGGAGCCAGATGCTGGAGAGGGCGTTTGGGAAACTGGGGTGAAGAGAGGTTGGAGGAAATGGGCACGAGCCCGCGGTTCCACGGAAAAAATATGTTCTAATGTTCCATCGCAGAGTAGGGCGACCATAGGTGACGAGGACGTACGAGTGTGTGTTTCCAAGAGTTGGAAGACAGCGCCTGTGATGTTCCCAACAGGGAGAGCTGGCACATACCGACGAGACGGATGCCCTACATCCCCTCAGTTGATCATCCATCACTCCGCAGTCTACAAGTGTTCCCACATATCACAGGAATCCCATGGATATCCCGTCCGCACGAAGAAAATCATACTCGTGCTGGAAGAGTGACTGTCACAGCTCTGCCTCCCCGGCGCCACGGCTGGCCCTCGGTCTCGCCTCAAGTTTCACTGCCATCTCTATCAAAGCCACTGACTCGCGTGGAGCCCAATCAGGGACTCCGGCCCGCTCAGGGCCTGGCAGGCCGTGGAAAAGCCAGTGCGCTGGCTGGCATGAGCGGCCCTTGCAGATGGCCAAACCCTGAGGTGCACATCCCCCACAGATGACAGCGAAGTGGCCCGTGAGCCCCCCGCCCCCCACCCCTGGGCTTGGCTTGGCAGAAGCCTCGCTGCTGGAGAGTCCTGGCCCATTCCGCCGCAAGACGCCACTGAGACTCTGTGTTGCCGGCGGTGGTGGCGGCGGGTCTGCTGGCGACCACGGGGGAGAAAGCCTGTCCTGGCCGGTGGACTTTGCCACCCAGGGAGAGTGGGAGCGAGGCGAGCACACGACAAGGAAGAGCTGTGAAACTGATGTGGCGCAGGTGGCGCCAGCGAAGCCAAAAGGACAAAAGGATGGAGGAAGCCTCTGGGCCTCGGGTGGAGGCCACAGGGGTCGTGGCTGCGGTGCGGGAGAAGCAAGCCAGGCTGGTGGCCAAAACCGGAGGAGTGAGTGCGTCGGAGCCAAAGAAGGAAGACTTCCCTGACCGGGAATCGAACCCGGGCCGCGGCGGTGAGAGCGCCGAATCCTAACCACTAGACCACCAGGGAGCTACAGACAACTGTCGAGGCTTGCACCTCCTGGCCCCAGTGCCTGTGGCCCCAGCACTGGGCGCTAGCCTGGCGCCTGTCTCCTGCTTGGGTTTTAAACAAACACCCATTGTCAGCCCACGCCGACGCTGCGCCCGCCGCCACCCGACCGCCCCAGCGGCTCTGGTCCCGTTCGCAGCCCGCCCTGCAAACACCGCCACCTCCTGCCCCGGGCGCACACGCGTGCAGCCGGAGGCCAAGCCCGGCCACCACAGGGGCTCCGCGGCCCGAGACCCCCGCCCCCGCAAAAGGTGGACCGCTGCGTTGGCCGGGAATCGAACCCGGGTCAACTGCTTGGAAGGCAGCTATGCTCACCACTATACCACCAACGCCTTACGGCGCGGGCAGCCACGCCACGCCCGCCCGGGAATCCGCGAGCGAGCGCGCCACCTAAGCCGGGCACGGCCCGGATGGGCGCTGCGTCCCTCTGTCCGTCCGACCGCCCGGCCGTCGCCCTCCGCGTTGCCACAGCGCCGCCCAAGGCTGCCCCGCGCCCCACCGGCGCCTGGCATCTCCGGTCGGACCGCTTGCCTGCCTGTCTCTGGGGCCGCCAGAGCCCTTCTCCACCAGGTGCCCGGCGTGCCCACAGCCGCTGCGTGCCCACAGGGTCCCCACTCCTCCGCCTCCCACCGGGTCCCGGGCCCCGTGCGAGGCAGGGAGCCCCTTCCGACAGCCACTTTGGGCGGGCCGCTCGTTGGGCGCCGTGGGGGCGAGAGGAGGCCGCCACGCCGTGGCGACCAAGCGGCCGACGACAAGAAAAGGCAGGAGGTGCAGGAGGCCAAGGTGGCCAAGGGGGCCAAAGGGGCTATGGGGCCAAGAGGCCACAGGGGCCAAGGGGACAGGCAGTCCAGGCCCGAGATGGCGCCCTGGGGCTCGCTGGGGGGCGGAGGGAGGATAGGGTGGGCACACAGGCTGGGCCCCAGGCGGCGGCCCAAAAAGGACTGCTGCCTCCCCGTCGGGGAATCGAACCCCGGTCTCCCGCGTGACAGGCGGGGATACTCACCACTATACTAACGAGGACGACGGCGACGGCAGCCGGGACGCCAGACCCAACTCCGACCGCGGGCACCGAGCCCCGCCTGGATCCCCTCCGACGACCGACCGCAGGGGTCCGGCACGTGCCCGCCCGCGACCCACCACCCGCCACCCGCCGACACCCAACAAAGCACCCTGCGATCCCACCCGGATCCCCAGCGGGATTTCCACAGCTACCTGAGCGGCGTGGAACCTCCCCGTGAGCCCTGTCTGCTGTCTCCAAGGCAGGGATCGCGCCGGTCGGGAAGAGGCGCGGGGGTCCGGCCGGCGGAGGCGCGGGGGCGGGGGCGTGCAGGGGCGGCCGGTACCCCGCGGACCGTTTGGGTCCGGGGTGGGGACGCCGGGACGTCCACGCCAGAGCCAGCCGGCTGCGTTCACTTGGTGCCCGCTCCGCCCGAGCGCTCCGTCGGTTGCGCACCGACCGCACCGGCCAAGGGCGCCGGCTCCCAGACACGCGAACCGCGACGCGCCACCGCGCGCCGTCAGGATGGCCGAGCGGTCTAAGGCGCTGCGTTCAGGTCGCAGTCTCCCCTGGAGGCGTGGGTTCGAATCCCACTCCTGACAAGCAGACCTTTTGGCCCGCCCACCCGCCGGAGGGCAACGCCCACCGCCACCCGGGACCACCTCGCCTCGGTTCCCGCCTTGAGCAGTGGCCCACGCTCCGAAACTCCAGCCCCCTTCCAGCAAGCCTCCAAAGCGCAGCTGCTTCTCAGGCACGTCCGTTCTTCCTGCCTGCCCACCCAAGCACCGGCAGTCACAGAAATAACCCAGGACTGTGCGCCAGCGCCCGCGACTCTCTACCGATTGCCCTTCTTTCCGGCAGACGCACTCCGCACCCCTTCACGCGCCCTCTTACCTGGTCCAAACACTCCGAGGGACCGCGAACCCCTTCCCGGCTCTTTCCTGCCGGTCTCCTCCGTCGGCCTCCTCCTCACTCGCCCTAACGGACACAGCCCTGACTCTCTCGCCTTCCTCTTTTTCCTTCCGTCCTCGCAGCGCCCAGCGCCCAGCGCCCAGCGCCCACCACCCACCGCTCACCGCCCTCGGCCCACCGCCCTGAATCGCCGCTGCGCTGCCCAGAGGCGTCCGGAGCGCACGGCCCGCCCGTTTGCACTCTCCAACTTCTGCCCGCGGAGCAGCAGCGATTCGCTGCTGGAGCCCCGCGCACTTCTGCAGCCAGAGGCCCGCCATCCAACGTCCTGTCCTTGCCTGCAACCCCTCGGCTCCCGCCTGTCCATTCCATTCTCCGGACACCCGACCCAGGTCGCCGATCCTACCGCGCTAACTGTGCTCCTTTCCCTGTGGGGCCCTAACCGCCAACACCTGCCTGCCGACGGTCCTGCTGCGACCCGCACGCCTGCGGGTTAGAGGCGGCGGGATCCCTGCACACAGCCCGGCAGGCGAGCGCAAACCCGGAGAGATTGCCCACGAGGAATCCCGGCGGAAGCTTTAGATCCCGGTCACCGGCTCACAGAGGCCAGGCCCCGCCGGGACCAGCTCTGCGCCGCCCCTCGTTTCCACGTGGGAAACCGCGACCTGGGCCGACCCAGCCACACACCCAGCGCGGCTTCTCCCGGGTCAGCAGCTGCGGCTTGGCCAAAGCCCTCCTCTGCTGCATTGTGGCCTCCTTACCGGCCCGTCGGGCTCCCGCACCGTGTACGAGCCAGTGCGGGGGTAGGGGGCCGGTTCAGAGCGCAGAAGCGAGGCTCCCACGGACCTGGTCGACGTTTCTGAGCCACACGCAGCGGCTGCGAGACCCGTGCCCCTTCACCGCCCCCTCTCGCTGACACGCCCACCCCCAACCCCGGCGGAGGGCCAGACGGCGGGAAAAGGACTCTGGGTCTGGGCCGGGGATCCGCGCTCAGCAAGGCCCGCCACAGCGCACCTTGCCCACTTGGGCCATCGGGGGAGGGCCAGGGCTGTTCTTTTTCCTGGCGACCCCGACGGCAGAGAAAGTGCAAGATGGGACCAGTCGGCCTCTCTCCCTCGGCGTGTTGCGCCCAGGGTCCCTCGACGTGACGTGACGGGAGCCTCCCCTTATGCTCGCCCCATGGGGCCAGCCTCTCGTGGACGCTACAGTGGGACACACGCCCACCGCACGATGTGACCGGCGAAGGGCGGCTGGTGGCCAGCGCCCCTGTGCCAGCTACCGTCGGCGCCTTCCGCCGGTGCATGGGTGGTTCAGTGGTAGAATTCTCGCCTGCCACGCGGGAGGCCCGGGTTCGATTCCCGGCCCATGCAGTGCGACGTCCCATTTTGGTGCCGCAGCACTAACATAAACGTATAGCCGTGCTCCCCTCTGCCGCCGGCTTACCCTCCGGGCGCTAGAGCCTGTCCTGCCCGGCCCTGCTGCCACGCGGCATTCGCCTCTGCCCACTCCCCCGCTCCTCTCTGGACTAATGCATGAGGCCACCCTGCCCTACCCCACCTCGGTAACAACACCCCTTCCAAACCCAGGAGCGTGCCACACACCAGTCTTTGGTAGCCTCCTGGTCCTGTTACTCTTCACTGCCCTGCCACCGCCTCTGCCCTACGCATTTCACTTCAAGGAATGCCACCAGGCAGCAGGAGCTTGTGCCCGCGGGCCCCACCTCTTCTCTTCACTTTTCACCGCGACTACCTCCCTCTTCTCTCTCTCTCTCTCTCTCTCCTCTGAGTCTGTCTCCATCGTGGGCTCCCCACTTCTAGAAAATCATGCCATGGATGCCCTTTTAGTCGCGAGGAAGTCGAGACTTGGAGGAGAGACATTTCACGTTCCCCTGTTGGGAGGGGAGTGGTCACACAGTCCTACATGCCACCATGTCAATAAACGCGTGGCATGTGCACAGCGTCCATTCACCGTGTTCCAGACGCCCCACACTCTCTCTCCTTCTGAGGCTCACGCTGCACCCCCATTGCCATCTCGCCTCTCACAGCCTAACCCCCATCCACCACCTGACTCCAGGATCCTGCCTTGCTGCTGTCCCTAGAACCTCTTTTCATCTCAGCCCCGGACACATACATGCCCACGATGTGAATGTGCGTCCTCAAGGCGGCTTACTAATGTCTGCGGTCCAGTTACATTGCCTACCCCTTTGGGACCTGAGACATGGCCCCCAGTCGCTCTGTCACGCTGTCTGTCCGACCTTTGGCTGCTTGCCACTTCACACCAGCCCCACTCCATACTCTGACCGCCGGGCCCAACGGCATCCCAGTCTCCCCCACTTGAGGGTCCTCTTTGACCACACCGACTTCGTTCCTGCCCAGACTAGAGCCCAGAGATACCAACTCGCTGAAAATCTACTCCTTCCAGACTCCAGGTTCAGCTTTCCCTCCCTCAGCTCTATGTCCCCCCACCCCACGCATTCTTACACAGACAGACACACACACACAAACACACACACACACACACACCCTGGCACAGCCAACTCTCCCTCTGGCTGCCAGTGCCTCTCTCTCACACGCTCACATCCCCCAGTCCTGGTTTCCTTCAGGCTCTTCAGACACACACCAGCTCCGCCACCACCAGGGATCCCTCAGACCTCGCACGCCGCCCGCGATGTGCCGCAGCGCCCCCGGCATCGGCACGACCTCCGTCTGACCGGACCGCCCGGTTCCCAGACCCTGGCAGCCAGCTGGTGCACCACACGGACACCCTGGACTCCTCCTCCCGCCTCCCAGTCCGCGGTCGGCATGCTTCTGTCCTTTCCTTGGTGTCAGCCCCTAGTCCCGTGCCCGGGTGGTTGCCAGCAACGGGAACGCACAGCTTTGTCCGTCACTGTCACGCACTGACACACACCCACATCTCGCTAGCGAGCAAGCCCGCCTCCCGTGGGAATACCAAGCCTCTCTCTCCTCGACACGTCTGGTCTCGGCAGGCGATCCGACTTTGCCAAGATCCCCCGAATATCAAGGGACAGGCTTGGGCGGTCGGTGGGACCTCTACTTTGCCCCCAAGGAAAGTTTCGGCAGGGAGTCGACTGAGCTCTGCCATTGACTTGGTGGATCGGCCAAACACTAAGATCGATACCAGGCGGGACAGAGGCTGGGACAAATGGGCAGATCTGTGCGAAGGAGGGGGTGGGAAGAAATTCCACAGCACACCTAGGCGCTGGGGATATGCGCCATCTCCGTGTTTTCCTCGCCAGCTCGGGAGAAGTTAGAGAACGTAGGTGAAGAGATGGGAAACCAATATCCGCTACAAGTCTATCCTGAACCCCAACTTTCCACATGCGCTTTGGTCAGCCTGGCTACTGGGTTTTTCCCACTAGCTCCTGCATCTCCACATTTCAACGCCCGTGGCCAGGTTGGTCTAACTAGCGGGACCTCTCAAGCGCCATCGTCACATCCAGAACAGGGGATGTCCACAGCGACGGGGAGCATGTGTACAGACACGCGTGCGCACCCCCTCCCCCCAAACAGCAATAGGCACCCGCTGGGCCATGTGCACGCCATCTGATCCCGTTGGAAAGTGGGCAGAGAACACATAGGAACTGCCCACCAACAGTGGGTGTATGAAGAGAAAATGCTCAGCCTCGTCAATCGTTAAGGAAATGCCAGCGAAAAGCATGAGGAGCAGTCGTGAACCCCGCTTAGGATGACTATCATTAAACCCGCAGGGAAAATAACCCATCCCGACCAGGAGGTGGACAAAAGGGAAGAATTAGCTACCGTCGGCGGAAAGGTAAATAAGGACGGCCACCCTGAAAACCAGCATGGAGATTTGTCCAAAGGAAACACAACAACCTAACAAACAAACCAAACCGCACCTCAACCCTACCCCTCCGTCTCCTCCACCCCCTCCCACACACACAACTCCAGGTAGAGCTACCACTGCCGCCCGCAATCCCACGGAGCCCTATTTATCCAAGGCAGAAGGAAATCTGAATATCAGAGGGGTACCCCCACCCCCATGTTTAATGCAGCGCTGTTCACAATTGCAGAAACATGGCATCAACCTAAGAGTCCATCAGCTGGGAAACGGATTACAGAAATGTGGCATATAAACAGCAGGGAATACTACTTGGCCTTGGAATAGAATGAATCCTCTTCTTTGCAGCAACACGGATGGAGCTTGAGGTCGCAATGCAGCGTCAAGTGAGCCGGGAAGAGAAAGACAGAGAGGGCAGGTCCTTACTCCTATCATGGGAGCTCAAAAACTCCACTTGGTGGAGGTAGAGCACAGAACCACAGGAACCAGAGGCTGGAGAGGGCGTGTGGGAGACTGGGGTGAAGAGAGGTTGGAGGAAATGGGCACGAGCCCGCGGTTCCACGGAAAACATATGTTCTAATGTTCCATCGCAGAGTACGGCGACCATAGGTGACAAGGACGTACGAGTGTGTGTTTCCAAAGAGTTGGAAGACAGTGCCTGTGATGTTCCCAACAGGGAGTGCTGGCACATACCGACGAGACTGATGCCCAGCATCCCCTCAGTTGATCATCCATCACTCCGCAGTCTACACGTGTTCCCACATGTCACAGGAATCCAATCGATATCCCGTCCGGACGAACAAAATCATACTCATGCTTGAAGAGTGACTGTCACAGCTCTGCCTCCCCGGCGCGAAGGCTGGCCCTCGGTCTCGCATCAAGTTTCACTGCCATCCCTATCAAAGCCGCTGACTCGCGTGAAGCCCAGTCGAGGACTCCGGCCCGCTCAGGACCTGGCAGGCCGTGGAAAAGCCAGTTCGTTGGCTGGCATGAGCGGCCCTTGCAGGTGGCCAAACCCTGAGGTGCACATCCCCCGCAGATGACAGAGAAGCGGCCCGTGAGCCCCCCGCCCCCCACCTCTGGGCTTGGCTTGGCAGAAGCCTCGCTGCTGGAGAGTCCTGGCCCATCCCGCGGCAAGAGGCCACTGATACTTTGTGTTGGCGGCGGCGGCGGCGGCGGGTCTGCCGGCGACCACGGGGGAGAAAGCCTGTCCTGGCCAGTGGGCTTTGCCACCCAGGAAGAGTGGGAGCGAGGCAAGCACCCGACAAGGAAGAGCTGTGAAGCTGATGTGGCGCAGGTGGCGCCAGCGAAGCCAAAAGGACAAAAGGGTGGAGGAAGCCTCTGGGCCTCAGGTGGAGGCCACAGGGGTCGTGGCTGCGGTGCGGGAGAAGCAAGCCAGGCTGGTGGCCAAAATCAGAGGAGTGAAGGTGTCGGGCAGTTGGACGCCGGAGTCAAAGAAGGAAGACTTCCCTGACCGGGAATCGAACCCGGGCCGCGGCGGTGAGAGCGCCGAATCCTAACCACTAGACCACCAGGGAGCTTCGGAGTCCCGACCAGGCTTGCGCCTCCTGGCCCCAGTGCCTGTGGCCCCGGCACTGGGCGCTAGCCTGGCACCTGTCCCCTGCCTGGGTTTAAAACAAACACCCACTGCTAGCCCACGCCGACGCTGCGCCCGCCGCCACCCGACCGCCCCAGCGGCTCTGGTCCCGTTCGCAGCCCGCCCTGCAAACACCGCCACCTCCTGCCCCGGGCGCACACGCGTGCAGCCGGAGGCCAAGCCCGGCCACCACATGGGCTCCGCGGCCCGAGACCCCCGCCCCCGCAAAAGGTGGGCCGCTGCGTTGGCCGGGAATCGAACCCGGGTCAACTGCTTGGAAGGCAGCTATGCTCACCACTATACCACCAATGCCTTACGGCGCGGGCAGCCACGCCACGCCCGCCCGGGACTCCCGCGAGCGAGCGCGCCTCCTAAGCCGGGGGCGGCCCGGATGGCCGCTGCGTCCCTCTGTCCGTCCGACCGCCCGGCCGCCGCCCTCCGCGTTGCCACAGCGCCGCCCAAGGCTGCCCCGCGCCCCACCGGAGCGTGGCTGCTCCGGTCGGACCGCCTGCCTGCCTGACTCTGGGGGCGCTCTCTCTCCCTCGCCGCCCGGGGCCGCCAGAGCCCTTCTCCACCAGGTGCCCGGCGTGGCCACAGCCGCTGCGTGCCCACAGGGTCCTCACTCTTCCGCCTCCCAGCGGGTCCTGGGCCCCGTGCGAGACAGGGAGCCCCTTCCGACAGCCACTTTGGGCGGGCCGCTCGTTGGGCGCCGTGAGGGCGAGAGGAGGCCGCCACGCCGTGGCGACCAAGCGGCCGGCGACAAGAAAAGGCAGGAGGTGCAGGATGCCAAGGGGGCCAAAGAGGCCATGAAGCCAAGTGGCCACAGGGGCCAAGGGGACAGGCAGTCCAGGCCCGAGATGGCGCCCTGGGGCTCGCTGGGGGGCGGAGGGAGGATAGGGTGGGCACACAGGCTGGGCCCCAGGCGGCGGCCCAAAAAGGACTGCTGCCTCCCCGTCGGGGAATCGAACCCCGGTCTCCCGCGTGACAGGCGGGGATACTCACCACTATACTAACGAGGACGACGGCGACGGCAGCCGGGACGCCAGACCCCACTCCGACCGCGGGCACCGACCCCCGCCTGGATCCCCTCGGACGACCGACCTCAGGGGTCCGGCACGTGCCCGCACGCGACCCACCACCCGCCACCCGCCGACACCCAACAAAGCACCCTGCGATCCCACCTGGATCCCGAGCGGGATTCCCACAGCTACCTGAGCGGCGTGGAACCTCCCCGTGCGCCCTGTCTGCTGTCTCCAACGCGGGGATCGCGCCGGTCGGGAAGAGGCGCGGGCGAAACCGCCAGGCCGCTGCTCCTAGGACGTCGTGGGCGCGCGCTGTGCGGGGCTCCGGCCCGCCGAGGCGCGGGGGCGGGGGCGTGCAGGGGCGGTCGGCACCCCGCGGTCCGTTTGGGTCCGGTGTGGGGACGCCGGGACGTCCACGCCAGAGCCAGCAGGCTGCGTTCACTTGGTGCCCCCTCCGCCCGAGCGCTCCGTCGGTTGCGCAACGAACGCACCGGCCAAGGGCGCCGGCTCCCAGACACGCGAACCGCGACGCGACACCGCGCGCCGTCAGGATGGCCGAGCGGTCTAAGGCGCTGCGTTCAGGTCGCAGTCTCCCCTGGAGGCGTGGGTTCGAATCCCACTCCTGACAAGCAGACCTTTTGGCCCGCCCACCCGCCGGAGGGCAACGCCCACCGCCACCCGGGACCACCTCGCCTCGGTTCTCGTCTTGAGCAGTGGCCCACGGCCCGAAACTCCAGCCCCCTTCCAGCAAGCCTCCAAAGCGCAGCTGCTTCTCAGGCACGTCCGTTCTTCCTGCCTGCCCACCCAAGCACCGGCAGTCACAGAAATAGCCCAGGACTGTGCGCCAGCGCTCGCGACCCTCTACCGATTGCCCTTCCTTCCGGCAGACGCACTCCGCACCCCCTCATGCGCCCTCTTACCTGGCCCTAACACACCGAGGGACCGCGAACCCCTTCCCGGCTCTTTCCTGCCGGTCTCCTCCTTCGGCCTTCTCACTCGCCCTAACGGACACAGCCCTGACTCTCTCGACTTCCTCTTTTTCCCTCCTTCCTCCCAGCGCCCAGCGTTCAGCGCCCAGCGCCCACCACCCACCGCTCACCGCCCTCGGCCCACCGCCTTGAATCGCCGCTGCGCTGCCCAGAGGCGTCCGGAGCGCACGGCCCGCCCGTTTGCACTCTCCAACTTCTGCCCGCGGAGCAGCAGCGATTCGCTGCTGGAGCCCCGCGCACTTCTGCAGCCAGAGGCCCGCCATCCAACGTCCTGTCCTTGCCTGCAACCCCTCGGCTCCCGCCTGTCCATTCCATTCTCCGGACACCCGACCCAGGTCGCCGATCCTACCGCGCTAACTGTGCTCCTTTCCCTGTGGGGCCCTAACCGCCAACACCTGCCTGCCGACGGTCCTGCTGCGACCCGCACGCCTGCGGGTTAGAGGCGGCGGGATCCCTGCACACAGCCCGGCAGGCGAGCGCAAACCCGGAGAGATTGCCCACGAGGAATCCCGGCGGAAGCTTTAGATCCCGGTCACCGGCTCACAGAGGCCAGGCCCCGCCGGGAGCAGCTCTGCTCCGCCCCTCGTTTCCACGTGGGAAACCGCGACCTGGACCGAACCAGCCACACCCAGCGCGGCTTCTCCCGGGTCAGCTGCTGCGGCTCGGCCAAAGCGCTCCTCTGCTGCATTGTGGCCTCCCTACCGGCCCGTGGGAGTCCCGCACCGTGTACGAGCCAGTGCGGGGGTAGGTGGCCGGTTCAGAGCGCAGAAGCGAGGCTCCCACGGACCTGGTCGACGTTTCTGAGCCACACGCAGCGGCTGCGAGACCCGTGCCCCTTCACCGCCCCCTCTCGCTGACACCGCCACCCCCAACCCAGGCGGAGGGCCAGCCCGGCGGGAAAAGGACTCTGGGTCTGGGCCGGGGATCCGCGCTCAGCAAGGCCCGCCACAGCGCACCTTGCCCACTTGGGCCATCGGGCGAGGGCCAGGGCTGCTCTTTTTCCTGGCGACCCCGGCGGCAGAGAAAGTGCAAGATGGGACGAGTCGACCTCTCTCCCTCGGCGTGTTGCGCCCAGGGTCCCTCGACGTGACGTGACGGGAGCCTCCCCTTCTGCTCGCCCCATAGGGCCAGCCTCTCGTGGACGCTACAGTGGGACACACACCCATCGCACGATGTGACCGGCGAAGGGCGGCTGGTGGCTAGCGCCCCTGTGCCAGCTACCGTCGGCGCCTTCCGCCGGTGCATGGGTGGTTCAGTGGTAGAATTCTCGCCTGCCACGCGGGAGGCCCGGGTTCGATTCCCGGCCCATGCAGTGCGACGTCCCATTTTGGTGCCGCAGCACTAACGTAAACGTATAGCCGTGCTCCCCTCTGCCGCCGGCTTACCCTCTGGGCGCTAGAGTCAGTCCTGCCCGGCCCTGCTCCCACGCGGGATTCGCCTCTGCCCACTCCCCCGCCCCTCTCTGGACTAATGCATGAGGCCACCCTGCCCTACCCCGCCTCGGTAACAACACCCCTTCCAAACCCAGGAGCGTGCCACACACCAGCCTTTGGCAGCCTCCTGGTCCTGTTTCTCTTCACTGCCCTGCCACCGCCTCTGCCCTACGCAGGTCACTTCAAGGAATGCCACCAGGCAGCACGAGCTTGTGCCCGCGGGCTCCAACTCTTCTCTTCACTTTTCACCACAACTACCTCTCTCTCTCTCTCTCTCTCTCTCTCTCTCCTCTGACTGTGTCTCCATCGCGGGCTCCCCACCTCTAGAAAATCATGCCATGGATGCCCTTCCAGTAGCGAGGAAGTCGAGACTTGGAGGAGAGAAACTTCACGTTCCCCTGTTGGGGGGCGGGAGCGGTCACACAGTCGTAAATGCCACCACGCCAGTAAACGCGTGGCATGTGCACAGCATCCATTCATCGGGTTGCAGACGCTCCACACTCTCTCTCCTCGTGAGGCTCACGCTGCACCCCCATCGCCATCTCTCCTCTCACAACCTAACCCCTGTCCACCCACCTGAGTCCAGGATCCTGCCTTGCTGCCGTGGCTAGAACCTCTTTTCGTCTCAGCCCCGGACACATACATGCCCAAGATGTGAATGTGCGTCCTCAAGGCGGCTTACTAATGTCTGCGGTCCAGGTGCATTGCGTACCCCTTTGGGACCTGGGACATGGCCCCCAGTCGCTCTGTCACGCTGTCTGTCCAACCCTTGGCTGCTTGCCACTTCACACCAGCCCCACTCCATACTCTGACCGCCGGGCCCAACGGCATCCCAGTCTCCCCCCTTGAGGGTCCTCTGACCACAACGACTTCGTTCCTGTCCAGACTAGAGCCCAGAGATACCAACTCGCTGAAAATCTCCTCCTTCCAGATCCAGGTTCAGCCTTCCCTCCCTCAGCTCTATCTCCCTCCACGCCACGCATTCTTACACACACACACACACACACACACACACACCCCGGCACAGCCAACTCTCCCTCTGGCTGCCAGTGCCTCTCTCTCACACGCTCACATCCCCCAGTCCTGGTTTCCTTCAGGCTCTTCAGACACACACCAGCTCCGCCACCACCAGGGATCCCTCAGACCTCACACGCCGCCCACGATGTGTCCCAGCGCCCCAGGCATCAGCATGACCTCCGTCTGACTGGGCCGCCTGGTTCCCAGACCTTGGCAGCTAGCCGGTGCACCACCCAGACACCCGGGACTCCTACTCCCGCCTCCCAGTCCGCGGTCGGCATGCTTCTGTCCTTTCCTTGATGTCAGCCCCTAGTCCCGTGCCGGGGTGGTTGCCAGCAACGGGAACGCACAGCTTTGTCCGTCACTGTCACGCACTGACACACACCCACATCTCGCTGGCGAGCAAGCCCGCCTCCCGTGGGAATACCAAGCCTCTCTCTCCCTGACACGTCTGGTCTCGGCAGGCGATCCGACTTTGCCAAGATCCCCCGAATGTCAAGGGACAGGCTTGACCGGTCGGTGGGACCTCTACTTTACTCCCAAGGAAAGTTTCGGCAGGGAGTCGACTGAGCTCTGCCATTGACTTGGTGGATCGGCCAAGCACTCAGATCGATACCAGGCGGGACAGAGGCTGGGACAAATGGGCAGATCTGTGCGAAGGAGGGGGTGGGAAGAAATTCCACAGAACACCCAGGCGCTGGGGATATGCGCCATCTCCGTGTTTTCCTCGCCAGCTCGGGAGAAGTTAGAGAGCATAGGTGAAGAGATGGGAAACCAATATCCGCTACAAGTCTATCCTGAACCCCAACTTTCCACATGCGCTTTGGTCAGCTTGGCTGCTGGGTTTTTGCCACCAGCTCCTGCATCTCCACGCTTCAACGCCCGTGGCCAGGTTGGTCTAACTAGCGGGAACTCTCTCAAGCGCCATCGTCACATCCAGAACAGGTGAGAAACTCAAACATGTCAACAGCGACGGGGAGCATGTGTACACACACGCGCGCGCGCACCCCTCCCCCCAAACAAACACCAATAGGCACCCGACGGGCCATGTGCATGCCATCTGATCCCGTTGGAAAGTGGGCAGAGAACACATAGGAACTGCCCACCAACGGGTGTATGAAGAGAAAATGCTCAGCCTCGCCAATCGTCAAGGAAATGCCAGCGAAAAGCATGAGGAGCAGTCGTGAACCCCGCTTAGGATGACTATCATTAAACCTGCAGGGAAAATAACCCATCCCGACCAGGAGGTGGACAAAAGGGAAGAATTAGCTACCGTCGGCGGAAAGGTAAATAAGGACGGCCACCCTGAAAAGCAGCATGGAGATTTGTCCAAAGGAAACACAACAACCTAACAAACAAACCAAACCGCACCTCAACCCTACCCTTCCGTCTCCTCCACCCCCTCCCACACACACAACTCCAGGTAGAGCTACCACTGCCGCCGGCAATCCCACGGAGCCCTATTTATCCAAGGCAGAAGGAAATCTGAATATCAGAGGGGTACCCCCACCCCCATGTTTAATGCAGCGCTGTTCACAATTGCAGAAACATGGCATCAACCTAAGAGTCCATCAGCTGGGAAACGGATTACAGAAATGTGGCATATAAACAGCAGGGAATACTACTTGCTTTGGAACAGAATGAAGCCTCTTCTTTGCAGCAACACGGATGGAGCTTGAGGTCGCGATGCAAAGTCAAGTGAGCCGGGAAGAGAAAGACAGAGAGGGTAGGTCCTTACTCCTATTGTGGGAGCTCAAAAAGTCCACCTGGTGGAGGTAGAGCACAGAACCACGGGAACCAGAGGCTGGAGAGGGCCCGTGGGAGACTGGGGTGAAGAGAGGTTGGAGGAAATGGGCACGAGCCCGTGGATCCATGGAAAAAATAAGTTATAATGTTCCATCGCAGAGTAGGGCGACCATAGGTGATGAGGACGTAGGAGTGTGCGTTTCCAAAGAATTGCAAGACAGGGCCTGTGATGTTCCCAACAGGAAGAGCTGGCACGTACCGACGAGACCGATGCCCTACATCCCCTCAGTTGATCATCCATCACTCCGCAGTCTACACGTGTTCCCACATATCACAGGAATCCCATGGATATCCCGTCCGCACGAAGAAAATCATACTCGTGCTGGAAGAGTGACTGTCACAGCTCTGCCTCCCCGGCGCGAAGGCTGGCCCTCGGTCTTGCCTCGAGTTTCACTGCCATCCCTATCAAAGCCGCTGACTTGCGTGAAGCCCAGTCGAGGACTCCGGCCCGCTCAGGACCTGGCAGGCCGTGGAAAAGCCAGTGCGCTGGCTAGCATGAGCGGCCCTTGCAGGTGGCCAAACCCTGAGGTGCACATCCCCCACAGATGACAGAGAAGCGGCCGGTGAGCCCCCCGCCCCCCACCCCTGGGCTTGGCTTGGCAGAAGCCTCGCTGCTGGAGAGTCCTGGCCCATTCCGCCGCAAGACGCCACTGAGACTTTGTGTTGGCGGCGGCGGCGGCGGCGGGTCTGCCGGCGACCACGGGGGAGAAAGCCTGTCCTGGCCAGTGGGCTTTGCCACCCAGGGAGAGTGGGAGCGAGGCAAGCACCCGACAAGGAAGAGCTGTGAAACTGATGTGGCGCAGGTGGCACCAGCAAAGCCAAAAGGACAAATGGGTGGAGGAAGCCTCTGGGCCTCAGGGGGAGGACGCAGGGGTCGTGGCTGCGGTGCGGGAGAAGCAAGCAAGGCTGGTGGCTAAAACCAGAGGAGTGAAGGCGTCGGGCAGTTGGACGGCGGAGCCAAAGAAGGAAGACTTCCCTGACCGGGAATCGAACCCGGGCCGCGGCGGTGAGAGCGCCGAATCCTAACCACTAGACCACCAGGGAGCTTCGGACACCCATCCAGGTTTGCGCCTCCTGGCCCCAGTGCCTGTGGCCCCGGCACTGGGCGCTAGCCTGGCACCTGTCCCCTGCTTGGGTTTAAAACAAACACCCACTGCCAGCCCACGGCCGACGCTGGGCCCGCCGCCACCCGACCGCCCCAGCGGCTCTGGTCCCGTTCGCAGCCCGCCCTGCAAACACCGCCACCTCCTGCCCCGGGCGCACACGCGTGCAGCCGGAGGCCAAGACCGGCCACCACACGGGCTCCGCGGCCCGAGACCCCCGCCCCCGCAAAAGGTGGGCCGCTGCGTTGGCCGGGAATCGAACCCGGGTCAACTGCTTGGAAGGCAGCTATGCTCACCACTATACCACCAACGCCTTACGGCGCGGGCAGCCACGCCACGCCCGCCCGGGACTCCCGCTAGCCAGCGCGCCGCCTAAGCCGGGCGCGGCCCGGATGGCCGCTGCGTCCCTCTGTCCGTCCGACCGCCCGGCCGCCGCCCTCCGCGTTGCCACAGCGCCGCCCAAGGCTGCCCCGCGCCCCACCGGAGCGTGGCTGCTCCTGTCGGACCGCCTGCCTGCCTGTCTCTGGGGCCGCCAGAGCCCTTCTCCACCAGGTGCCCGGCGTGGCCACAGCCGCTGCGTGCCCACAGGGTCCCCACTCTTCCGCCTCCCACCGGGTCCCGGGCCCCGTGCGAGGCAGGGAGCCCCTTCCGACAGCCACTTTGGGCGGGCCGCTCGTTGGGCGCCGTGAGGGCGAGAGGAGGCCGCCACGCCGTGGCGACCAAGCGGTCGGCGACGAGAAAAGGCAGGAGGTGCAGGAGGCCAAGGTGGCCAAGGTGACAGGCAGTCCAGGCCCGAGATGGCGCCCTGCGGCTCGCTGGGGGGCGGAGGGAGGATAGGGTGGGCACACAGGCTGGGCCCCAGGCGGCGGCCCAAAAAGGACTGCTGCCTCCCCGTCGGGGAATCGAACCCCGGTCTCCCGCGTGACAGGCGGGGATACTCACCACTATACTAACGAGGACGACGGCGACGGCAGCCGGGACGCCAGACCCCACTCCGACCGCGGGCACCGAGCCCCTCCTGCATCCCCTTGGACGACCGACCGCAGGGGTCCGGCACGTGCCCGCCCGCGACCCACCACCCGCCACCTGCCGACACCCAACAAAGCACCCTGCGATCCCACCCGGATCCCGAGCGGGATTCCCACAGCTACCTGAGCGGCGTGGAACCTCCCCGTGCGCCCTGTCTGCTGTCTCCAACTCGGGGATCGCGCCGGTCGGGAAGAGGCGCGGGCGAAACCGCCAGGCCGCTGCTCCTAGGACGTCCTGGGCGCCCGCCCTGCGGGGGTCCGGCCGGCGGAGGCGCGGGGGCGGGGGCGTGCAGGGGCGGCCGGCACCCCGCGGTCCGTTTGGGTCAGGGGTGGGGACGCCAGGAGGTCCACGCCAGAGCCAGCCGGCTGGGCTCGCTTGGTGCCCGCTCCGCCCGAGCGCTCCGTCGGTTGCGCACCGAACGCACCGGCCAAGGGCGCCGGCTCCCAGACACGCGAACCGCGACGCGCCACCGCGCGCCGTCAGGATGGCCGAGCGGTCTAAGGCGCTGCGTTCAGGTCGCAGTCTCCCCTGGAGGCGTGGGTTCGAATCCCACTCCTGACAAGCGGACCTTTTGGCCCGCCCACCCGCCGGAGGGCAACGCCCACCGCCACCCGGGACCACCTCGACCCGGTTCCCGCCCACGCTCCGAAACTCCAGCCCCCTTCCAGCAAGCCTCCAAAGCGCAGCTGCTTCTCAGGCACGTCCGTTCTTCCTGCCTGCCCACCCAAGCACCGGCAGTCACAGAAATTTCCCAGGACTGTGCGCCAGCGCTCCCGACTCTCTACCGATTGCCCTTCCTTCCGGCAGACGCACTCCGCACCCCCTCACGCGCCCTCTTACCTGGCCCTAACACACCGAGGGACCGCGAACCCCTTCCTGGCTCTTTCCTGCCGGTCTCCCCCGTCGGCCTTCTCCTCACTCGCCCTAACGGACACAGCCCTGACTCTCTCGCCTTCCTCTTTTTCCCTCCTTCCTCCCAGCGCCCAGCGTTCAGCGCCCAGCGCCCACCACCCGCCGCTCACCGCCCTCGGCCCACCGCCCTGAATCGCCGCTGCGCTGCACAGAGGCGTCCGGAGCGCACGGCCAGCCCGTTTGCACTCTCCAACATCTGCCCGCCGAGCAGCAGCGACTCGCTGCTGGAGCCCCGCGCACTTCTGCAGCCAGAGGCCCACCATCCAACGTCCTGTCCTTGCCTCCAAGCCCTCGGCCCCCGCCTGTCCATTCCATTCTCCGGACACGCGACCCAGGTCGCCGATCCCACCGCGCTAACTGTGCTCCTTTCCCTGTGGGGCCCTAACCGCCAACACCTGCCTGCCGACGGTTCTGCTGCGACCCGCACGCCTGCGGGCCAGATGCGGCGGGATCCCTGCACACAGCCCGGCAGGCGAGCGCAAACCCGGAGAGATTGCCCACAAGGAATCCCGGCAGAAGCTTTAGATCCCCGTCACCGGCCCACAGAGGTCAGGCCCCGCCGGGACCAGCTCTGCGCCGCCCCTCGTTTCCACGTGGGAAACCGCGACCTGGGCCGACCCAGCCACACCCAGCGCGCCTTCTCCCGGGTCAGCAGCTGCGGCTCGGCCAAAGCCCTCCTCTGCTGCATTGTGGCCTCCCTACCGGCCCGTGGGAGTCCCGCACCGTGTACGAGCCAGTGCGGGGGTAGGGGGCCGGTTCAGAGCGCAGAAGCGAGGCTCCCACGGACCTGGTCGACGTTTCTGAGCCACACGCAGCGGCTGCGAGACCCGTGCCCCTTCACCGCCCTCTCTCGCTGACACCGCCACCCCCAACCCAGGCGGAGGGCCAGCCTGGCGGGAAAAGGACTCTGGGTCCGGGCCGGGGATCCGCGCTCAGCAAGGCCCGCCACAGCGCACCTTGCCCACTTGGGCCATCGGGCGAGGGCCAGGGCTGCTCTTTTTCCTGGCGACCCCGGCGGCAGAGAAAGTGCAAGATGGGACGAGTCGGCCTCTCTCCCTCGGCGTGTTGCGCCCAGGGTCCCTCGACGTGACGTGACGGGAGCCTCCCCTTATGCTCGCCCCATAGGGCCAGCCTCTCGTGGACGCTACAGTGGGACACACACCCGCCGCACGATGTGACCGGCGAAGGGCGGCTGGTCGCCAGCGCTCCTGTGCCAGCTACCGTCGGCGCCTTCCGCCGGTGCATGGGTGGTTCAGTGGTAGAATTCTCGCCTGCCACGCGGGAGGCCCGGGTTCGATTCCCGGCCCATGCAGTGCGACGTCCCATTTTGGTGGCACAGCAGTAACATAAACGTTTAGCCGTGCTCCCCTCCGCCGCCGGCTTATGCTCTGGGCGCTGGAGCCTGTCCTGCCCGGCCCTGCTCCCACGCGGGATTCGCCTCTGCCCACTCCCCCGCCCCTCTCTGGACTAATGGATGAGGCCACCCTGCCCTACCCCACCTCGGTAACAACACCCCCTCCAAAACCAGGAGCGTGCCACACACCAGCCTTTGGCAGCCTGCTGGTCCTGCTTCTCTTCACTGCCATGCCACCGCCTCTGCCCTAGACATTTCACTTCAAGGAATGTCGCCAGGCAGCACGAGCTTGTGCCCGTGGGCGCCACCTCTTCTCTTCGCTTTTCACCACCACTACCTGCCTCTTCTCTCTCTCTCTCTCCTCTGACTCTGTCTCCATCGTGGACTCTCCACCTCTAGAAAATCATGCCATGGGTGCCCTTCCAGTAGCGAGGAAGTCGAGACTTGGAGGAGAGAAACATCACGTTCCCCTATTGGGGGGGGAGGGGTCACACAGTCCTAAATGCCACCACAGCAGTAAACCCGTGGCATGTGCACAGCCTCCATTCACCGTGTTCCAGAAGCTCCATACTCTCTCTCCTCGTGAGGCTCACGCTGCACCCCCATCGCCATCTCACCTCTCACAACGTAACCCCAATCCACCACCTGAGTCCAGGATCCTGCCTTGCTGCTGTCGCTAGAACCTCTTTTCATCTCAGCCCCGGACACATACATGCCCAAGATGTAAATGTGCGTCCTGAAGGCGGCTTACTAATGTCTGTGGTCCAGGTGCATTGCCTACTCATTTGGGACCTGAGACATGGCCCCCAGTCGCTCTGTCACGCTGTCTGTTCGACCTTTGGCTGCTTGCCACTTCACACCAGCCCCACTCCATACTATGACCGCCTGGCCCAATGGCATCCCAGTCTCCCCCACTTGAGGGTCCTCTTTGACCACACCACTTTGTTCCTGCCGAGACTAGAGCCCAGAGATACCAACTCGCTGAGAATCGACTCCTTCAGACTCCAGGTTCAGCCTTCCCTCCCTCAGCTCTATCTCCCTCCACCCCACGAATTCTTACACAGACAGACACACACACACAAACACACACACACCCTGGCACAGCCAACTCTCCCTCTGGCTGCCAGTGCCTCTCTCTCACACGCTCACATCCCCCAGTCCTGGTTTCCTTCAGGCTCTTCAGACACACACCAGCTCCGCCACCACCAGGGATCCCTCAGACCTCACAGGCCGCCCACGATGTGCCGCAGCGCCCCAGGCATCGGCATGACCTCCGTCTGACTGGACCGCCCGGTTCCCAGACCGTGGCAGCCAGCCGGTGCACCACCCGGACACCCTGGACTCCTGCTCCCGCCTCCCAGTCCGCGGTCGGCATGCTTCTGTCCTTTCCTTGGTGTCAGCCCCTAGTCCCGTGCCGGGGTGGTTGCCAGCAACGGGAACGCACAGCTTTGTTCGTCACACCCACATTTCGCTGGCGAGCAAGCCCGCCTCCCGTGGGAATACCAAGCCCCTCTCTCCCCGACACGTCTGGTCTCGGCAGGCGATCCGACTTTGCCAAGATCCCCCGAATATCAAGGGACAGGCTTGGGCGGTCGGTGGGACCTCTACTTTGCCCCCAAGGAAAGTTTCGGCAGGGAGTCGACTGAGCTCTGCCATTGACTTGGTGGATCGGCCAAGCACTCAGATCGATACCAGGCGGGACAGAGGCTGGGACAAATGGGCAGATCTGTGCTAAGGAGGGGGTGGGAAGAAATTCCACAGCACACCTAGGCGCTTGGGATACGCGCCATCTCCGTGTTTTCCTCGCCAGCTGGGGAGAAGTTAGAGAGCGTAGGTGAAGAGATGGGAAACCAATATCCGCTACAAGTCTATCCTGAACCTCAACTTTCCACATGCACTTTGGTCAGCCTGGCTGCTGGGTTTTTCCCACCAGCTCCTGCATCTCCACGCTTCAACGCCCGTGGCCAGGTTGGTCTAACTAGCGGGACCTCTCTCAAGCGCCATCGTCACATCCAGAACAGGCGAGAAACTCAAACATCTCAACAGCGACGGGGAGCATGTGTACACACACGCGCGCCCCCCCCCCCCAAAACAAACACCAATAGGCACCCGCCGGGCCATGTGCACGCCATCTGATCCCGTTGAAAAGTGGGCAGAGAACACATAGGAACTGCCCACACAGTGGGTGTATGAAGAGAAAATGCTCAGCCTCGCCAATCGTCAAGGAAATGGCAGCGAAAAGCATGAGGAGCAGTCGTGAACCCCGCTTAGGATGACTATCATTAAACCCGCAGGGAAAATAACCCATCCCGACCAGGAGGTGGACAAAAGGGAAGAATTAGCCACCGTCGGCGGAAAGGTAAATAAGGACGGCCACCCTGAAAAGCAGCATGGAGATTTGTCCAAAGGAAACACAACAACCTAACAAACCAAACCGCACCTCAACCCTACCCTTCCGTCTCCTCCACCCTCTCACACACACACAACTCCAGGTAGAGCTACCACTGCCGCCGGCAATCCCACGGAGCCCTATTTATCCAAGGCAGAAGGAAATCTGAATATCAGAGGGGTACCCCCACCCCCATGTTTAATGCAGCGCTGTTCACAATTGCAGAAACATGGCATCAACCTAAGAGTCCATCAGCTGGGAAACGGATTAAAGAAATGTGGCATATAAACAGCAGGGAATACTACTTGGCCTTGGAACAGAATGAATCCTCTTCTTTGCAGCAAAACGGATGGAGCTTGAGGTCCGGATGCAACGTCAAGTGAGCCGGGAAGAGAAAGACAGAGAGGGCAGGTCCTTACTCCTATCGTGGGAGCTCAAAAAGTCCACCTGGTGGAGGTAGAGCACAGAACCATGGGAGCCAGATGCTGGAGAGGGCGTGTGGGAGACTGGGGTGAAGAGAGGTTGGAGGAAATGGGCACGAGTCCGCGGTTCCACGGAAAAAATATGTTCTAATGTTCCATCGCAGAGTAGGGCGACCATAGGTGACGAGGACGTACGAGTGTGCGTTTCCAAAGAGTTGCAAGACAGCGCCTGTGATGTTCCCAACAGGGAGAGCTGGCACATACCGACGAGACGGATGCCCTACATCCCCTCAGTTGATCATCCATCACTTCGCAGTCTACACGTGTTCCCACAGATCACAGGAATCCCATCGATATCCCGTCCGCACGAAGAAAATCATACTCGTGCTGGAAGAGTGACTGTCACAGCTCTGCCTCCCCGGCGCCACGGCTGGCCCGCGGTCTCGCCTCAAGTTTCACTGCCATCCCTATCAAAGCCGCTGACTTGCGTGGAGCTCAATCAGGGACTCCGGCCCGCTCAGGACCTGGCAGGCCGTGGAAAAGCCAGTTCGCTGGCTGGCATGAGCGGCCCTTGCAGGTGGCCAAACCCTGAGGTGCACATCCCCCACAGATGACAGCGAAGTGGCCCGTGAGCCCCCCGCCCCCCAACCCCTGGGCTTGGCTTGGCAGAAGCCTCGCTGCTGGAGAGTCCTGGCCCATTCCGCAGCAAGACGCCACTGAGACTTTGTGTTGTTGGCTGCGGCGGCGTCGGCGTCAGCGGCGGGTCTGCTGGCGACAACGGGGGAGAAAGCCTGTCCTGGCCAGTGGGCTTTGCCACCCAGGGAGAGTGGGAGAGAGGCGAGCATCCGTCAAGGAAGAGCTGTGAAGCTGATGTGGCGCAGGTGGCGCCAGCGAAGCCGAAAGGACAAATGGGTGGAGGAAGCCTCTGGGCCTCAGGGGGAGGACGCAGGGGTCGTGGCTGCGGTGCGGGAGAAGCAAGCCAGGCTGGTGGCTAAAACCAGAGGAATGAAAGCGTCGGGCAGTTGGACGGCGGAGCCAAAAAAGGAGGACTTCCCTGACCGGGAATCGAACCCGGGCCGCGGCGGTGAGAGCGCCGAATCCTAACCACTAGACCACCAGGGAGCTTCGGAGTCCCGTCCAGGACTGCGCCTCCTGGCCCCAGTGCCTGTGGCCCCGGCACTGGGCGCTAGCCTGGCGCCTGTCCCCTGCTTGGGTTTAAAACAAACACCCACTGCCAGCCCACGGCCGACGCTGGGCCCGCCGCCACCCGACCGCCCCAGCGGCTCTGGTCCCGTTCGCAGCCCGCCCTGCAAACACCGCCACCTCCTGCCCCGGGCGCACACGCGTGCAGCCGGAGGCCAAGACCGGCCACCACACGGGCTCCGCGGCCCGAGACCCCCGCCCCCGCAAAAGGTGGGCCGCTGCGTTGGCCGGGAATCGAACCCGGGTCAACTGCTTGGAAGGCAGCTATGCTCACCACTATACCACCAACGCCTTACGGCGCGGGCAGCCACGCCACGCCCGCCCGGGACTCCCGCGAGCGAGCGCGCCGCCTAAGGCGGGCCAGGCCCGGATGGCCGCTGCGTCCCTCTGTCCGTCCGATCGCCCGGCCGTCGCCCTCCGCGTTGCCACAGCGCCGCCCAAGGATGCCCCGCGCCCCACCGGAGCGTGGCTGCTCCTGTCGGACCGCCTGCCTGCCTGACTCTGGGGGCGCTCTCTCTCCCTCGCCGCCCGGGGCCGCCAGAGCCCTTCTCTACCAGGTGCCCGGCGTGGCCACAGCCGCTGCGTGCCCACAGGGTCCTCACTCCTCCCCCTCCCACCGCGGCCCGGGCCCCGTGCGAGGCAGGGAGCCCCTTCCGACAGCCACTTTGGGCGGGCCGCTCGTTGGGCGCCGTGAGGGCGAGAGGAGGCCGCCACGCCGTGGCGACCAAGCGGCCGGCGACAAGAAAAGGCAGGAGGTGCAGGAGGCCAAGGGGGCCAAAGAGGCCATGAAGCCAAGTGGCCACAGGGGCCAAGGGGACAGGCAGTCCAGGCCCGAGATGGCGCCCTGGGGCTCGCTGGGGGGCGGAGGGAGGATAGGGTGGGCACACAGGCTGGGCCCCAGGCGGCGGCCCAAAAAGGACTGCTGCCTCCCCGTCGGGGAATCGAACCCCGGTCTCCCGCGTGACAGGCGGGGATACTCACCACTATACTAACGAGGACGACGGCGACGGCCGCCGGGACGACAGACCCCACTCCGTCCGCGGGCACCGAGCCCCGCCTGGATCCCCTCCGACGACCGACCGCAGGGGTCCGGCACGTGCCCGCCCGCGACCCACCACCCGCAACCTGCCGACACCCAACAAAGCACCCTGCGATCCCACCCGGATCCCGAGCGGGATTCCCACAGCTACCTGAGCGGCGTGGAACCTCCCCGTGCGCCCTGTCTGCTGTCTCCAACGCGGGGATCGCGCCGGTCGGGAAGAGGCGCGGGCGAAACCGCCAGGCCGCTGATCCTAGGACGTCGTGGGCGCGCGCCCTGCGGGGGTCCGGCCGGCGGAGGCGCGGGGGCGGGGGCGTGCAGGGGCGGCCGGCACCCCGCGGTCCGTTTGGGTCAGGGGTGGGGACGCCAGGAGGTCCACGCCAGAGCCAGCCGGCTGGGCTCGCTTGGTGCCCGCTCCGCCCGAGCGCTCCGTCGGTTGCGCACCGAACGCACCGGCCAAGGGCGCCGGCTCCCAGACACGCGAACCGCGACGCGCCACCGCGCGCCGTCAGGATGGCCGAGCGGTCTAAGGCGCTGCGTTCAGGTCGCAGTCTCCCCTGGAGGCGTGGGTTCGAATCCCACTCCTGACAAGCGGACCTTTTGGCCCGCCCACCCGCCGGAGGGCAACGCCCACCGCCACCCGGGACCACCTCGACCCGGTTCCCGCCCACGCTCCGAAACTCCAGCCCCCTTCCAGCAAGCCTCCAAAGCGCAGCTGCTTCTCAGGCACGTCCGTTCTTCCTGCCTGCCCACCCAAGCACCGGCAGTCACAGAAATTTCCCAGGACTGTGCGCCAGCGCTCGCGACCCTCTACCGATTGCCCTTCCTTCCGGCAGACGCACTCCGCACCCCCTCACGCGCCCTCACCTGGCCCTAACACACCGAGGGACCGCGAACCCCTTCCTGGCTCTTTCCTGCCGGTCTCCCCCGTCGGCCTTCTCCTCACTCGCCCTAACGGACACAGCCCTGACTCTCTCGACTTCCTCTTTTTCCCTCCTTCCTCCCAGCGCCCAGCGCCCAGCGCCCACCACCGACCGCTCACCGCCCTCGGCCCACCGCCCTGAATCGCCGCTGCGCTGCACAGAGGCGTCCGGAGCGCACTGCCAGCCCGTTTGCACTCTCCAACATCTGCCCGCCGAGCAGCAGCGACTCGCTGCTGGAGCCCCGCGCACTTCTGCAGCCAGAGGCCCGCCATCCAACGTCCTGTCCTTGTCTCCAACCCCTCGGCCCCCGCCTGTCCATTCCATTCTCCGGACACCCGACCCAGGTTGCCGATCCCACCGCGCTAACTGTGCTCCCTTCCCTGTGGGGCCCTAACCGCTAAAACCTGCCTGCCGGCGGTTCTGCTGCGACCCGCACGCCTGCGGGCCAGAGGCGGCGGGATCTCTGCACACAGCCGGGCAGGCGAGCGCAAACCCGGAGAGACTGCCCACGAGGAATCCCGGCGGAAGCTTTAGATCCCCGTCACCGGCCCACAGCGGCCAGGCCCCGCCGGGACCAGCTCTGCGCCGCCCCTCGTTTCCACGTGGGAAACCGCGACCTGGGCCGACCCAGCCACACCCAGAGCGCGTTCTCCCGGGTCAGCAGCTGCGGCTCGGCCAAGGCGCTCCTCTGCTGCATTGTGGCCTCCCTACCGGCCCGTGGGGGTCCCGCACCGTGTACGAGCCAGTGCGGGGGTAGGGGGCCGGTTCAGAGCGCAGAAGCGAGGCTCCCACGGACCTGGTCGACGTTTCTGAGCCACATGCAGCGGCTGCGAGACCGGTGCCCCTTCACCGCCCCCTCTCGCTGACACCCCCACCCCCAACCCCGGCGTTGGGCCAGCCCGGCGGGAAAAGGACTCTGGGTCTGGGCCGGGGATCCGCGCTCAGCAAGGCCCGCCACAGCGCACCTTGCCCACTTAGGCCATCGGGCGAGGGCCAGGGCTGCTCTTTATCCTGGCGACCCCGGCAGCAGAGAAAGTGCAAGATGGGACGAGTCTGCCTTTGTCCCTCTGCGCGTATGCCTATAGTCCCTCGACGTGCGGTGTGGTCAGCCTCCCCTTCTGCTCGCCCCATCCCGACAGCCTCTCTTGGACGCTGCAGTGGGACATAGGTTCGCGCCAGGATGCTTGCAGTTACTGGCGGCTTGTGGCGATTGAGGCGGTGCCAGCTTCGCTTGGTGTCTTCCATCGGTGCATTCGTGGTTCAGTGGTAGAATTCTCGCCTGCCACGCGGGAGACCCGGGTTGAATTCCCGGCCCATGCAGTTCGACGTCCCGTTTTGGTGCTGCAGCATCAATGCAAAGCTGCGTACCCCTCTGCCGCCTGCCTAGGCTGTGGTCCGGTAGAACGTTTCCTGCCCCTGCTCCCACGTGCGATCCGCCTCTGCCTGCTCCCCGGCCCCTCTCTGGACTAATGGATGACGCCACCGCCCGTACTTTACCTTGGTAACAACAGCCCTTCCGAACTCAAGAGCGCGCCATACCCCAGCCTTTGGCAGCCTCCTGGTCCTGCTTCTCTTCATTGTCCTGCCACCGCCACTGCCCCACGCATTTCACTTCGAGGAATGCCGCCAGGCAGCACGAGCTTGGGCCCACTGGCCCCAGATTTTCTCTTCAGTTTTCTACCTCTTTGTCTCTTCCCGTCACTGGCTTCCCAGCTCCAGAAAATAATGGCATGGTTTCCCATCTAGTACCAAGGAAGTGGGACTTGTAGGAGTGACACATCACGTGTCACATTCTTCTCAGTTACACACCACCGCACGAGTAAACTCTCCTCCCGAGCTAACCGCCTCCCACCCACTGTTTGTGTCGAGGATCCTACCTTGCTCCTGTCTTGCTTCTGCAGCTGAGACCTCTTTTTATCTCATTCCCAGACACGTGCCTGAGACGTGAATGTGCATCCTGAATACAGCTCACAGAGGTCTCTACCAAGTTTCCTCAGGATGGATAGTGACTGAGTTTATTTTACATTAAGGTTTGATTTGGACTGTAGACTCTTTTTACAGCAGAGTCTGATGTTGAGAGAGCGACTGTCTGGCAGCCAAAGGTTTCCCCTAGAGGACAACAATTCTGCTACATTATGTGAAGGTATACAGAGAGTTGTGCCATTTCCCAGGGTTTGATAGCTTCTGTTACCAGTAAGACCACTGCTGCAATTACCCTGAGGCACGCTGGCCATCCTTTAGCTACCCAATCAAGTTTCTTACTCAGATAGCCAACTTGTTGCTGAGCTGGTCTTCCGGTTTGAGTTAAAATTCCCAGTCCCATTCCTTTTCTTTCTAATATGTAAGTTTTGAAGGCCCTCCCTATGGAAAGACTTAAGGCTGGTGCCTTAAGTAAGTCTTGTTTTAGCTGGCTTAATGGCCTTTCGAGCTTCAAGTTCCCAGGTTAGGAAATGAGTTTTAGCCACCTGAATTTCTTTTCTGAGGTGTTATCAGGGGTGAACTGTCTCATATCCATAGTCTGCAATATCCTGTAATGTCTCAAAATTCTCTTAGTTGCTTGAGGGTCTTAGGAAAGGGGAGGTAGGAAATGGGTTCTATCCTTTTTACCCCTAATGCTCTGGTCCCTTCAGACAACACTAAACTCAGGTGCTTTACTGAGGTTTGGCAGGGCTGGGACTTGGATTTTGAAACCTCATATCTTTTGTCAGCTAGGAAATTAAGAAGAGCTTCTGTGTCTTCCTGAGAAGCTTTTTCAGTTGGGGCACAGTGTATGATGTCATCTACATATTGCAAGATACTGACCAGAGAATGAGAAAACTCAGAGAAGTCTTTTGATAGTGCCTTTCCAAACAAGTGAGCACTGTTTTGAAATTCCTGAGGGAGTACCATCATGTTAACTGAGTGGTTTGGCCAGAGGGATCTTCAAAGGGAAATAGGTACAGGTATTGAGAGTTAGGGTGTAATGGTATAGAGAAAAAGGCATTCTTTAGATCTAGGACTCTGAACCATTTAGTTCCCTCAGGTATTTGAGTTAGCAAGGCATAGAAATTAGGGACACTGGATGAATTGGGACTATGGCCTCATTAATGATGCAGAGGTCCTGAACTAATCTCCATTCCCCATTGGGCTTTTGTACTCCTAATATTGGGGTGTTGCAGGGGCTTTTACAGGGTTTGGGGAGTTCCTGCATTTTTGGGTTATTAATAATGGCTTCTAGTCCTTTCCTAGCTTTTGGCTTTAAGTGATATTGTCTCTAGTTAAGAAAAGTAGAAAGAAATCCTTTGACCTGGATTGGCCTAGTGGTTAACCCTGGACCTATTCTTCCTTCAGTTGCCCATGCTTCTGTATTAATATTAGCTTCCACCAGAAGGAGACAAAGAGTTTCTTCTGGGGCTATAAGGATGCTGGCTGCTATGTCAGCTAAAATGTCTCTACCTAATAAAACAGTGGGACTTTTAGGCACGATTAAGAAGACATGCATAAATAATAGGTCCCCTTAACTAAGTAATGGGCTGAGAAAAAGGTTAGAATCTTTCCTGAGACTCCCATTATGGTTGTGCTATGGGAAGAGGGAGACCCGGATTGCAAAGGAGAAGAAAGAGACTGGATCCAGTGTCCAGAGGGAGGTCCACTCTCCTTCCTTCAATTTCCAGAATCACCTGGGGCTCCTGAGCAGTAATGGAAGTTTGAACCTCTGAAGCCAGGGTTTTGAGCTCTGGGACCCATCAGTCCTGTTGGACCATCTGTGAGATTGGTTCTGACCCCAGTAACCTTCATCTCTGGGGACAGTCCAATCTCCAGTGGTCCCTAATACCAGCTGGACAGGGTTGAGGTGGCTTTTTCTTGCAGCCTGGACAGTCTTTCTTAAAGTGCCCTGACTTGCCACACTGGTAACAACTAGTGGATGCACCTTGGGGATCCTGGACTTTGCAAGCCTGCAAAGCAGCTGCTAGAGACTCTGTCTTTCTCTTGTGTTCTCTCTCCTTCTCCTGGGCCTTTTCCTGGACCCTATTGTAAAAGACCAAGGTGGCCACCCTCAGGAGGTTTCCCAAGGTTTTGCAAGGTCCTATATGGTCCTATAGGCTGCTTCTGCAGTTTCCTTCTAATATCGGGAGCTGCCTGTGTCACAGACTTGTTCTTTAGGATGAGCCGTCCCTTGACTGAATCAGGTGATAAGGAGGTGTGTTTTATTAGCACATCTCTCAGCCTTTCCGTAAAGGCTGAGGGATTCTCATCTGGCTTTTTGTCTATCATGAACAGTTTAATTAAGAGGTCTGGCCCTAGTTCTTTGTAGGCCCTCCAGTATGCACATTAAAAAGTGTTGCCTTTTCCATTCATCTTTGGAGTCATTGGAGTCCCATTCAGGGTTGTCAACAGGTACCACCTCTCTTCTTATTGGCAGTGATAATTCCCTTATTTCCTTGCCTTCCCTATTTTCTCTTTTCCTTTTTCGCCTACTATAGGAGACATATTGCACACCTCCAAACTTCTCTGCTGTCTGTAGAGCTGACTGTTTTTCAGCTGTGATTAGGGTTTGGCTTGAGAGCAGTGTAACATCCCTTTATAGGTCAGACACTGGAGTTAAATTTTGGAAAGCTTCTATATACCTATCAGGGTCATCAGAAAATCAGTCTGTCTCTCTTTATTTGCCTAAAGTCATGCAATGAGAAAGGAACTTAAACCATAAGATGGCATCACCTTTGTTGGGCATTTCCTGTAGTGGTAAGAGCAAAAATGGGAGGGTGAGGAGTTGTGGAGATGGTGAAACTGGAGGAGCTGATGCCAACGTTGGAGGGTGCCCTGAGTAGGGGGGATAAAAAGGGCCAGGACACTCAATTGCTGCCTCAGATGCTTCCCCAGAAGTTGCTTCTCTAGTTTTGGGGAATCATTCCCTTTGGGCCTGCCAGATATGACTGCTAAAAGAACTGAGTTGATTGGGCAATGCTTGAAAAGATCTAATATGAGGAACTTGCCCTTGTGCAAAAGCAGACTTTCAGGGTCAAAGGAGTCTCAGTGCTTCAGAAGGCACTCAAAAGGAGTCCTTTGTTCCCTTCTTCCTTTGGAGTGGCCCAAGGTAGAGAGGAAGATCATGAGGGACTGCCCCCAACTGTTTTCCCTCCTTGGTTCCCTGGGTCCCAGCATCCACTAAAGGTGCCACCCATGGATGCAGGCATGACCTGCAGCCGTGGATCCAGAGAACTCAAGTGATGGAGTTAGTCACACTCACCCATGTGACTCTATTCCTCTGCTTGTGATTTCCCTTTGACATCCTAGACTTGTTTGATCTGTGTGGCTCCCCGATAGATGGATCTCAGGAAAGACTATGTAACAGTTGTATTTGGCAAGGCCCATTAATGGAGGGAATGTACTCGGTTGACTTCTATAATCTGCCGCCTGGACGAAAGCATTTATTCTTATGCAGTGATTGTGGTTAACTTCCAGACATAAAATCTCCTTATTATTTAAGTACCATTTTAATTGGAGGAAGAATGGGTGTCTTAAAAGATCTTAGGGACTGAATGGCAGGTTTCCTGCTGATGGAACAGTATTGGGACTAAATTTGGTTTCAGAGGACACTTTCCTCCTTGTTGCTGAGTTTTCCTATTCATAAATGGGGCATACAGCCTGGTCTCTAGTAGAGGGGAACAAAAAGGGAGAATTAGAAAACTAGAGTGTTTTGGCAAAGGGCCAACAAGATGCCTCATTGAGAGGATTTCTATGTTTTTCGCACAAAGAACAACATGCCCACTAACAATGGATGTATATACACAAAGAGACACTTATACATATAAATAATTGGCCAGGACTTTGCCATGGCAATCCTTCTACTAGCGAAATCTTTGTGACTGAAAGGTGACTTATTTCTGCTGAGGGCATCTTTGTCTACTGCTTTGGCCACCTGTCAGAATCTTTGATTTTTGAGGTTGACACTTATGCCATCAAGTGCTCTGGCTGTCTCACTGGTTCAAGATCCTGAACTGTATGTATAAAAAATTGAGGTTGGCTGGGCGCGGTGGCTCACACCTGTAATCCCAGCACTTTGGGAGCCTTAGGCAGGTGGATCATGAGGTCAGGAGTTTGAGACCACCCTGACCAACATGGTGAAACCTCGTCTCTATTTTATTTTTTAAAATTATAATAAAATAAAATAATTTAAAAAAAGAAAAAATTGAGGTTGTGGCCAGGTGCGGTGGCTCACGCCTATAATCCCAGCATTTTGGGAGGCCAAGGTGGGCATATTAACTGAGGTCAGAAGTTTGAGACCAGCCTGACCAACATGGAGAAAGCCTGTCTCTACTAAAAATATGAAAAATTAGCCAGCTGTGATGATGCATGCCTGTAATCCCAGCTACTTGGGAGGCTGAGGCAGGAAAATCACTTGAACCTGGGAGGTAGAGGTTGTGGTGAGCCAAGATTGTGCCATTACACTCCAGCCTGGGCAACAAGAGCAAAACTCCATCTCAAAAAAAATAAAATTGAGGTTGTGTACTCTCATTTATGTTTCAAAATTTTTATTTAATTTGCATATATTTATAGTAAAATGAGAAATCTTCCATACTCATTTTTGGGATATTGATGATGTATTAGTCTTTAATCAGATATTTCTGCAATCACTCTTGCAAAATATTCTGCAAGTGTGTTTTGTCATTTGCAGCTTGGTGGACAGCCTGTGGATAAAGTGAAGGTAAATGTTATCTATGTAAAAACCAGGAGAGGACACACAGAAACACACTGAAAAGAAGGCCATCTGAAGGGAAGGCAGAGACTCAAGTCATGTTGCCAAAGACCAAGGAATGTCAAGGATATTTGGGAGTTAGCAGAATGCAGCAGGAAGCAAAGAAGGGTTCTTCCTTAGTGGGAAGCATGGGAAGACTTTAGTGGGAGCATGGTCCTGCTGACATCTTGATTTCACACTTTTAATTTGCAGATCTGTGATAGAATACATTTCTGTCATTTTATGTCAATCAGTTTGTGCTAATTTGTTGAAGCAGTCCTGGGAAACTAATAAAACCTGTAAATTCACCATCTAGATTTTGTCTTTAACATCCTATTATATATCCTTTATCACATGTCCATCCATCTATGCAAACTTCTAATTTGTGATATTTTTAGCCTTTGATATTATTATTATTTTAAATATTTGGTAGTGCAGTGTTGCTGAAGGTCTGAGAAAATGGTCACTATCATCCTTCTTTTCTGAATGTGAAATTATAGGACTGTTACTGGCAGGTATGGGAATCCTAGGTTCTTCTTAACTTGGAAGAAGGAATTCAGCCAAGAGACACATAACAAGGTTTATTACATAATAAGTAGAGTTTAATAAACTCTACATGATAAGTAGAGTTTATTATTATTATTATTTATTATTTATTTTTTATTTTTTTTGAGACAGTTTCCCTCTTGTTACCCAGGCTGGAGTGCAATGGCACGGTCTCGGCTCACCGCAACCTCCATCCACTTCCTGGGTTCAGGCAATTCTCCTGCCTCAGCCTCCTGAGTAGCTGGGATTACAGGCATGCACCACCATGCCCAGCTAATTTTTTTGTATTTTTAGTAGAGACGGGGTTTCACCATGTTGACCAGGATGGTCTCGATCTCTTGACCTTGTGATCCGCCCGCCTCGGCCTCCCAAAGTGCTGGGATTACAGGCTTGAGCCACCGCGCCCGGCCCAGTAGAGTTTACTGAAGAAAGACAAAGTACATTCCTAGAGAGGAATAGAAAACATCTCCAACCTGACCTAGCAGAAAAAACTGTGGTAGCAGTGTCTATTTAATTAGATATTACACTCTGAAAGATGAGTCAGAGCACGTTGCTCAAAAGAAGGAACCAGCAGCAGGTAGTGCTGGGTGACCCTCTCTATGAGAATCTTATATAATTATTCATAAAAAGGCTTGAGGGCATGTCACTTGCAAGCATGTTTCAGGAGGTCCCTTTGGGTATGCATGCTCCGTGGTTGTACACACTGATATACATGGTGCAGGTCGAATTAACATTTAAAATCTCCACCTAGGGGTGTGTTTTTACTATTAAAATGAGCAAAATATACTCTAGGCAAGTTTCTGGAGGACTGTGTTCACCAGCGCGGGAAATTCCTAGCATGATTATCTCCAGCTAGGTCCTGATAAGTCCCCTTCAAGGCTGGCGGAGCCTAAGCACAAGGCCAAATGTCCTTTTGTTGGCTGTCAGTGGGAGGCACTGACTGCAGTGGGTAGAATCTCCAGGACTTCTTTTTCCAGGGGGGCTCCCTTGCCTGCTCATTTCTGACTGTCTGCCTACTCTAACACTACAAAGTTTTTAAATAAAAATTTGGAAGAATGTATCTACATTTTAAATGTTTATTCTTAACCCTAACAAATCCAATCTAGATATTTATCTTACTCAAATATTTGCAACCATTCGCAATGTTGTATCTTCATTGCTTCATTGTCTCTATTATAGAAAATTAGGAAATAAGTCACATATTTATAGTTAAGAGCCTATTTATGAGCTACATAATGCTATGTGGCAGTTTAAAAGGATGAGGGAGGAGTAGGTAAGTACATACGCCAGTTATACTTTTGTGGTAGTCAACCCCTAAAACAGCCTCTGATTATCACACCTTCTGTCCACATTCCCTGCAGATCACTCCCACATCATATCATAATTTGTCTGTGTGAAAATAGGATATGGCAAAAACGAAGGTACATTCCTCCCAAGATTAGGTTTTAAAAGCCCATGGCTTTCACTTAGGCTCCCTGTCCCTCTTTCTCTCTGTCTCTCTCATAATTTACGTTCCAGGGAAGCGAAGTGTCATTTTGAGAGAACACACAGTTATTTCAAAGAAGCCAGTAGATGTTTTGTAGGACATACAGGCAGCCTACAGAAAGGCCCACATGTGGAGGAGCTAAGGCTACCTAAGTGAGCAACCATCTAAATGAGCTTGGAATAGGGTTCTCCAGCCCCAGTTGAAGCTTCAAATAATGGCAGCCCCAGCCAACAGCTTGACTGTAACCTCATGAGGACCCTGTGCCAGAACCACGAGGCTAGGCTAAGCTGCTCCTGGATTCCTGACCCACAGAAACTGTGACATAATGAGTATTTGTTAGCTTAAATTGGTAAGTTTTGAAGTAATTTATTATGCAGTCATAGATAACTAATATAAGTAGTTCATTAAAAAAGCAAATGGAATCAAAGTATAATCATATAGATGATAATAAATCATGTGTATGTATTTTTCATATAACCCCCTGAAATTCATGATATGATATGATGAGTAGGAATTTCTGTCATTTGTCCTTCTGTAGTATTTAAATATTTTTATGATTAACTTCCTCTTACAGCTTTATTGACTTGTACTTGATGTACAATAAAATGTACATATGTTGATATTCTATCTCCCAGTACCTGCAAGTGTGAGCTTATTTAGAAATGAGATCTCTGCTTTCTACATAGTTGAGATTAGGTCAAACTGGAGTAGAGCGAGCCCCTATCTAATATGACTTGCATCCTAATTTAACAAGGGAAATTTGGATAGAAAGACAGACATATAGACAAAGAGAACACCATAAAAAGTTGGAGCTCTGCTGCCGTACGCAAAGCAGCTACCAGAACCCAGGAAGGTGGCCTGGAACAGATCTCTCCCTAGCACCTTCACTCTACTGACACCTTGATCTTGGACTTTTGGCCTCCAGAACTGTGAGATAATACATTTCTGTGGTTTAAGCCACCCAGTTATTGTACTTTGTTATGGCAGCTCTAGAACACTAATACATTGGGTTAAATAAAATATATTATTAAAATCAATTTTAAAAATGCAAAATTGAATTTCTCATATCTCTGTTGGACAGCACTGGTCTAGAGGTATATTTAGCAACAAGTTTATGCTGTCAGGTTTGACAGGAAGTGGTTTCTTCTCCAAGTGCTTGATGTGGTGACGCCTATCTACTTCACAACTCCAGTTACTATAGAAAGTCAATCTATAGTCAGCAAACAGCAACTGGTATTGCCTTCATTATTTACCTTGATACTCTTCCACTGGTTTGTAATCCAACTCTCAAACTCTTAGGGTTTCTTAATAATCTATTTGGAAAAATGATCTGGCTTTGACACCCAATACTCTCTCCTGAACACAATTCTTCGTTTGTACTTAAAATGTATGCACCTTCAGCCACAGAGATTTAAAAAACACTTTTAGAAAGCTATGATTTTTTAAGTTTATTTTTAATTTTTTGCCATAGATAGTTTTGCTATCAACATACCAATAGCCATCCATCCATCCATCCGTGACCCCATAGAACCATATCAATTGGGCTGACCTGCTTGATTTTGATACTAGGGGTAGAGAACTAAACACAATCTGTATTGTTCAAAAATCAGTCAATCAATGGGAACATAAACATTGTTCTCTGAGCCATGATGAGCATTTTAGTACCAGTTGCTTTGACAATTTTCTAGGCAAATGTCATCTTGATTGTATGCAATGGTGTTAAACTTTAGGGACTAAATTGTTGATTGATTTAGAAGTTGATGAAGATGCTGTGTGCTCTTTTTTTGATGGGGGGCAGGTGGATAGAGTCTTGCTCTGTTGCCCAAGGCTGGAGTACGGTGGTGCGATCTTGGCTCAGGGCTACCTCCACCTCCTATGTTCAAGCTATTCTCCTTCCTCAGTCTCCCAAGTAGCTGGGACTGTAGGTGCTCACCATCACACCTGGCTATTTTTTTGCATTTTTAGCAGAGATGGGGTTTCACTTTGTAAGCCAGGATGGTCATGATCTCCTGACCTTGTGATCCGCTTGCCTTGGCCTCCCAAAGTGCTGGGATTACAGGCATGAGCCACCGCGCCCAGCCACTGTGTGTTCTTTAAGTAAAGTTCTGGCCTGCAAGAACTTTCTCCTCCTCTCTTCTAATGAGGCAATATAAAAAAACTAATCTTTGGGGGAAATTTACCCCCAAATATCACTTTAGAGAAGCTGATGTTAGATAGATAGCTGATGTTAAATAGAAAAATAAGTAATTATAATAAAGTCTGATGCTCAACAAATGTGAGTATTCTTGTCTTCTTGTGCCCAATTGCCCAATTCAACAAAAAAGTAGCATGAATCTATTAGATTAGAATTTCTGCCCTAGAGAAACTTTCATTCTGAAGATCTTACTCTTGAATTATGGAAAAACTAACAACAGAGACAATTAGATACTCGGACATAATAAAATATAAGTCTTGAGTAGGCAGTGTAGATGAGTGAATGCAGACAATGAGGTATAGTGGCATGGGCGAGGTTTGCCTTGGGCCAACTCACAATTCTTGTCTGAGTCATGGTTTCCTCATTGGTAAAATGAAGTAGCTGGATTTCAATGTTGTACTCATGTGATTTACAAATAAACTTTCTGCCCTTAAATTCTAGTGTCAGCAGCTGGAATTAGCTGTCATCAGATGTCACCCTCCACATTTTTCTCTTCTTTCCTTGTTTGTGGCAATGCATAAGCCTATTGTAAAATCTATCATAAATTCAAACGTTTGAAACAAGATGCGGCACTTCAGTACTCTTGCATCCAGGGAGAATAGGAATGTTCTGGTGCTTATTTAGGTAACATCAGTTTGAACCCCTAGGAGCCAAACTGTAGCAGAACAATTTCATTATGGTAAAGGATAACTGTAGCTATTAAGATGGATTGTGGTAATACAAACAATTGAGGTTATACTAATGAAATAATCCAAAAATAGATTACAAAGAGATTTTAATCTTCTGTGATGAAGAGACTGTTAAGACAGTGTTGAGCAACCTGTTACACATGTGAGAGTGAACAGGTTACAGCAAAATAAAGAAATTTTGTTTGCAAACCTCTACCTACAAAAAACCTGGGAGCAGGGGCAAAGGCATTCAAGCTTGGAACTCTCAGAAGCCTGAGGGTTCTAGGATTTCTGACTCTAAGAGAGATGAGATCATGAAACTCTGATCATATGGGGAAGGAGTGCAATGCTTCTAAGAAGGGTTAAGAGGGATCTCACACATGAGTTTCCAGATGTCTTATATCCCATCAAGGGTATAAGAGCAGCTCTGTCCAATACATACATCACATAAATCACATATATATTTTAAAATTTTCTAGTAGCCACATTAAAAAGAGTAAAAAGAACCAAGACAGTAATTTTATTACTATTTTATGTAACCAATATATTCAAAATAATATTTTAACATGTAATTAGTATAAAATATTAATGAGATATTTAGTATTCATGTTTTTAAATGCTAAGTCTTCAAAAGCCAGTGTATATTTTATTCTTATAGCACATTTTAGTTGGGACTAACCACAATTCAATAGTCATATGTGGCTGGTGACTCCCATTGTATTAGACAGCAAAGTTCTAGAGGAAGACAATGTACAAAGTTACTTGTTGGGAAAAGCAGCAAAGGAGAAAGGACTTACAGAGTGCCTACATAAATTGGTTATGAGTAACACATAAACCAGGAACAACCAACTGCAGAGGGCCGCAGGAGGCCTCTGAGGAGGAAGGCCTCTCCATGCCTCATGTTCTGGTGCAGGGTGACCTCAGCTCTGTTACCATAAACATTGTGCTCAAGGACATAAAACCCCTTCGTAGCACTATAACGTAGCCAGACTTGTATGCTCCTTTTAAGATCTGTGTTCCACCAGCTGTACATAGATAATAAGTTAAAGATAACCACACGTTCTTGTTTTGTGAAACTCCCAAACCACCAGTTAGCAATTCTTAGAATCACACACCAGTTCCGGCTCACCGATTGACTCAACCATCACTCCACCCCTACCCTATAATAGATCAAAGTGATTGTAATCAATAAATAGTGTGGATGATCACAGCTTAGGGCCTTCACTGTCTCTTCCAAAGTAATGAGTGATGGCCCCCTGGTCCCACTATCTCTCTTAATCTGTCTTTTTCTCATTCCTTTGTCCCACCGAACTCAGGTACCCACGGGTGATGTGGGGCTGGTTCCCTACATTCTGGTGCCCAACATGTGGGGCTCATGGATCCCTGCAATTACTAATTCCCCAAAGAGGCCAAGATTGGTCTTGGCCTCTTTGGGGAATTAGTAATTGCAGGGATCCATGAACCCTTCTAATTAGTAATTAGATTACCCAGGACTTCTACCCTAACTCACTTAATTAGGGTCAAGAAAGGCCATGTATTTGGAGTAATGAATGCTTGGCTTCTCTAGGCAACCTCAACTCCATCGGTGAGAGTAAACACACAGAATTAACTCAGGACTCACAACCAGTCTTTTGTTAACAGGGATCAAGAGGGAGCCCCAGATTACCACTGTCCTCTACATGCCAACTCTCATAGCTTCGCTGCCATTACTCATCTTGAATATATCATGATGTCCTTTACCCATGTTTATGCCAATCAACACAAGAAGCATTATTCTCCCAGGTCATCTCCTGCATTCAAATCTGCATAAGACTCTGCCACTGTCTGACTGCAGGAGCATAAAAGACCCCAAACAAGAATGCCCAACTGAGCCCAGTCAACCCACAGAAGAAGCATAAGAGATCAGAAGAAATTGGTTGTTTTAAGCCATTAAGTTTTGGGGTGGTTTTTTGTGGTGCAATAAACAACCAAGACATTTAGATGAAAGATCTTGGACTCATTCCCTTCCCATATTTAATCTCTCAGGAAATTCTGGTGGTTTTATCTTCATTTTATTTTCATTTTCATTTTTATTTTATTTTTTGAGACAGAGTCTTGCTCTGTCACCCAGGATGGAGTGCAGTGGTGTGATCACTGCACTGCACTGCACACCCCCTGAGCTCACTGCAGCCTTGACATTCCAGGCTCAGGCAATCCTCCAGCCTCAGTCTACTGAGTAGCTGAGACTACAGAAGTAGTCCCACCATTGGTGGCTAATGTTTTTGATTTTTTTGTAGAGACGAGGTCTTGCTATGTTGCCCAGGCTGGCCTCAAACTCCTGGGCTCAAGCAATGCTTCCACCTTGGCTTTCTGAAGTGCTGGGATTACAGGTGTGAGCCACTGTGCCCGGTTGTTCTGTCTTAAAATATACATAGGATGTAGACTTCCTACCACCTCTGTACTGCTACCCTAGTGCTAGCCTCCGTCTTGTCATGCCTGGCTGACTGCAACAGTGACCTACCTGTCTCACTGCTTCTGCCCTCGCCCTGTTACAGTCTTTTCTCAAGACAGCAATCAGAATGGTGCTTTAAAAACATGTCAGATCATGTCACTCGCATGCTCAAAATCTCCCGAAAGTTCCCTATTTCATTGGTGTCAGTGAACAATCTCATGATGCTTATAAGGTCTTGTGTATTTTTCCTCTCTGATCTCATTTCCTACTGCTCGCTCCCTCCCTCAAGTTCACTCCAAACAACTCCTAGAACATTCCAGGCATAAAGCAGTTTCAGTTCCTTGCCTGATTGTTCCGTCTGCCAGAAATATTCTTGCACTAGATAGCCTCGAGCTCAGTTCCCGTCATCTTTCAAATCTTTGCTCAACGGTTACACTATTTAAAATTGCAATCCGCTTCCAGTTCGAATCCCCTTTCCCTGCTTTTTTTCTCCCATACTTTGTATCATTTCATATATTATATAATTTGCTTACTTAATGGGTTTATTGTTTACTTTATGTCTCTTTCCAATAGAATCCAACTCTCTGAATGTAGGGATTTTCATCTGTTTTATTTACAAATGTATCTGAGGCATCTAGAACAGTCTAGTACCTGGTAAGCACCCAATAAATAATTGCTGAATGAATGAAAATCTGCTGCCTGGGAGCTCTGAGGCTGTTTCCCAGGCAATTCTTATAGTTATACCTGAGGACACCCTCTGAGGCTCTGTTTGCACTTTGTCATTCTAATGGGTCAGAGGCATGTCTGATCACACAAAAAATAACAACACCCAATATAATAATGGAAGGAGATATTCTTTTCCATTGGCTGATGTGCTCAGACACATTTCAACCCTCCTGCCTTAGGGAGAGTTTACTATATATGAACTTCTTCTGGAGATGGGTGAAGACTTTATATCTTTGCTTTTGTAAGCCATACTGTTTTTATTCCTGACCTTGTTCACAGATTATCATAAGCCATAAACTCTTGTAGACCTTTCTCACTAAGCTGGAAACCTTCTTCAACACCACAGGAATGATGCTCCTGAGATCTGGATGCTGAATAGAATTTCTATAAGTTCTGGAAAATGTGTTGGGGTAAGTGATTAGGAAAACTTACAGCAGGATTGTTAAAAATCCAAGCCTGGTAGGATTTTCTCCTACAAAGGAATTGCTACAGTTCTGTCCACTAACCTGAAATAACAAAACAAGTCACCGGGAGATGCGTGTGCATGAGGGCCCTGAACCTTCTTGGAGTGAACTCCTCTTCTCCTGTCTATCATACATTTATATATTAAATTCAAGTACATATTTCTTCTCTCAAGAACTGTTCCTTTACAAAGCCTGTCTATGAAGCCTACAAAAACAACTAATCTTCTTAGGTTCTTTGCAAATTCTATTGGCTTCCTTTCTTAATAGCAAAAACAAACAGACAAAAAAAAAAAACCCAAAAAACAAAAATAAAATCTTGGGCCCTTCTACTAAATGAGAGGAGTCATGGTACTCTGCTAGGTCAAATTTACACACACACACACACAGATACATAAACATATACACATACACACATACACACGCACACATTTTTCTCTAAAAAAATATACCCTTTCTTAATTTTCCCTAGAAGGGGAAAAAATGGCTTTTGACACACCATTTAACTTTTTACTGGGTTCCCTTTTATATTTCTTCCTTAAAAATGCCTTTTTCTTCCATTCTTCTAGTCTGAATTCCAATTTCTGTCATGTCTCTACCTGTAGTGTGGTAAGACTATGATGCACTCACAGCACATTGTGAGTAGTAACAAGCCGAAAACTAGGGGTCACGTCCAGGTTCAGATGCTGTTGTGGGAGAGGAAAATATTAATATAGAGAGGTAAAAGTAGAGTAAGGGGGAAGGCAAAGCTGGAGCTGGAGTTTTGGAAGAAGCTATTGACTGCTCAGAAGTCCAAGCAGGCTGAATTTGCCAGAACTTCTTAATATCAAATTTCTCTGTGTCTTAAATCCCGATTCTCCTGAGTTCTTTGTTGTGTAGTAATGAATAGTTTCCTATCTACTTTAGTACTAAAAAAATGGCTTTTCTGATATTCCGGGAAACTGAAGCAGTATTATTTCTAATTTTAGATTTCCCCTCAGTTCTCAAGGCCTCAAACACAATATCCTCTAATGACATTGTCTTTGGGGTGACCCCAAATTATCATTTATTTCTTACTTATGAGCAGAGACTTTGTAGCTTTTACTTGCCTTGTCTCTTTTAATACCCACAGCCACCGCCTGGGAGCGGAGGAGGGAATGTGCATAAGGGATCACGTTTCCACAGTTTGCCATTTATTTCCACTTAAGCTGATTACAGGTTGTGTTTCCTGTTTTATTACTCCACAACATCTCTTTAGCTCTGCTTCAGTGGTAAATCCCTCTGATGTGCCAGTCTTTCTCCCTCAACTGGATTCAATCTGAAAAGTAACTTAATAAAATCCTAAATATAGACTTCCTCCCCCTTGGGGTCAAACTAGAACTCCACTAAGGAAGGAACTCCTACAAACAAACAAGCAGGAGTAGCCTTTCTTGAGCTGGCTTGACATTATTGATTCTGTGTGGGTGCTGGCATCCCAGTCATCTCAAAGAGGAGATTTTGTTAATGAAACAACCTGAAGAGGCGAACTGTCTTTTGAGAACATAAGCCAGAGATAGATGCCCTGGGAATGTGAGTGCTATGGCACTGTCTAGGTGAAAGGAAATGCCTACTTCCACACTCCAACAGCACAGTGCACCTCGTGCTTTGCTGTGCAATGGGAGGGGGTGGTTGACCTAGAGGCTTTGATTCAGTCCCACATCACAATTTCCCTCTAGAATCTTCTTATTTAATAACCACTGACCCTGTCATAATAGGTCTCTGGGGAATATGCCAATTCTCTTTCAACGTTCTGGCCAAAGAGTGGACAAAAATCCCTTCTCTTGACTTCCCAAGAACAGGCTGGGACTCTCAAGAGATTTTACTAAATGGCAATGAAAAACAAACAAATTAAAGAAATTATTAAAAAATATAAAAGTCACGGAGGGTACAATAGCTACTTAGGAATGAGGAATACAAAGTATTATGAAAAGTCTGAAAAATCTACAATTATTTGTGGCTGATTTCTAGGAAATTTCTCCTTCTAAGAATAGCTTTCTCTGACTACCCAGAAGGTTTAAGTCCCTGCCACAGAGAGTCCCCAGAAGTCACTCAGGATGTGGTCTTGGTGATTGGGCAGGATATACTGCTATAAAGTGCTGAGAAAAGTTCTAGGAAAAGTGCTGTACTCTGTGGTTCATGCCTATATATAACTCCAGCTCTTAAGAAGGCAGAGGCAGGAGGATAGTTTGAGTCCAGGAGTTCAAGACCTGCCTGGGCAATATAGCGAGACCTCATTCTCAAAACAACAACAACAACAAAGTTTTAAGAAAAGTTTAAACATATGTGTGTATTTTAAAGGCTGCCTTAGGTACAAAATCATTGTCCTGAAATTTTACAGTTGGACTGAGGTGGGGTATAGTATATCTCTTGGATGAGCAGAGTATAGATGACCTGAGAACAGTTTTCTGCTTCCATTGCAACTGCATATGTGAGCATAACATTCTTTTGCCTGTGTAGTAATGAAGTGTACATTTAATGTTCAGTGTGTGGGTATTTCCCTTGGAATCTCTGCTCTGGGAAACATTCTTCTTTAGACACTGGGAATGACCACCCTTTTCAGGTAAAATACCACCATCTAAATACAGGGGTATCACTGTCTTCTCATAGGCCCATCCATAAAAGACTGGCATAAAGATAGTAATTAAATTATTTAAACTATCAGAAAATATCACATTTTCTGATATTTTTGTTAGTGTCTATTATAAGTACTTTATACAATTAATTTACCTGACATTATTTAACCTTCAAAACAACTCTATAAGGCAGTTTCTATTTTATTTTATTAAGTTTATAAAAATAATAAATTTTATTTATTTAATAAATAAAATCCTCATTTTATTTTTTATTAATTTTATAGAGATGAGATCTCACTCTGTTACCCCAGAAGGTCTTGAACTGTCTCTATTATCTTCTAATCTTGACATTTCTCCTTATATATTACAATACTGCAATGAATACTCTTGTTGATTTTTTTTCACATTTAAGTGCTTCTATTGGATATATTTTTTGAAATGGAATTATTAGGTGACAGACTTACAAATTTCAAATTTTTAATAAATAGTGTCTAAATCCCCTTCAAAAGTGTTCGCCAATTTATAACCCTATTATTTGTGTTCCATTTTTGAAATATATAAATGTGTGTGTAAATCAACTGCTCTGCATGGGCAGTTCCTCACAATTTCTGTAATGGAAAACATAGAGGGAAAACCACTTACAGTTTCTGGGGGAGAAAAGGTTTCAGCTTCAAGGAAAGAGACTTTCAGTAGGAGAAACTATTGTGAAAAACAAGGTAATTTTCTTTTTCTTTTTTGTTTTGAGACGGAGTCTCACTCTGTTGCCCAGGCTGGAGTGCAATGGTGCGATCTTGGCTCACCGCAACCTCTGCCTCCCAGGTTCAGGCGATTCTCCTGCCTCAATCTCCTGAGTAGTTGGGATTACAGGTGCCCACCACCACACCCAGCTAATTTTTGTATTTTTAACAGAGACGGGGTTTCGCCACGTTGGTCAGGCTAGTCTCAAACTCCTGATCTCAGGTGATCCTCCAACTTTGGCCTCCCAAAGTGCTGGGATTAGAGGTCTGAGCCACTGTGCCTGGCCAACAAGGTGATTTTCTACTTTGGGTAAAAATAGCTGGACATTATCTTCTTCTCAGGCTCTGGCACCCACTTCTCCAGCAGGCTGCATTGCTGGTCGTTTTTGGCTCCTGTTGGAAGCAAACTGCTCTAATGCCTTTTGGATGAGATTTTTTTTTTTTTTTTTTTTGAGACGAAGTTTCACTCTTGTTACCCAGGCTGGAGTGCAATGGCGCGATCTCGGCTCACCGCAACCTCCGCCTCCTGGGTTCAGGCAATTCTCCTGCCTCAGCCTCCTGAGTAGCTGGGATTACAGGCACGCACCGCTATGCCCAGCTAATTTTTTGTATCTTTAGTAGAGACGGGGTTTCACCATGTTGACCAGGATGGTCTCGATCTCTTGACCTCGTGATCCACCCGCCACGGCCTCCCAAAGTGCTGGGATTACAGGCATGAGCCACCGCGCCCAGCCTGGATGAGATTTTGACCAGGAATTACCTCAAACAAAAAAAGAATACTCTAACAAGAAGTATACTGGCCAGCACAACAGCAACCCCTTCCCGGAGTTTTCACAAGGACGCAAGGGGGTACATAATACATTTATCTGTAAAGCCGACTCAACTCCTACCTGGAATTGTTCCTGATTGGTTAGCAGAAACAGAATTGAGGACTGATGACAGTTGCACAAGAAGATGAAACCATTTCCTTCCTCTTTTCTAAGCTCTTCTCTTAAACCCCACTAGACTTTGGCACAGTGAGGGATGACTATGGAGACCCAAATGTCTCAGAACGTATGTCCTGGCAACCTGTGGCTGCTTCAACTACTGACGGTTTTGCTGCTGCTGGGTGAGTGAGGGTCATTCCGAAGTAGGGCAATTTCAGCCACTCCTACTGCCGGGACTCCACGCGTCAGTGTGGTAAGGAGCAGGCCTGAGCCCTGGAAGCAGACAATAGATTGAAAGAGGAGAAAGAACCCTGAATTCTTAAGTATTCCAGTGGTTCCTAAGGTCAGAACTCAGAGCTAGTTTCATAGTACCTGGGAAGTCCATTCTGCACCAAACATTCATGTGTACGGTGTAGCCATGAGGAGGGACAGGGAATGAGATAAGGGGGACATGTGAAGTGAATACTCATATAAGAGAATAACTGAAGACAGGACCTTGAGATGGGTTCTGGAGAAGGAGGAGTCTAAGCTCACCTCCCGGCCCCATTCACATATGCCGCTAAATTTGCAGCCATCTTCTGCTCAGTGTTGACCCACTGCCTTCTGTTTTACAGCTTCTGCAGACAGTCAAGCTGGTGAGTATGCTCTTTGCGTCCCTGTATTGACAGTGTTATTTCCTCATAATATGATGCTGTGTTTACTCTGGGGGGGATATGCCTGTGCCACTGAGAATCAGGCTTGGGTTCAGCATGGGCAGTTCCCCTATGTTAGCGGTCTGGGATTTGCTTCTTAGATCCACTGAAGACCCAAGGGAACGAGGCTGCTCCAAGTACAGATCTTGAACTGAGTCTACAGTAGGATTCTTTGGTGCCTAACCTCCCTTGGGAGTTCCTTTGGCATCCACAGTACCTTCAGGGTTATTTATTTACATCCCTTTCCACTCTCTGCCTCTCAGCCGCTCCCCCGAAGGCTGTGCTGAAGCTCGAGCCCCCCTGGATCAACGTGCTCCAGGAGGACTCGGTGACTCTGACGTGCCAGGGGGCTGACAGCCCTGAGAGCGACTCCACTCAGTGGTTCCACAATGGGAATCTCATCCCCACCCAAATGCAGCCCAGCTATACCTTCAAGGCCAACAACAATGACAGCGGGGAATACAGGTGCCAGACCGGCCGGACCAGCCTCAGCGATCCCGTGCATCTGACTGTGCTTTCCGGTCAGTGGAGGAAGGTCCTGGGGTGGACCTGGGAGGGCCAGGACGGTTGAAATCTGTTTACAGGTAGAGGTTTACAGGAAAGGGGGGTAGCTTGCTTACTGGAAGCCACTGTTTCCAGTTAGTCTCTTATACGAGTATTCACTTCACATGTCCCCCTTATCTCATCAACTGGGAAGCACTGTTGATCTCATCCATTCCCCATTTCACCCACCCACTTTGCTCAGCATGTGTGGTGGGGGAGGGAGGAACTGCTGGTAATTTCCTCAGTATATGTTAGGTTGTTTTTGCCTCAGTCTTGATTGAGCAAGAGGGTTACAAGGCCACAGACAGCTGAGTGTGAGAGAAGCAGAAGGAAATCCCTACTTTAAAAAAAACGACCTTTCGCCTGAGGCTGTGTGGTAAAGCAGAGAGGTTGGAAGGACTAGACCTGTAAAGGCCCTAAGGCGGAAGGCTGCCAGACAGGTGTGAGGAGGTTGGAGTGCAGAATTCAGCCTGGAAGATGAAGTCAGGGGTGAGGAGAGGGTGAGGGGAGGTCAAGCAGAGGCTGGTAGGCTGCTGCAATTATTTTGACTTTTATTCCTAAGTTGAGATGGCTTTAATTAAAGGAGTAACATAATCTGATTTAGGTTTATGTCAATATTTGACAGTGTTCAGTTAAAAAGACTGTAGACAAAATGCTCCCAGAACATAATATTCTTTCTTTCTTTTCCCTCAAGTGGCTGGGACTTCAGGTGCACACCACCCGCCATGCCCAGCTAATTATTTTTATTTCTTTTTATAGAGACAGGGTTTCACTATGTTGCCCAGGCTGGTCTTGAGCTCCTGGCCTCAAGTGATCTTCCCTCTTCAGTCTCTCAAAGTGCTGGAATTATAGGCGTGAGCCACCAAGCCTGGCTTCGATACTCTTTCTACCTGCTTCCAGTGTCTGAAAATACAAGCACATTTCTATCGTTTTTACTTGAGCTGCACTCTTGGTGCATAAACCCCAGCGATGGTCACAGGTAAACGTTCAGTGTTTTTGATTCTCCTGTTCACAGATAAGGTGATGTTTTGTGGTCCTTAAGGCTGCTGCTGTAGCAGAGAGATCCTGGCAATGGATTCATTTTCTGTTGATGAAGCGGAATAAACATTGAGTCAACCTCAGAAGCTGCCCATGACATCATAGTTCCTCTCTGTATTGGCTTCCCAGAAACAGCTGATAGTACTTCTAACCCTTCCTATGAAAATGAAAAAAATATAGATAATAAAAATTGAGGGCTGGGTGCAGTGGTTCACACCTGTAATCCCAGCACTTTGGGAGGCTGAGGTGGGTGGATTACCTGAGGTCAGGAGTTCAAGACCAGCCTGACCCCACATGGAGAAATCTTGTCTCTACTAAAAATACAAATTATCCTGGTGTGGTGGCACATGCCTCTAATCCCAGCTGCTCAGGAGGCTGAGGCAGGAGAATCCCTTGAACCTGGGAGGCAGAGGTTGCAGTGAGCTGAAATCGCACCATCGCACTCCAGCATGGGCAAAAAAGCAAAACTCTGTTTAAAAAAAAAAAAAAAAAAAAAAAAAAAAAAAAAAAAAAAAAATTGAGATCTGAAGTGTTCTTACAGAGAAACTACCTGGTCCCACCCATCCATTGTACAAAGAAATGAAGCTGATTAGACCCAAGAGCACAGCCAAAATCCCAATCCTTCCTTTAGTTTCTATTTTATGCCATCTCAATAACGGTACCTGGCCTTTCATATATAGAATACTGTTTTCTTAAATAAATTTTTATTTAAATAAGATAGAATAAATTATATGTATTTCTATGATAGAGCAATTTGATTTTGTTCTTAATTAGGTTTATTGAAACTTTGTTAATAGATTTGTCTTCTGAGGTAGCTGAATTTTGGAATCTGATTACTCTGCCATCAATGAAGGGAAGGAATTACTGGGAGTGAGGATGTTTGTAGGCAAAAAGGAAAAAGTGATTTTAAGTTTAAATTTTTTCTTGAATTCCTTTTATTCAGAGTCACAACTGAATGTTGAATTCACCTGTGTGAATTCAAAAGTCATACCTTTTCATTTCTTATGTGGATGGAAGATTGAGAGTGTGGTATGGTCTGAATGTTTCTGTGTCCCCAAAATTCATATGATGTGAATTAATCAAATAGCAACCCCTAGGATGATGGTATTAGGAGGTGAGGCCTTTGGGTAGGTGATTAGGTCATGAGGCAGAGCCCTTGTGAATGGGATTAGTGCCTTTATAAAAGTGGGCCAAGGGAGCTCAAAGGCCTTTTCTACCATGTGAGGACACAGCAAGAAGCCTCAGTTCTGTGAACCAAGAAGTAGGCTCTTACCAAAGAAGCTGTAAGTACCTGATCTCGGACTTCTCAGCCTCCAGAACAGGGTGAAATAAATTTCTGCTGTTTATAAACCACCCAGTGTATAGTATTTTGTTATGGCAGCCTAAGACAGACTAAGACAGGGCGGGTGAGGTATGATTAAGGGTCTTTTTTTAAAAAAAAAAAAACCAGCAACAAATGCTGGGTGTGGTGGCTCAAGCCTGTAACCCCAGCACTTTGGGAGGCCAGGGCTGGTGGATCACGAGGTCGAGAGATCGAGGCCATCCTGGTCAACATGGTGAAACCCCGTCTCTACTAAAAATACAAAATATTAGCTGGACATGGTGGCGCATGCCTTTAATCCCAGCTGCTCAGGAGGCTGAGGCAGGAGAATTGCCTGAACCCAGGAGGCAGAGGTTGCGGTGAGCCGAGATCGCGCCATTGCACTCCAGCCTGGGTAACAAGAGTGAAACTCCGTCTCAAAAAAAAAAAACAAAAAACAAAACCCAGCAACAATATGTGGAAAAAAGAGGGAAAAAGAGGCTCTATTTTATTGCAAATACAGTTGGTGGCTGCCCACCCTCACTTCCCAAAGCTTGTACAAAATTTATCATTAAATTAGTAATCCCCAGACCACAAAAACTGGGGATGGCTTCAGGTCCTGTTTAGTAACCTCTGTAGTTACTGAAATGCACTCATTTATCTGCTCAAACATGGTATTTTAAATTCCTCAGAATTGTTTTAAATATCTGTTCTACATCTTTGAAACTTCTGAAAACTTCTGTGTTTTAGAGGACCCATAGATATAAATAGCATATATTGCCTCTAGGAGAATGCTCACATCTGTCGTGAAGCATCTTCGTGTCTCACTGCCAGACATCATGTCAAGTTCTGTGAGTAGTGTACCTCTGAGAATGAGACTGAAAAACCCTTGAAGTCTAACCTTACAACATTTTCTTCTCGTATTTGTGTCTTTCAGAGTGGTTGGCGATCCAGACCCCTAGGCTGGAGTTCCACGAGGGAGAAACCATCATGCTGAGGTGCCACAGCTGGAAAGACAAGCCTCTGGTCAAAGTTAAATTCTTCCAGAATGGAAAATCCAAGAAATTTTCCCATTTGGACACAAGCTTCGCCATCCCACAAGCAAACCACAGTCACAGTGGTGATTACCACTGCACAGGAAACATAGGCCACACGCCGCACTCTTCCAAGCCTGTGACCATCACTGTCCAAGGTATGGGGAGTCTGCCAAGATGTAGGGAGAGAGAGGAGGGGCTGGACAAGGGCTAAGGTCACATGGGCCTACATGGAGACCTGACAAAGGCCACAGCAGCAAAATTGGGTCCTGGAGCAAAGAGGAGAGTTGTGGAGACTCGGCTAAGTATTGGCCAATGAGCGGGAGTAAGGGCCGGAGCTTGGAGCCCTCAGGTTTCAAGTAATAGGTGGCCAGGCTGTTGTTCCACTTTGAAATGCAGGCCCCAGACTAAAGATGGCAGCGGAGCAGAGTTCCCTCATTGATGCAGAGGGTCCCTAAGCTCCTGGGCATTCTTAAGAGCTGAGGTTCCCCTCGTTTCTCCTCATGACTCATGGTATAGCCATTCGCTCCAGAAGGCCTGGCATGTCATGGACTGTTCAGGGCTGTGCTCCATAGAGTAATGATCCCTCCAGCTATGGGAAGCTATGGGGCCACCCTCCCCCACTGCCCCGGAGGGCTAAGGGGAACTCTTCTCTCTGCTCCTGCATGCTCACCAGCGCACTTTTATTAGTTTGGTGGAGAAACCTGGGTAGGGAGGAAGCACAAGTCCAGCCACAGAAACCCTGTGCAGGTGCAGCTCAGGATGTGGTGAGTCTTGCATTGGTGAGTGACTCAGACACAGAAGAGCTTTGAGTGACAAGCACTGGGACATAGCACTGGAGGAGGGGGGAGATGGGACAAGGAGAGTGCTACCCGTCCTGAGTTCTGTCTTCCCTAGTGCCCAGAGTGAGCAGCTCTTCGCGGATGGGGATCATTGTGGCCGTGGTCACTGGGATTGCTGTAGTGGCCATTATTGCTACTGTAGTGGCCTTGATCTACTGCAGGAAAAAGCGGATTTCGGGTTAGTAGCTCCTCCTGGTCCCTTTTGTTATCAGTTTCCACTTGGCCCAGGCCCTAAACCCAGACATTGCCAGAAGATCTGGAAAAAAAAAAAAAAAAAAAAAAAAAAAAAAAAGTCCAAGCAACTGGATTAGCCACCTTGCTGTGTGGTTCTGTCTACACTGGTGTAAGCACATTTCACAAGGCATTTATGCAGCTGGGCACTAGGGCTGCACAAATGATTTTTTAAAAATTGTTTCCCAAAAGGCAAGCTGGGTTGCTGGGATTGTTGGGGACTGTATTAGAATGGGAATTCAGAATATGGTTTGCTGTAGAATTTGGAGCATGGCAGTAAAGACTCTGTGTTCAAGGGGTGAAAGAAGAGGCTAGATGCATTGTCTCAGACTCCTCCCAACTGCCTGAGAAATGTGGCTTTCAGACACTGAGGCTGCTTTTCACACTGGCTAAGTCAGTTCACGGCAAAATCATGAGGCAATTAGATGTGTTTTGAACACTAACCAGAGAAAGCTCTTCCTTCCCTCCTTCCTTCCCTCCCCCCCTTCCTTCCTTCCTTTCTTCTTTCCTTGAGGCAATTAGGTATGTTTTGAACACTAACCAGAGAAAGCCTTTTCCTTCCTTCCTTTCTCCGTCCCTCCCTCCCTCTTTTTCTTTCTCACTCTCATTCTGTCTTCCTTTTTAATGTCATGGAATAGCATATTCTTCAAAGTTCCAACAAAGATGCACTAAATTTGAACAATGTGGAAATGGCCCTCATCCTTTTCTCCCTGATATGCTCAGCAAAAATCTGGACTTTCCTTCACTCTGATGCCGAACACCCCTCCCCTACCTCTTCCCCAATATCTCAGATCCCCAAGCTGCCTGGTTTGCTTCTAGGAAAACTCAGAGCAATTCCCTGAAAAGAATGTGGCCCAAGTGACTGCTTCCCTCTGCCAGTGTGGCCCGTGGGGAAGGCTGTGGCTGGGCGACCCCAAGGGTGGGTACATGAAGCCATATTTACTTAGCCCTTGGCCTTACAGGACTGTGTCAAGGGGTCAGCAGTCCTTGCCTTGAGTCTAGTTATGGTTTTGCAGCCTCAGCATCAGCATGGGCAGGCCCTTGCGGTGCCCTGGATAATCTTTTTCTTTTCCCCCACAGCCAGTTCCACTGATCCTGTGAAGGCTGCCCAATTTGAGGTGAGTAATCCCAGCCACCTCCTTTTCCTCCCCACCCCATCCCTTCTCCCCTGTTTCCTCACCTTCTGCCTTTGTTAATGCAAAATTAAAATGGAGACTGGGCCTGAAAACTCCTGAGCAAACAAAACCACCCAGGCCTTAGAAATAGCCTTATCTTTGCTTAAACTGCAAACGCAAGTGAAATTCAAGTTGGATTTTAACCGAAAATAGGTAATACTTAGATTTATTTTTTGAAAAACAAACAAACAAACAAACAACTTTAATTTTTGGTAAAAATGGAAAATGAAAATATTTTTCACCAGAATAAAACAATTATATTTTAGTAGAAAACTATTGTGCACTCATTGTCGAATTCTAGGCCTGTTCATTTTCTTTGAGGTTTTATTATCTCCCTATAAACTGGATTGACTCCTGAATTTTTTTTCAATTAAAAACTAAAACTGCCCTTTTCCAAAGCTCTGCAAACTGAAACGGGTGTCTGTAAGCTTCAGAAAAGTCACAACAACAGAGCACGTAAGGACAATCTCAATGCCTGCTGCTATATGAGTCACTGAGAAAGTTTACCAGAATATTTAATGATATAACCAGAGACATTCAAATTGCAAACCAGAAAATCACATCACATTGCAACTGCCATCTTCAGTACACCATTTAAACTTGCTTCAAACTTGCACCTAGAAATTGTTTCACCTAGCTGCCCTCTAAACTCAAAAACTAAGATCATAATTTGCTCCAAATATTAACTTCAGTTTTTTAATAGACTAATACCCTGAATTCCTCTGAAGCAATACAATAGAAAATGAGCCAAGTTAGCCTCAACAACACACTAAAATAGAAGTTCTTGATACCTTCGCAGCTTAACAAGGAGGAGCTTGTGTTCCCACTGATGTCAAAAGAAATACTTAAAAATCTCAATTGGCTTTATGGTGATTCTAGGACTGGGCAACACTTGCCTCCTTAAATTAGAAAAAGGTTTCCAGTGAGTTACAGCAGAGGAGGTTGGCTTCAAAGACAGAAAAAGGTCTGAAGAAAGCAGAAACAAAGAATTTAAAGTGGATTGGCTATTTTAAAGTTGGTTAAAGTTGCAAAAGAGAGGAATAGGGAAACAGAATAATAAATAACTAGTTGATTAACATCAGGTTAGTTTTTTGTAAGAATTAAAACATGCCAATTGAAATCGGCCTGTTTGGGAAATTAGGTTGTTATCTCTCTCTCTCCTGATTTTTCTAAAGGCCAGATAACAATATAATTTCTGTTTGGTGACTTAAAACTTTAGCATGGGTGATTCTATTTTGATTTTTAATCCATTCTGTTTGGGGCTAGTGCAGGAGCTTAGTCCAAAACAATAGCCTCCTAAAGTTTAAAAGACTTTAAAGAACAAATATGAGTTTTTCATTACCTAATATTTATTTATATTCATTAATTTATTCAGTTGGTTAAGTCTTGGCTCTCGAGAATCTTTGCTCAGAGGAATTTTTCAATCCTTGGCTATTATTCTCCTTATAGTTATTGTAGTTACCTCCCTGGTGCATTGAAGTCCCTTATGAGTTTTAAATGCTTTCCTGCAGCCACTTGGACGTCAAATGATTGCCATCAGAGCGAGACAACATCAAGAAACCAACAATGATTATGAAACGGTTGACGGCGGCTACATGACTCTGAACCCCAGGGCACCTGCTGAAGACGATAAGAACCTCTACCTGACTCTTCCTTCCAACAACTATGTCAACAGTAATCACTGAGAGTAACGTGGTGCCATGTGGTCACAGTCTCAGCTTGCTGAGTGGATAACAAAAAGAGGGGAATTGTTAAAGCAAAACTGAAATGGAGACTGGAAAAATTCCTGAGCAAACAAAACCACCTGGGCCTTAGAAATAGCTTTAACTTTGCTTAAACTACAAACATAAGCAAAATTCACTGGGGTCATACTAGAAGCATAGTCAAAACTTAACTGTTTATGTTAGAAATAAGACAACCCCAGCCAATTACAAGCAGCCTACTAAGATATAATTATGTGGCTAAGGACTTTCTAACAAGACACCCGCCCCCCCAAACAATTATGTAATTGAAAATCAATTAAATGTCTTTATTGTGCTTCCACATTTTCCCAATAAATACTTGCCTGTGACATTTTGCCACTGGAACACTAAACTTCTTTTGGTTTGGTGTTGCCCAATTCATGAATTGCTCCTTACTCCAATTCATGAATTGCTCCTTACTCAAATTACTTTTTTTTTTTTTTTTTTTTTTGAGACGGAGTTTCGCTCTTGTTACCCAGGCTGGAGTGCAATGGCACGATCTCAGCTCACCACAACCTCCGCCTCCTGGCTTCAGGCAATTCTCCTGCCTCAGCCTCCTGAGTAGCTGGGATTACAGGCACGAGCCACCATGCCCAGCTAATGTTTTGTATTTTTAGTAGAGACAGGGTTTCACCATGTTGACCAGGATGGTCTCGATCTCCTGACCTCGTGATCCACCCGCCTCGGCCTCCCAAAGTGCTGGGATTACAGGCTTGAGCCACCGCGCCCGGCCTCAAATTACTTTTTAAAAGTATATTGTTCCTCAAATTTTTACTTTAACTTTTTTTTTTTTTGAAACAGTCTTAATCTGTCGCCCAGCTGGAGTTCGGTGGTGCTATCTTGGTTCACTACAAACCCCGCCTCCCAAGTTTAAGTGATTCTTGTGCCTCAGCCTCCCAAGTAGCTGGGATTATAGGCATGTGCCATCATGCCCACCTAATTTTTGTATTTTTTTTTTCAAGTAGAGATAGGGTTTCACCATGTTGGCCAGGATGGTCTCAAACTTCTGGCCTCAAGTGATCTGCCTGCCTTGGCTTCCCAAAGTGCTGGGATGACCAGCATCAGCCACCATGCCTGGCCTCTTAAACATCTTCTTTCCTATGCCCTCTCTGTGGAACCCTACAGCTAGTTTCTGCCTTTTCCAAGCTGAGAACAAAATCACCTATTCACTGTGTATACAGTCCGAAGCTCCAGAAGAACAGCTCAATTACCAGAACCACATTAAGTCTCCACTGTCTTGCCTGGGATTTGAGAAGAGAATTAGAAGAGAATTAGAGAGGTGAGGATTTATTATTTCCTGGATTAAGTTCCCCTTGGGGAAGACGAGGGGTTGCTGCAGTTCCAAAAGAGAAGAACTCTTCCAGAGTCATCTGAGTCCCTGAAGCTCCGTGTCCTGAAAGCCACAGATAATACGGTCCCAGATGACCGAGTGCACCTTCTGCGCCTCAGCCCTCTTGATATCAAGAATCTTCTGTTCCACATCCACATAGCCAATACAATTAATAGATCGTAGCAACATGAGAAATGCTTATGTCGCAGGTTACATGAAAACAATCATGTAAGTCTATATGATTTCAGAAATGTTAAAATAGACTAATCTCTAATAACAAATTGAAAGTGATTGTTTCAAGGTAATGGAATTATTAATGACCTATTTTCTTTCTTTATTTTTTAATAATGATCATATATTATTTTTGTAATAAAACATTATAACCACAACATTCTGTTTACGTTTTCAGGGCTGTGTTGGTTGGGGTATACTGAGCTATCTGGGGTCAGTTTCTTTTCACTGATGAAAATTTTGAGAAGGTAGTAATGGATAGGATGTGGGGGAGAGGAGAGGTGGGGATTTGGAGTGTAGGGTGAGTGCCCCTCTTCCTGAAACTGAATACTCTTCTTCAAATGAACTTGTATTCTTGTCTGCATGTCTTCTTCCCTTTTCTCCTATGGCAAGTAAAACACTCACTTTGTTTTGCAATACAAGTTCTCAGAAAGGCAAACTTCAGATTAGTGGTCAGTGGAGATAGCTGACATGTCCTGCTCTGCTATTTTCCCAGTGTAGTTACCAGATGAATGTAACCTCAGAGACGCCATTCTAGGCTGATTAGAAACATGACCGACAGTTTCCTTGACAGTTTGGTGAGTGCCCTTAAAAAGCCTTCCATTTCCTGGGGACACAACATCATTGCACAAACTTTTTCTTGCATTTGAAATTTAGCAGCTTCCTCTGTTGGATAATTTACACTGATTTTTAAGGAGGCTATGGAGCTTCCACCCACCCTTTAGCTTCCAGACTCTATGAATTAGTCCTTTCTCATGCTGCTATGAAAAAATACCTGAGACTGGGTAATTTATAAGGAAAATAGGGTTAATTGACTCACAGTTCCTCATTGCCGGGGAGGCCTCAGGAAACTTAAAATCATGGCAGAAGGCAAAGGAGAAGCAGGCACCTTCTTCACATGGTGGTTGGACGGAGTGAGTGCGAGCAGGGAAAGTGCTGGACGCTTATAAAACCATAAGCTCTCGTGAGACTCACTCACTATTATGAGAACAGCATGGGGAAAACCACCCACATCATCCAATTGCTTCCACCTGGCCCCACCTTTGGCACGTGGGGATTACAATTTAAGATGAGATTTTGGGTGGAGGCACAGCCAAACTGTATCACCTGGACAGAGACTCCTCAAATATACAAAACCTTAGTAAATCCTGCCTTTACATTAAAATGCCCCCAGCAATCTGACCGCTTCTTGATATTCTACTCCCACCAGCCTGGTCCAGGCCACCGCTATTTATTTCTTACTTGAATTACCACAATAGCGTCCTGACTGGCCTCCCTGCACTCACCCTTGCCCTCCTATAGCCTCTCCTCACCGCAACAGCTGTTGTGATCTTTTAAAATTATGTGTCACATTTGTCACTTCTTTTCTCAAAATCATACATTAATTAGCTTCCCTTTGCAATTGGAGTAAAGGCTAGAGCCTTTGCAATGTTCTACAAGATGCCACAGGACCTTGATGATCTTGCTCTTCACTCTCAGACCTCATCTCCTGCTGCTTTTCCTTGCTTGCTTTGGGTCACTGTTGCTCTTCCTTGAACATGCCAATGATACTTCTGCCCAGAGCCTATTTCATTTCCTATTTCTGGAATGTTCTTTCTCACAGACTCACATCATGCCTCATTATGTCCTATAGGTCTTTACTCACATGTCACCTTATCGGTGAGGTCTCCTTGATCATTTAGTATAACCCATCTCCCCTTCCATACACCTAATGTCCCTTTCCTGCTTTATTTTTCTCCATTGTATTATTAATATATGTTTACCTGTTTGTTTTGTGTCTGACTTCCCTGTTCCTCTCCTTAGAATGTGAGCTCCAGGAGAAGCCTTTGTCTGTTTTGTTCATTACCACATACTCAGAACCCAGGTTAGTGTCTGGTGCATGATAAAGCGCTTAGTAAATATGTGCAGAATGAATAAATTCTTCAATGTTTGAAATCAGAGACTTTTAAACTGGGAACTCCTTAGAAACAATATAGTCCAATATCTTCATTTTAAAATTGAGGAAGCTGTGGCCCAGAGAGGTGAAATTACTTGTTCAAGGACATACAGGTAGTGGATGTCACTGACCTTTATATACATACAGTTTGGATTATATTATAAATTTAGTTCTACAGTGAAATGGTTTGGCTGTGTCTCCACCCAAATCTCATCTTGAATTCCTATGTGTTGTGGGAGGGACCCAGTAGAAGGTAACTGAATCATGGGGCAGATGTTTCCCATGCTGTTCTTGTGATAGTGAGTAAGTCTGATGGGATTTCATGGTTTTAAAAAGGGGACTGTCCCTGCACAAGCTCTCTCTTCTCTTGTTTGCCACCATGTGAGACATGACTTTCACTGTCACCATGACTGTGAGGCCTTCCCAGCCACATGGAACTGTAAGTCCATTAAATCTCTTTCTTTTGTAAATTGCCCAGTCTCTGGTATGTCTTAATTTGCAGTGTGAGAACAGACTAATATATACAGCTTGCTTTTTTTTTGTACTCAATATTGAGTTGTGAGCATTGCATCACTTTACAATGTCTATTTAAGTCATTACTTTAAGGTTGGTTCTACTTTTAAAGCTATTCAAACTAAGCTACTAAACATAAGTGGATATATTTAAGTGTATGTATAAAACTTTTACCAGGCCAGCTTCGGTGGCTCATGCCTATAATCCCAGAGCTTTGGAGGATGGAGGTGGGATTGATTGAGGTCAGGAGTTCAAAGCTGCAGTGAACTGTGATTGCACCACTGTACTCCAGACTAAGGGACAGAGTGAATCAGAAAAAATAAAATAAAATAAAATGAAACAAAAAACTCCAACAATCCTGCAGTGGCTCTTTTGTTTTAAGGAAAACAAACAGAACCAAACTGTACTGCATGCATAAGCACTCCATGCTATGTTTGAACCTCTCTGAAGAGATCAATTAAAAAGCAGTGAATTACATTGGCAGCATGCCTGTATGATGCCATGGTAACAGTCATAGGCTGCATTAGGGCTATAACCGTAATTCTTGGAGGTGAGTGGGTAAGTGCGGTTTTGAGGTGGCTGGGGGCTGGAAGAGAAGGTTGGAGGAGCCCACATTAAGGCAGTCCCTGAACAAGCCAGGGCACAGATCCCCCGGCTGGGCCAACTTTTCCCTGCTGAGGTGAAGACCCGTCTCTTGCAGACTGTTGGCAAACATCTTGACTCTGGCATCCAGGTGTGGCCAACTTTGACACTGAGGGTGAGTGAATTTAAATCTGACAGTTTCTTCCCCTCCTGGAGTTATGAAATCGGTTACTCCTTTTTGAGGACGGTTTGATTTTCCACTGTGGAAGTCATCTATTGCACATTTCTTCAAACATTCCTTTTTTTTCCTGGACTGATCACCTTACCAGTACCGCTGATCTCTCAAGCAGCAAACTCTACCAGCTGTCACTGGTGCTCTTGGACTGACCAAGAAACCCAGCCCAGGAACAGGACTAACCTCTATTTCTGGACTCCTGCCTCCCTCTAATAGGGTCCCTGGAACTTCCTAGTGGGTTCTAACCTGTCAAAAGGAAAAAACAGTCACCTATGGAGTAAGGATTTTTAGTTTCTTGTTTTACAAATGGAAGTTTCCTTTGAATCAAGCAAGTAATGTGAAGTAAAAGCCAACTTTTAATTTTCTCTAATACATTCCTAAATTATAACACCAAAATATACCACACGCTCTTCAGCTGCCAACCATTACAGTTGCCATCCTTGCTACTACAGTGGTGAGCATCTCTGCCTGTCATGTGGGAGAGAGGGGTTTGATTCCCCAACGGGGAGGTGACAGGAAATTGTTTGTGTGAGGATTTTTCAGCCTTCAGAAGTCTCAGAAATAACTCCTTATTTTGGCTTTCAGTAGAAACACGAACACCAGAAGATCTGAACGAAATGTGCTGGATTAAAGTGGGAAACAGCCTCAATTCACAAAGTCACAGGCCTGATGGAACACAGTGTGACTTTACCGCCCAGTGAACCCATGGCGTCCTCCAGCCTTTAGGAGGTAGGTTGGACTGGGGCCTGTAGTAGTTACTCTCCAGCTGAGTCCTGGTCTCCGGCTTGTAACCCACTTTAAGCCACAGAGAAAAACGCACACTGTGCCTCTCCACCAGGCCTCTGGAGAGGAGGCTCCTCGGGGATGCAAGCGCTGGGGAGAACACGAGGGACATCTGCGTCCTCCTTTCCCGGGTGCTGCGTTCTCCCTTGGACTGAGCGGCGAGGTCTCTCCCGTCCTAGGGCTACAGCGATGTCTCACGTCTCCTCTGAGGAAAGTGGTAAAAGGAGACAGAACAAAACTGAGGGACCTAAAGTCTTCGGCCACCTGGTTTCATTTACTCAAGAGTCATTAACCCTAGATTGGAGAAAGAACTGAAGTTAATCGGAAAGGTTAAGCAAAAGAAATGAAATTAATCGGGGAAAAAAACTTCGCTCGTGCATTGGCCGGGAATCGAACCCGGGCCTCCCGCGTGGCAGGCGAGAATTCTACCACTGAACCACCAATGCTACCGCCGAAAACCTCCTTGCAGTGTTATGTCTTAAGGCTTACGATCTCTGACCACTCGACAAGCAACGCTTAAATCGCGATTTCGAAAATATTTTGTTCAAGATAAAACTGTTCTGAGATACATGTATATATGTCTGCTACACCTGTCTTGGCATGGTAACATGTTTTCGGCCCTCCTGAGCCTCTGGACTCGCAGCGGCCCTGCAAGGCAGCCCGCGGGCCGGTGAGCCGCGGGGATCCGACCTCCCACAGCCCCGGAGAGACCCTCCTCTCAAGTTGCCGCCTTCGCGGCCTCTGCCGCAGCCGCGCGGCGCCGGCGCCCGCCGGGAGGAGCTGGAACCTTCCCCGCGTCTCTCTCGGCAGCCCTGAGTCAGAGGCGGGCGGGGCTGGCGTCGCCGCTCAGCTCCCGGGCTCGCGCCCCGAGCCGCCCGAACCTTCTCCCGGCGTCAGCGCGGCGCCGTCCCGCTGAGTCAGCCTGGGCGGGCGGGCGGCTCTCGGCCGGCCGGGAGGGTGCGGGAAGGTTCGCGGCGGCGCGGGCGGGAGGAGGCGCAAGCGGATAAAAAGCCCGTGGAAGCGAAACCGAGCAGATCCGCGCCTGGCTGGCTGGAGAGAAATCGCGGGACGGCCCACGGCGGGGCGCCCTTGGACTGCTGAGCGGCGGCAGCCTCCACGGCCCGGAGCGTCCACGGGAAGCGGCAGCCATGCAGGCCCCACGGGAGCTGGCGGTGGGCATCGACCTGGGCACCACCTACTCGTGCGTGGGCGTGTTCCAGCGGGGCCGCGTGGAGATCCTGGCCAACGACCAGGGCAACCGCACCACGCCCAGCTACGTGGCCTTCACCGACACCGAGCGGCTGGTCGGGGACGCGGCCAAGAGCCAGGCGGCGCTGAACCCGCACAACACGGTGTTCGACGCCAAGCGGCTGATCGGGCGCAAGTTCGCGGACGCCACGGTGCAGGCGGACATGAAGCACTGGCCCTTCCAGGTGGTGAGCGAGGGCTGCAAGCCCAAGGTGCGCGTGTCCTACCGCGGGGAGGACAAGGCGTTCTACCCCGAGGAGATCTCGTCCATGGTGCTGAGCAAGATGAAGGAGACGGCCGAGGCGTACCTGGGCCAGCCCGTGAAGCACGCCGTGATCACCGTGCCCGCCTACTTCAATGACTCGCAGCGCCAGGCCACCAAGGACGCGGGCGCCATCGCGGGGCTCAACGTGCTGCGGATCATCAACGAGCCCACGGCGGCCGCCATCGCCTATGGGCTGGACCGGCGCGGCGCGGGAGAGCGCAACGTGCTCATTTTTGACCTGGGTGGGGGCACCTTCGACGTGTCCGTTCTCTCCATTGACGCCGGTGTCTTTGAGGTGAAAGCCACTGCTGGAGACACCCACCTGGGTGGAGAGGACTTCGACAACAGGCTGGTGAACCATTTCGTGGAAGAATTCCGGCGGAAGCATCGGAAGGACCTGAGCGGGAACAAGCGGGCCCTGCGCAGGCTGCGCACAGCCTGTGAGCGCGCCAAGCGCACCCTGTCCTCCAGCACCCAGGCCACCCTGGAGATCGACTCCCTGTTCGAGGGCGTGGACTTCTACACGTCCATCACTCGTGCCCGCTTTGAGGAACTGTGCTCGGACCTCTTCCGCAGCACTCTGGAGCCGGTGGAGAAGGCCCTGCGGGATGCCAAGCTGGACAAGGCCCAGATCCATGACGTCGTCCTGGTGGGGGGCTCCACTCGCATCCCCAGGGTGCAGAAGTTGCTGCAGGACTTCTTCAACGGCAAGGAGCTGAACAAGAGCATCAACCCTGATGAGGCTGTGGCCTATGGGGCCGCTGTGCAGGCGGCCGTGTTGATGGGGGACAAGAGTGAGAAAGTGCAGGATCTTCTGCTGCTGGATGTGGCTCCCCTGTCTCTAGGGCTGGAGACAGCAGGTGGGGTGATGACTACGCTTATCCAGAGGAATGCCACTATCCCCACCAAGCAGACCCAGACTTTCACCACCTACTCCGACAACCAGCCTGGGGTCTTCATCCAGGTGTATGAGGGTGAGAGGGCCATGACCAAGGACAACAACCTGCTGGGGCGCTTTGAACTCAGTGGCATCCCCCCTGCCCCACGTGGAGTCCCCCAGATAGAGGTGACCTTTGACATTGATGCTAATGGCATCCTGAGCGTGACAGCCACTGACAGGAGCACAGGTAAAGCTAACAAGATCACCATCACCAATGACAAGGGCCGGCTGAGCAAGGAGGAGGTGGACAGGATGGTTCGTGAGGCCGAGCAATACAAGGCTGAGGATGAGGCCCAGAGGGACAGAGTGGCTGCCAAAAACTCGTTGGAGGCCCATGTCTTCCATGTGAAAGGTTCTTTGCAAGAGGAAAGCCTTAGGGACAAGATTCCCAAAGAGGACAGGTGCAAAGTGCAAGACAAATGTCAGGAAGTCCTTGCCTGGCTGGAGCACAACCAGCTGGCAGAGAAGGAGGAGTATGAGAATCAGAAGAGGGAGCTGGAGCAAATCTGTCGCCCGGTCTTCACCAGGCTCTATGGGGGGCCTGGTGTCCCTGGGGGCAGCAGTTGTGGTGCTCAAGCCCGCCAGGGGGACCCCAGCACTGGCCCCATCATTGAGGAGGTTGATTGAATGGCCCTTTGTGATAAGTCAGCTGTGACTGTAAGGGCTATGATGTGGGCCTTCTAGACTGTTTCTGTGATCCTGCCCTTCATAGATGAAGGGCTGGGGAATCTTCCCCCCAAAGCTAGAGCTTTCTTCTCAGGATGTTTCATAACTGAAGTCTTGAATTTTCGGTGAGAGAGGGGTTCATCCTCTTCTGCTTCAAATTAAAAGTCCTTAATTTATTAACATTTGTGTAGCACTTTAACATTGCTTTCGCCTATATTTTGTGTATTCTGTTACTTGCATGTATGAATTTTGTTAAGTGAAATATAGTTATAGACCTAAATAAACTTTTAAAACTCCTTCTTGCTTTTGATTCCAACCAATCAAAGTACACAAGTACATGAAGGGACTAGGCTTTCAGAAGCAGAAAATGTTGGGGTGGGTGCTGGAAGAGGAAAGTGAAGAATATTCCTGAGGCCATGTACATGATTTCTATAAGGGAAAGCAGGATTTGGAGAAGAGTTTGAGGCCAACACACTGGAACAGTACTGGAGTGAGCGCTGATAAAGAGGAGAGGATTGAGACTTACAATGCCGGAAGAGAGAGGGAGAGACGTGGAATTGGAAAAGCAGAGAATGAGGAGAAACTTAAGTAGTGGCAAGGTTTCCATGTGTGATCCTATGATACAAATTCTATATTTTTATCATAGGAGCCTGGTCGGTTTGTCAGTCTAGGTGTTTTAATAAAACTGACAAATGGTTTACATGTTTATTAGCTCTTCCTAATCATGTCACTTTATCCACTGTTCTTTTAGAGAAAAGACCCTGAGTCCTGGACTCTGGAGGATGGTATATGTCAGAGGAAGTAGGTGTGGTGATACGATTAAAGTTACTATTGACTTTATCTATGTCAGAGAAATAGTATGATCCCATCTGGTTTCTGCCTATGGGTCCTAGGATAATAATAACAATAACAGCAACAGTGTAGCATAATGAGGATGTTGGAACAAGACTAGATTTTCAGCCCTGCCACTTTATATACTGTGCAAATTAAACTCTCCAAGCTTCAGTTTCCCCTTCCCTGCAGTGGGGATGATGATGATAACAGCACCAACCTCCAGATTGTTGTGAGGGTTCAATTAATTAATATATGTAAGAGGCAAAGAAGAATGTCAGGCATGTAATATACTATTAACAAACATTAGCAATTTCTACTAGTTGTTAGTTGAGCATCAACTATGTACCAGGTATTTGATATACACAATCTAACAATCTTTACTGCAGCATCATGGAATACTATCTTCTTTCTGAAGATGAGGATTATGTGGTTCAAAGAGATTAAACAATTTATTCAAGGACACATAGCTGTTAAGCGGGGATGGGAAAGGAGGGCAGGAATGAAGAACACTGTCCTGCCTGATTCTAGAGCCTGAGCATGCCACCTTATAAATAACTTCACATAACTCCACTTATTACCACCTTACATAACTCCACCTTATATAATTCCACTTATTACCAGACCTTCCCTTAGATATTTTGAAATTGGGCTGGTCGCGATGGCTCAGGCCTGTAATCCCAGCACTTTGGGAGGCTGAGGCGGGTGGATCATGAGGTCCAGAGATCGAGACCATCCTGGTCAACATGGTGAAACCCTGTCTCTGGTGCGTGCCTGTAATCCCAGCTACTCAGGAGGCTGAGGCAGGAGAATTGCCTGAATCCAGGAGGCGGAGGTTGCGGTGAGCTGAGATTGCGCCATTGCACTCCAGCCTGGGTAACAAGAGCAAAACTCCATCTCAAAAAAAAAAAAAAAAAAAAAATATATATATATATATATATATATATATATACATATATATGTGTGTGTGTGTGTGTGTGCACGTGTGTGCATGTGTGGTGTGTATACATACATATATGTGTGTGTGTATATATATATATATATATATGATATTTTCTTTTGGAATACAGTTGGATGTTGAGCCCCATGGAAAAAAGTGTGCATTTTATTGCATATCTACGTTATTCATTTAGTAATCAGTTGTGTGTTTTTTATAGCAAGTGACTGAACCTGGGAAATATCCTTAGTCACAAGTTTACTGCCAGTTGAGTCAATGACAATATAAAAGCAAGGATATTTGCCTTTGCTTTGTTGGTATAAACAAAATAATCAAAAGGATAAATTTGTGTTAGTGCCCAATCAATTCAGTCCATAGTATAAATTTATTTTTATCTCAGAAATTATGGGAGAGCTTGACTAGAACAATGCTACGTTATACATTACATTTCGTAGGCTGATTTTTTTTAAAGATGGAGAGAAGGTTAGACTAATAACACACTTGTCCTTGGCTGTGTGTTATTGTCCATTTTTAAATACCCTCTTTTCCTGGCCCTGGCCCAAGTTTTACGCAATCTGGCTTCACATGAAAGAAACTGCACACACACACACACACACACACACACACACACACACACAGAGAGAGAGAGAGAGAGAGAGAGAGAGAGAGAGAGAGAGAGATGCATATACCCTCCATTACAGTCTCCCTTTCCTGAATCTCCTCCCAGCTCCCGACATTGACACCCTCGACCTGTTTGTACTTCTCAAGAGGATTGATGGTACTCACTTTTATATAGTTTCTTAGTGTTTTGATAGCATGCCTCTTTCCCCTTTTAAAAAACCCAACACAGAATATAAGAAGAAAGATTTTTGTCGTATTTAGTTGTGACATTTCAGATCCTCCCACTTGAGTGCAATCTATTTTTCTATAGAGAGATTTAAAAAACTTCACTTACTTTTAAATGGCTGTTGATTATTTTGTTTTAGTTTCTCTAGGGACTGTTTCTTGTATACTAGGCATCTAAAAATCCTTACGTTGTACATAGTCTTAGTTTCATTATTGTAATCACAACGATGTCACCTAGTTCCAAAAAAAAAAAAAAAAAAAAAAAACTGGAGCAAAGTAAATCAGAACACATGCCGATTATTAAAAAATCGATTCTTGGTACAAGCAGTTTCTTGACCCATTCCCAGGTTCTACTCCTCACAGGCAACCACTTTCAAGTTGTTGGTTTTTTAAAATAATTTTTAATTTTGCAGTAATTTTAGATGAAGGGATGTGTTGCAAAGATACCATATAAAGTTACTCTATATGCTTCCTGCTTCCCCTACTGTTAAAATCTTATGTAACCATGATATACTAATCAAACCTAAGAAATTGGCGTTGGTATAATATTAATAACTAAATTTTGTTCAGATTTTATTTTATTTTTATTATTTTTTGAGACAGGGTCTCACTCAGTACCCCAGGCTGGAGTGCAGTGGCACGATCTCGGCTCACTGCAACCTCTGCCTCCTGGGCTCAAGGGATTCGCCTCAGGCTCCTGAATAGCTGGAACTACCGGCGTGAGCCCCGGGTACATGGGAGGCTGAGGCACGGGAACTGCGTGAACCCGGAAAACGGAGGCTGTAGTGAGCCGAGATCGCACCACTGTACTCCAGCCTGGGGTACACAGTGAGATCCTGTCTCAAAAAAAAAAAAAAAAAAGGTTGGGGGCAAGGCGGTGGAGAATCTGATCCTTACCAAAGTTTGACACTACTGCATTAGCTTAAAAAACTCAGACTAAGTACAGTACGGCAAATTAAAAGATCCTGAGTTGAGTGATTTCTCTCGTTTAGTCAAAGGAGATGCTATCTGCCTGCGTTAGAGTGCTTGAGGCACACAAAGGGCTCACCACATTGTTGTCGAATAAAGGAATGAATACCTTGACACTGGGAAGCTGGAGTCCGAAGTTTAACAACAACAAAATATGCCAGTTAAGGATAAATCTTAGTCTCAAGTGCTCCCTGATTTCATAAACAAAGACTCCAACCTACAATACAGAAAAAATAGATTTAGTACAAGTGCAGAGAAGCACAAATAATTTTCGTAAATTTAGATACGCAGGATAAAACGCAGTGTCGATCGATTAAAAATTCCTTCTCTAAGAATTCAAACAGTTGCTGGTTGATTCAAATCCGGAAGAAAAGAACGCAAAAAGCTCGTTTTGTCAGAAGTGGGATTCGAACCCACGCCTCCAGGGGAGACTGCGACCTGAACGCAGCGCCTTAGACCGCTCGGCCATCCTGACACACGCCGAAGTACCCTTCCTAATTTCCCCTAATTTTATCATATACTGACGGTGCATGTCAGGTCCTATTAACTTGCCTATTAATTGTTTCAAATAAAACACTCTCTCTGAACCCTGTCGCAAAGCGCCAAAAATAAACCAGTCCCCGACAGCTCTTTCCTCTTTCCTACTTGCTTCCTCACTACCCAAACGAAACCTTAAGGCTCCATTTTCCCTGGCAACTCTTCGAGGTTGAGGGGTCAAGCTAAGTCAAGGCAGATCCTGTGTCGGCCCGTCTCGCTCAGATCCTCGGCACCAATCGCCGTTGCTGAATCCGACACCCGGCGGATCCAGTGCGGAGTCTTGAGGAGCTGCGGACCCGGGAGCGGCGGGACGCGAGGAGAGCGAGTGTGAGAGAAACGGCGGAGGAAAATCCCCCGTTTGTGCTTAACTCCGGCTTTCTCTGTGGGCTGTGAGCCAGCCCCGCCCGCCGGCTCCGGTAGTCAATGGCTTCTGCGTACACGGCTCCCTGCCGTTGGCGGGCGGGGCCGATTCAAAGGAATCGGAATCGTTCTCCTGGAGTGAGGGCTTTGCATGCTTAACCTTAGTATCGTGAGCAGAAGACCCTGCTAAAACTGCCGGGAAACGCATGCGCTTTGCTTCTCTCATATACAGATTTTTAAGACGGGCTGTTCAGCCGCGTTGGTGGTATAGTGGTGAGCATAGCTGCCTTCCAAGCAGTTGACCCGGGTTCGATTCCCGGCCAACGCAAGTTAGATTTTCTTCTACGGGACCTGCAGCGGGCGCTAAACTCTTTTTTTTTTTTTTTTTTTTTTTTGAGACGGAGTTTCGCTCTTATTACCCAGGCTGGAGTGCAATGGCGCGATCTCGGCTCACCGCAACCTCTGCCTCCTGGGTTCAGGCAATTCTCCTGCCTCAGCCGCCTGAGTAGCTGGGATTACAGGCACGTGCCACCATGCCCAGCTAATTTTTTGCATTTTTAGTAGAGACGGGGTTTCACCATGTTGACCAGGATGGTCTCGATCTCTCGATCGTCATCCACCCGCCTCGGCCTCCCAAAGTGCTGGGATTACAGGCTTGAGCCACCGCGCCCGGCCTGAACTCATTTTTTATACCTCAACAAAACTGCCGCAATACCTCACTTTCTGTACTCGCTTCCTATCTTTCCCCTAACCTCTTGTAAACCCAGGCTTTTTTTTTTTTTTTTTTTTTTTTTTTTTTTTTTGACGGGATTAGATTCTGATTCTTCTTTTCTCCTTTCCTTCCTTTGTAAACTTTCAGTTCTTGAGTAATCTTTGGGATCATTTGAATCCTGGGATGAGTCTTAGCCTCAGAAATGGCCTCTTAAAGTGCCTTTATCGCGAGGTTCACACGGTAGCCACGAACTATTGAGCACTTGAACTTGGCTAGTTTCTCTAAGAAACTGCATTTTCAAATTTAGTTTAATAAACCAATTGAAATAAATAAAATTAGTAAATAAGTGGAACATGTTAAACGGATACCTAATAATTCAACCCCTGGAGAAGGTTTCAGAGCATCTGGAACAACTTACCTATTGAATCTACTTTTTCAATTGCAAATTTTATGAAATCTAAAAACAGATTTTTTTTTCCGATGAGAATTTCCTTTCCTAGTTGAAATGTGCTGTCTTTAAGTGTAAAATAAATACATAGCAATTTTGAAGACTAGGTAAGAAAAAATATATAACCAATTCATGTTTTTATATTGATTACATGTAATATTTTGCATATATTGGGTTAAAGAATAAGATTTGCTATTAAAATTATCACCCCTTTCTTTTTACTTTTTAACGTGACTATTAGAAAATTTTAAATTACATATTGGACTCAAATTTTTATGTTTCTATTGTAGTGTGCGAGTCTGGAGAATAAAAGCATCACTTTGCTAATAGCCAGCAACTTCTGCTCAAAGTATGCTGGTAGTTTGGAAATACCTTTTTCGAAAAGAAAATTTTCAGACGTACACTTCCAGTCGTCCTCGTTAGTATAGTGGTGAGTATCCCCGCCTGTCACGCGGGAGACCGGGGTTCGATTCCCCGACGGGGAGATACAAAGTTCCTTTTTTCTTTTTCTTCTGACTCTTCCAGTCAAGTTAAAAAAAAAAAAAAAATTCAAGTGCTTAAAAATCAAATTAAAATCATTAATATATTAAAAAGAAACACAAACTCCAGTCCCAGTTAGCTACAATCCCCCCCCACCTTTTTTTTAAAAATAAATTCCAGTCTTGATTTTAAACCTAGTTAGCTCCTGAAACTTCTTTTTCTTAGATGGCTTGTGTTAATGTTTAGGTCTTACATACCCAATGCTGTAACCCAAATTGTTTCCTCTCGCCTAAAGGCTATCAAGCTCCAAATGGTAATGCAATAAAACCACGAATAAATACCCCTTTTTTCCAAAAACCCTTCAACCTGCCCCTCCAAAAAACCTTAGTTGCTGTTCCCCACACGACAAAAAATAGTCAAAAAAAAAAAAAAAAAAAAAAAAAAAATCGACACCCAATCTCCCTCACAGCAGTTAGGGTCTCCACTCCTAAGGGGGACTGAAAGGAGTTAGTTAGCAAGGAAAGGGTCTCTGGAGAGCCGCCAGCCCACGGGTCAGCGCCGCATTCTCACATAACAAAAAGGCGGCCTGGGAAAATGTCAAGCTCCGGGCGCCCATAAGGGGATGAGCATGGGAAGTTGTGCCTGAGAACATGCCGGTGGCTGCACAAACAGGAGAACCTCTGACTTAGATTAAAAACTTGCACAAACCTCCGGCGTACTCAGATAAGGGAACAAAGCCTGGCACAGAAATGCTTTTGTCCTTTGCACAGTCCTCGGGCTCTCAGGAAAAAGCTGCTTCTTCTTCCCTAGGCAGAGGCACAGTAAGCTCCAGTGGGTTCCAGTAAGCACTTTCCTTTCCTTTTTTAAAACTGTGTCCATCCGCTATAAATCATCACTCAGTCCCTAACTGGTCCTGGCCTAAGGTCCAGGCCAAGCTTTCACTTCTGCTATTAATAGGTCTAGGGCCAATCTCCCCAGCCTCTATAAATCATCACTTCAGCCCCTAATTAGTTCCCGGCCAAGGTCGTAGGCCAAGGCCGGGAGGCAAGCTTTCTCAGTAGTCCGGGACCAAGGTCCCAGGCCAAGCTAAATCACGCATTCTCTCTCTTTCTCTCTCTCATTTTTTTTTTTTTTTTTTGGAAACAGGGTCTCCCTGTGTCGCCCAGGCTGGAGTGCAGTGACATGATTTCGGTTCATTGCAACCTCCCCCTCCCAGGTTCAAGCGATTCTCCTGCTTCAGCCTCCCAAGTAGCTGGGAATACAGGCGCCCGCCACTATGCCCGGTTAATTTTTGTATTTCTAGTACAGACAGGGTTTCACGATGTTAGTCAGGCTGGTCTCAAACTCCTAACCTTAGGTGATCCTCCCGCCTCGGCCTCCCAAAATTGCTGGGATTACAGGCGTGAGCCACTGTGCCCGGCCAAATGACACATTCTCCAAAGCAGCCCACAAACTAAGCACATTCTTTCCCCTTTCCAGACAACCTCTAAACTGGCCTCATAGTAAGCAACCCATTCGGGCCTCTCTCTCTGCTGGCAAAAAGCTCAGATGTACTAGAGTGAGAGTTTGATTTGCAATTGAGTTACATGGGAGAGAGGCAGGGATTCAATTGCCTGGGAATCAAACTCCTTTGATAATTTTCCCAAAAACTGATAGTCATTAGGTGACTTATAGTCTGAATGAGTTGAAACTTTTTCGTAACATGCTGTTTATGATACTGGTTCTTTGTCATTGGATGAACTAACAGCAATTATATTCACAAATTTTCTAACCTTTAAAATATTGTCTGAAGGTTTCCATATCTGTTATCTTCTATTACACAAAAGTCATTTATTGGAATGACATTTATAATTAGATTGATACTAACCATTCAGGCTGGATGAGCCAACACAGTGTGATGATTAAGTCCTTCGGCTCTGTTGTGCTTCCTGTGGTTGAATCTTGGCTCTCTTTGTTTCAATTTCCTCATCGGTAAAAGAGGATAACGATGATAATTATAATCTTCACATGGATGAATATATAAACATATATTACAAACATATAAACATTGCCAGGATGGTCCCTGGCAATGAGCAAGCATTAATTCTCCTTTTTTTTTTTTTTTTTTTTTTTTTGAGACGGAGTTTCGCTCTTGTTACCCAGGCTGGAGTGCAATGGCGCGATCTCGGCTCACCGCAACCTCCGCCTCCTGGGCTCAGGCAATTCTCCTGCCTCAGCCTCCTAAGTAGCTGGGATTACAGGCATGCACCACCACGCCCAGCTAATTTTTTTTTTGTATTTTTAGTAGAGACGGGGTTTCACCATGTTGACCAGGATGGTCTCGATCTTTCGACCTCGTGATCCACCCGCCTCGGCCTCCCAAAGTGCTGGGATTACAGGCTTGAGCCACCGCGCCCGGCTTAATTCTCCTTTTTATTGCTAAAATGAATGTTGTTAATGCCTATAGTGGGATGATGTTTGAGATTTTAAAAAGTTTTATTCCATCAAATGGAGGTGAAACTCAACAGGGATGGGAAGAAGGGACATCTGCACCTCAGCCACCATTTAGCTCCAAACCTCCCTTATGCTCTCATCTGCCCCACAGTCCCCATCCTGTAACAAGAGGACCATCTGTACCAGTGGAGGCCACGGCATCTAGCTTATGCCTTCAGTGTAACCTGTTACTGCCTGCTTGTTCTCCCTGATATTTCCTGACTCTTAGTACTGAGGTCTCATGGAGGCTGCAGTCCCACAAGCAAGAAGAACCAAAGGGTAGTACTGACTGGTAGAGGCTAGCCACAGCCATGTGGGGCCAGATTGACACGGGGCAATCGCTAAGTAGATCAGGGCTCAGGCTCTCCTGTTTTGGGAGACATATAGGGACAGGGACCTATAACCAACACCAGCTGTAGCTGAATTCATTTAATGCTTCAGGTTGGGATGTACTGAGTGGCTTTTCTGGAAGTGGCCACCTACAGTTCCCCGTGGCCAGCTGATGTATGGAGGCTGGATTTTTGGGATGTCTAGGGAAAGCCAAAAGCAAAACCCAGAAGATAATTCTTTTTGTGGAGGAATTAACAGATACAGCACTGACCAATCAGAATAGCCACTGGCTGTACATTTCCCCATTATAACCGTATTCACTGCATTCCACAATTTTTTAAAACAATTTCCAAATATATGAAGTATTTTAAAAGTTATTTTTGTCATTGATTTCGGAGTTAAATTTCTTATGTTCAGAAAATGTGCTTCATGCAGTACTGTTCCATGATACATATTGACACTTACTGGACTTGGCCAGGCACGGTGGCTCAAGCCTATAATCCCAGCACTTTGGGAGGCTGAGATGGGTGGATCTGTACCAAAAATACAAAAATAGGCTGGGTGTGGTGGCACGCACCTGTAGTCCCAGCTACACAGGAGGCTCAGGTGGGAGAATCGCTTAAACCCTGGAGATGGAGGTTGCAGTGAGCCAAGACAGCACCACAAACTTCAGCCTGGGTGACAGAGACTCTGTCCACTCCCACTCCAAAAAAATTCTTTTTTTCTTTCCTGCTTTTGGATTGCTGTCACACACATGTAAAATGAAGCATAGAAAATCTATGTGTATTCACAATCAACTGGAAACTAATAACTTTTAGTTTCTGCTGCCAGTCCAAAAATGGAGATAAAGCACAGAGTGGTGGTTCTAAACTTGAACTTCACAGATGAACAAAATTTCCCCATAATGTTGGTTGCTGAGTGGGCAAAGTGGCTCAAGCCAGTAATCTCAGCTACTTGGGAAGCCAAGGCGAGTGGATTGCTTGAGCTCAGGAGTTTCAGGCTGCAGTGAGCTATGATCATGCCAGCACTCTCCACCCTAGGTAATAGAGCAAGATTCTGTCTCTAATAACATCAAAAAAGTTGGTTACTATTATAGGGTTGCCAGCTTTTCATTTTGCCAAGTTAGGAAATTCATAAAACAAATAGCTGTGAAAACTATCATCTGTCATTATAATTTTAAAAAAGAAAGGACATTTAAAAAAAACTTTTTTTGGCAAATGATAACTTATTACTATCGGGTTTTCACCATTAAAACTGACATTCTTGGTTTTTCCTCCTTGCTTTTGATAGGGCCAAAAGAGAGACACTGGTTACCTTAACAACTTTAAGATGGACTCCAGGAATATCACCAACAGCAGGATCTTTTCCACCAAATCCAGCAACCAGAACTTCATAGCTTTTTTTCAATAAAGTTCAAGCAACCATCATCAGGTACAAAGGCTGTGATTTTTCTTGCTGTTCTTGATCAGCTGGACCCTAGCAAACTTTCCAGTGGCAGAATTGGGCTGTTTGGCTCCAATCCCTACTTTTTCCAGCCCAATTCCCTTTGGATGAGAATCATCTCCAAAAGGGCTGGTCTTCAGGGCTGTGCCCAAATGGGCTTTCTTGTACCTTTTACCATGCCACTTCTGATCCAATCGGTGTCTATGGAGCTTCCAGGTGGTAGACAGTCCACAACACTTGCCTCTATTGCTGACTCCACAGGTCTGAGCAAAAGAGCAAAAACAAAAATTTAAACTATAGAAGAAATGACTCTAGGCTTGGCGTGGTGGCTCATGTCTGTAATCCAAGCATTTTGGGAGGCCGAGGTGGGTGGATCACCTGAGGTCTGGAGTTTGAGATCAGCCCGGCCAACACAGTGAAACCCTGTCTCTACTAAAAATACAAAAATTACCCAGGTGTGGTAGTGGGCACCTGTAATCCCAGCTACTTGGGAGGCTGAAGCAGGAGAATCACTTGAACCTAGGAGGTGGATGTTGCAGTGAGCCAAGATCACACCACTGGACTCCAGCCTGGGCGACAGAGTGAGACTCCATCTCAAAAATAAATAAATACATAAATAAAAGACCCTAAAGGTCATTTGGCAAACTTATTTATTTATTTACTTATTATACATACAATACACATATATGTATTTCACATTAAATATAAAATATGTATACACATAAACATATGCACATATAATTTCGGTATATGCATATTGATGTTTGCGTATCTTTTCATTTCACTGAACATCATTGAAAACTTCCACCTGCATCTAAACTGGAGTCCACTGATGAGAGAGGATGGCAGTGCAGAAAGAAAAACGATTCTGTGTGGAGGATACGGAGGGGGCCTGGGTCTTGGGCAACACAGAAAATGGCTTTTTAGACACAGCATTGACCAGGTGCCCTAGGTCGATGGTGGTGGAATTAGGGGGCTCTGTCCTCAGATATTTGGATCTGGATATGTCGGCATGAAAGTCCTTAAGTTGTAGGCAATTTTTAAAAAATATTTTTTATTTTTTATTTCCAAGCTGGAATATTACAGGCTTTAAGCTCCGTGTTTTGTCTGCATGTCTAATATGCCGGTAGAAACCTTTCAAAACAGCAAGGATTGAAGACTAATTTTGTAATACCGAACTTCCTTACTTAGATATCACATTCTGCCAAACTTCCTTACTTAGATATCACATTCTGCCGGACGTGATTGGACACATAAGAATTTTTTTTTTTTTTTTTTAGAGAGAGAGTCTTGCTCTGTCGTCAGGCGCCAGGCTGGAGTGCAGTGGCGCGATCTCGGCTCACTGCAACCTCCGCCTCCCAGGTTCAGGCAATTCTCCTGCCTCAACCTCCCGAGTAGCTGGGACTACAGGCGCGTGCCACCATGCCCAGCTAATTTTTGTATTTTTTAACAGAGACGGGGTTTCACCATGTTGGCCAGGATGGTCTCGATCTCTTGACATTGTGATCCGCCCGCCTCAGCCTCCCAAAGTGCTGGGATTACAGGAGTGAGCCACCGCGCCCGGCCTAAGAAAATATTTTTAATGTTCACGATAATAAGCTTATTATGAGTCAGCACTAAACGTGTGCACAGGCATACATCAATTGTCTACACAGGCAAAAAAAAAAAAAAAAACACCTCAAAGTCGTACTTCTCTAACCAAACCAACTGAACCCCCGAACCCACAGATAGCATCCATTTTGGATTCCCCAAACATCCTTTGTTCCTGCATCCTCTTCTGCTCTCCTTTTCTCAGCCTCTTCTGGTGAAAGCTCCAGATCCACGCAAGTGCTAGCGCGGAGAAAAGACCTGCCTCGCTCAGAGCGATGAGCGGCGCCCCGGAGCACAGAAAGCTGATTGTCTTACAGATTTCAACATCAGTCTGTTTTTTGGAAGACGTGCACTGAACATTTTCTCTTCAGTGAAGTAACTTGGCAGCAAAACCTGTCAACGCCCGTCTCTGTGGCGCAATCGGTTAGCGCGTTCGGCTGTTAATCGAAAGGTTGGTGGTTCGATCCCACCCAGGGACGGAGAGGATGCTTTTGTGAACCTCGGGCTTTTGAAACCGTGACCGAAAAACCACTTGCGTTGCTAAGTGCTAACCGCGGGGAACCTTGACAGCCGACCCCCGCGATGGGTGGTTCCTAGTGTCCTCTTCCGCTTTAGTGCAGCACGGGTAATTCCGACGTTTTTGGTTTTGCCGACTAGGGTTGCAGTTAGAACTTTTAGCTGCTTAGCTGCTGCAATTATGTTCTAAAACTGACAAAATTTACCGACCAAAGGAAGAAAATTACTAAAAATCTCAAAATGAATTGTTCATCTTTCCACCAAACCTGTGCCTGCCTTGCCTTCCTATTTCCTAACTCAGAAAACGGGCACTATGTGAGAAACCTGGTCCTTAGTCATGCGGCGTCCTACTGGCTGACAATTCTTGGAGAGTCAACGTCCTAAATACCTTGCTGATTAGGCACCTTCCTCTCCAGCCTCAACGCCGGTTACTTCCTCGTTGCTCCCTTTGGGTTACTGCATCTTACCTTGCCCCTAGATGGCTTCCTGTTTTCAACTCTCCCGACCCGTCCATCCTTCAAGTAGTTGCCAGAGAATCCTTCTAAAATACTATACAGTACAAACCTGATCTAATTAAACTCCCTCAAGTGTTGCACGGACTGAGACAATATCCTTAGTTTGGAAGGCAATGCCCTTTATGATCTGGCCCTGAAAACTCTTTCCTCTCCCTCACCGACGCTGTAAACAACAGAACCAAACTGCTTTCTTGAACTCACACTCTGGCTGTCGAATCTTTGCCCATGGACCTTGGCCCTTTCTCTTCTTTGCCTGGCAAACTCCTACTCATCCTTCATGACCACACCCCCCAAATCAAGCCTCTTTTCTGCAGCTCTTTCTTCACTCTCGTCCTATTTGTTTTTCTCATTAGAAATAAAGCTTCCCCAGGGAATGACCCTGTGTTGTTCATCTGATATCTTCAGCACCTGAACGCAAGCTTGCACATTGTCGGTAGTAAATAAATGTGACTTGAATGTCCAAGGTTTCCAAATGCACTTGTCTCATGTCTGAATCTTATCTAACATTTAATTTATGTGTGTACTCTAGCTCGAATCGTCGTGTATATAGCTCATAGTTCATACAGTCAGGCTGGCCCTCTACCTCTGCCCAGGCCTCTACCTACTACGTAGCTGTCTTCTCCTATCTGCCCTAATGCTCTAAAACTCTCTAATTCCTATTCACCCTCCTATCCCACACTTCCCGTAAGAAGCCCCCTTCACACAACTGTCTCAGCAAGCTGGCTAATTTTGGAAAGCAAGCTGGTTAATTCATATCAGTTGTGGTGAGATGGTTGCTGGGATGAGGGAGTGTTTTTCACCAATCCAAATCAATCTCTGTTACAGTCTTGGACTAAGGGAAGAAGAAAGGATTTTATCATTTATAATTTATTACCATGGTTTTCCTGTCTTCTGTCTAAGAGTGGCATGCAAGATCTTGTAATATGCTTTATTCTAACAGAGAAATGTTGCGCTTAAAACTTCCAAAACAGGAAGAGACAGCTTAAAGCTTTCTTTCATAAGCAACAATTGCCATCTCCATCCCCACCTCATTGGAACTGACATGATGAAGGATTTGAAAGTTTCATAATGTAACTCAGTGAAGCTCAGTAGTACATTTAGCATTGGTTATCCAACATTTGTTTAATAAATGAAATGAACAAAGCTACACCGCAATTATGTATTGAAGCAGAAAGGGTGGTTTTACAGTTTCTGCCCTTACCCTCTAATTCTTTCTACCCTGGCCAAAAAAAGCATTTTCACCTCCTTCGCTTTCCTTCCTGTGTGCTTGTGGGTGGCTCGCTCTTCTCGGGCTTTCGCACTCTGACCCTGACATCGTTCTGTTCATTTAGCTTAACTTGGGACAGTGACGCAAGGTTTGTTCTGTACTTTCTTTTCCACCCCACCCCACTACAATCCTCAGTCGCCTTCCTAGGACCATTTTCTGCTCCTGGCATTAAGAGGGCTCATCATTATAACTAGCAGATGGTTCAGTTCTGATAGATTCCCCTGGAAGACTCAATTCTACCTCACCCTTACGATTCCTCGTTAATTCCACAATGGCTAATGTTCTAGGAAGACAGCCTTGTCTATCTCTGGGTGCGTGGGGACACCTCCCTTAGTCTATCCTGGACTACCCTGCTCTTTCTCAGCCATCCTTTCATTGGTCCCACTGAATTCCCTGGATCCCCAGCAGCTCCCACACTCTATATGGCCCTGCCTCAACCGTTAATTCTACCTATTCATTTATTTAGGAATAATTATTTTTCATTTCTTCCCCCATAAACTGGGTAATTTATAATAGGAACAGTTTTTGTATGTTTCAACATTACCGTCCGTAGCCTGTATCGTTGCTTTACAGTGAGGGAATGGTTGGGATAGAAAAGGTGTGTAGCTCTGAAACTTCAATTCCTAGGGATGCAGCTACTCACTGGGGCTTCCCTGCTGGCACTTGAAGATCATGGGCCTTTCCCTTCCACTGGAGACCAAGGAAGAGTCGAAAGTTGGGTAAGGGACTTGGGCTCTGAGTTTTATGTTTCCTGCTGCTCGTGGAGAGGCCTAATGGGGATGATGGGGTTGCAAATCCAGAGAAAGGTTCAGAGAAGCTGCTGCCACTGCCCTTATTACCCCCATGGGATGGGAGTCATTTGTCTTGAGGGTCCTTGTTCCATTTAAATTTATGGTCCTTCCAGTCCCTTGTTGAGCTTCGAATGTTTCTCTTCACAGAGAAATACAGTCCTGTGTCCACTGCAAAAAGGAGTACCATCACCACGCAGAAAGAGACTTGGTACCCAGGTAGAAAGACTGGTGATGCGGATGACCCTATTAGGAGAAGTGGAGAGAGGAAAAAAAGACAGTCACCAAGGCAGATATTTGGAACAAAAAACGAGGTCACCAGCAGAGAGTCTGACAACTGCCAAGAGCCATGCGGTAAGAATGGTGGAGTAGTCTGGGGGAAAGTATTGCTTCCTCCCGTTAGCTCCTGATCTTAGTGCTATCTGAGCAGAGTACAGCTCACCAAACACTTAGTAAAGGCTTCTGCTTGCTTGACAGAGATGTGACGGAGAGCCTTAGCAAGTTAGGTTGTAAGCTGGGTTTTGTGTGACAGTCAGGAAATTGTCAGACAATGCTGTTGTCTAGAAACTGGGACACATTTGTTGATTTTGCATTTCCATTTTTTCAACTCTTGATTTTGATGTATTTTCAAATTAAAAAATGACCAGAGGCCAGGCGCGGTGGCTCACGCTTGTAATCCCAGCGCTTTGGGAAGCCGAGGCGGGCAGAGCACGAGGTCAGGAGATCGAGACCATCCTGGCCAACATGGTGAAATTCCGTCTCTACTAAAAATGGAAAAATTAGCTGGGCATGGTGGCAAGCGCCTGTAGTCCCAGCTACTCAGAAGGCTGAGGCAGGAGAATTGCTTGAACCTGAGAGGTAGGAGGCTGCAGTGAGCCGAGATCATGCCACTGCACTCCAGCCTGGTGCCTGGTGACGGAGCAAGACTCTGTCTCAAAAAAAAAAAAAAAAAAAAAAAAAAAAAGACCGGAATAGTATAAATAACTCTCATATATCCTCAATATCGAGATCCACTCATTATTTACATGTTACCCCATTTGCTTCATTTGCTCTCTCTTTCCCTAACCACTTGGGAGTCTTTACTTTCAGTTTAAAGTGTAATGAAATTATTTTTGTGCAAATTATGACATTGTATTGTCAAACTCTCAAAAGACGTTTGCGCTTGAGAGTATTTACTTTCAGTTTAAAGTGTAATGAAATTATTTTTGGACACATTATGGCATTGTAATGTCAAAATCTCAAAAGGTGTTTTTCTGCCTTTCTACATGCAAACTGTTTACAGTTTATGTCTTGGACTAGCTACAGATAGAAGTTGTGTGAAACCGGCAGGTCCAGGCACACCAAACCAGAGCTCTGATTCTGGAGGCTGGTGCTGCAGAACCTAGGGAGGATTTGTGGATGACTTAATGAGATCACAGGATATGAGTGCTTGTTCAAATCTTTTGCTTAATGGTTAAATATACAGGCTTTGAAGTGTCTGATGTGACCTTAGGGACAACTTATTTATTTATTTTTGTTTCTCAGTTACCTGATCTGTAAAATGGAATCAATATTACCTGTCTCATGTTGTGAAGATCCTCTATGATAGTCAAACCAGGTGCATGTAAAGAATTGTTTAGGGGCCGGGCGGGTGGCTCACGCCTGTAATCCCAGCACTTTGGGAGGTCAAGGCGGGCTGATCCAGAGGTCAGGAGTTTGAGACCAGCCTGGCTAACATGGTGAACCCTGTCTCTACTAAAAATACAAAAATTAGCCGGGCATGGTGGCAGGTGCCTGTAATCCCAGATGCTCGGGAGCCTGAGGCAGGATACTCAATTGAACCTGGTAGGTAGAGATTGCAGTGAGCTGAGACCTTGCCATTGCACTCCAGCCTGGGTGACAGAGTGAGACTCCATCTCAAAAACTAAAACAAACAAACAAACAAACAACAAAAAGAATTGTTTAGCAGAGTCTGCCACACCGAAAGATGCCCAATAAATGTCAGCTTATCTTTGTTACAGAAGAAGAAATTGGGGTTCAGAGAGACTAAGTGGCTCACCTCTGGTCAGACAGTTAATTAGCTGCAGAGCCAGAACCCAGGTGTTGGGCTTTTTCTGTGAGGGGCTCCTGCCAGTTTGTATCATGACTAAAAGGCTTGAATAAGAAAGAGGCCAGCATAGGAACCTATGACATCGCAGGTGTGATTAGGGTAAGGAAAGACAGAGGTATTTATTGGGGAGGAAATGTGGCTTCTGCTCCTGTGGTCACACTGCAGAGTGAATGACACCTCTTAGCTATCCCAAAAGAATGGACTGAAACAGAGCTGCAAACCTACCCAGCAATCAGGGACCTCCTGCTGATCACCAGGAGGGAACCACCTATGAGGAAGTGGGTATAAGAATCGGGAATCTCCTTCCAACTCATCTTCCCAATGTGAGTGCCGGCTCCACACACAGGCGTCCCTGGACATTCCAGGATGGCACATTTCTTACCCAGAATAATGATGTTCACACTCTCTGAAGACACATTTTTACTCCCAACAAGCCCCCTGCAGAAGTAGGAGCCGTTGTCTTTGGGTGTGGCTTTCGGAATGTAGAAGTCAGAATTCTGATGAAAATACTTCTTCCCTTTGCCATTCTGTAAATATGTGACCTTATGCAGAGGAGTGTTCTTCCAGCTGTGGCATCTCAAGTGAATACGGTCTCCCTCATTGTAAACCAACTGAGAGGCCTGGTCCTTGTACATCCAATGAGAGGCCTGGAGCACCAGCCAGCCTGAAAGACAAAGAGACACCCCAGGCCCAGGAGGCCTCAGCTCTTGGTGCAGAGCTTTGTGAAGGGGCCATGTACCACCCAGATCCTGGGACATAAGGGAAAGCCAGATTGGGAGCCAAACCTGCATAGCTCCCTTTGGGGAAGAGCTGATGGGTCCCTGCAAGAGAACTCAAGTCACACCTAGACCTTTGTCTAATGGGGAAGAGGGACACACACACATAAGATCAACCCAGAGCAGAGGGAGTAAGTGATGATGTTAAGTGAGAACCAGTGCCGAGCATGTCTGCAGGATCCTTAAGTGCTAGACTTAGATTTGCTGTGGCAGGTAATAAGGGTTCACAGCAAGTTCTAGATCAGAGTAAAACGTGCATTTGAAAATGATGATTTGCCCTATTAGAGAAAAGGTAGATTTCCAAAGGTATAGACAATTGAAGGAATATTGAAAGACTCTTGCAGCAGTCAGGAATAAGGTGATGATGGCCACGGAGTGGCTGCAGAAATTGTGAAGGAGAATTCAACGTAAACATCGGGAGGGGAAGGACATGGTAGTGCTCAGCGTGGCAACTGGTGGTTTCTGAGGTGTCACGGGGCCTCAGTGATACCATCTTTATTACTGAGCATGCCTTCAAGAGAGAAAATTCATATATCATCAGAGCTTTTTCTCACAATCATCAGATTTCCCAAAGAGAGGACATGAAGTCATGGTTGGGAGAGGACCTGAATAATTTTTAAAAAATGATATTGCAGATAAATATTATAATAGCATAAGAAAATATTCATGAGACAATGTTAAGTTAAAAAAGCATAATACTGAAAATACTTTAAAAAGTACTATGCACAGAATAAAAGAAGGATATGTACTTACGTATTAACAGGGGTTTTCTCTGAAGGAGTGGGACTGAAGGACATTTAAAATTTCCCCTGTTTACTTTTATATATTTTTGAAATTGACCCCAAATGACTTTTGTAATAAGAACAAAACAAAATTTACTGTCATTTTATTTTTTATTTTTTAAAATCTACATTCTCAGGTTGAATTACTATAATTTTAAAAATCTACTGCCTGATGCTAAACAAAATTGGTAGGACATGTGTTGGTCATGATTCTCTACCACAAAGATTTGCTAAACAGAAAGTAATTTTTATTACCTATGAAGACATATCATTTATCAAAAGAAGCCATGTGCCTATCTATCCACTTTTTCAGCAGAGAGATGAATCATTATTAGCTTAATGTCATGGTTAGTATATAGTCTGGTGGCCTTTGGAAGAACATTCTTGGTCCAATCTTTCCTGTCATGGACTCAGTGAATGTCCATATAGATATTCCTTCAAGTGATATTTCATCAAGTACTCACTATGTATGGCACACTGTGTGGACTGGAGATACCTAGATGACTAGACATATGGTTCTCAGCCTTAAGTAATCTACAGTCTAGACACAGAAACACAAATATTCAGAAATAATCACAATACAATATCATGAGTGCTACAACAGGCCAAGAAGAAAGGACGGCAGGGACAGCTAGATTGGAATAAAGACATTCTGCCTGAAAGAAGTGAAAAATGCTTCTCAGGGGCTGGGCGCGGTGGCTCACGCCTGTAATCCCAGCACTCTGGGAGGCCGAGGCGGGTGGATCACGGGGTCAAGAGATCGAGACCATCCTGGTCAACATGGTGAAACCCCGTCTCTACCAAAAATACAAAAAATCAGTTGGGCATGGTGGCGCGTGCCTGTAATCCCAGCTACTCGGGAGGCTGAGGCAGGAGAATTGCCTGAACCCAGGAGGCAGAGGTTGCGGTGAGCCGAGATCGCGCCATTGCACACCAGCCTGGGTAACAAAAGTGAAACTCCGTCTCAAAAAAAAAAAAAAAAAACCAAAAAATGCTTCTCAGAGGCAGACATAAATGAAATGGGTCCTAAAGAATGCTCAGAAGTTTACCTGGTGAAGCTAATTCTCATGGTCACAGTTTAATATAGCCTTGGTTTAATATAGCCTTGATTGGCTATACTTCTAAAGCCAATTTCTAGAGCCAAGTTCAAGGCAAACTAATAACTCCTAGAATTGATTTTTCTATTGCTTCCTCTTGGTAATTTCCCATTTTATTTGGTTGTAGGTGGACATCTCTTACCTAGCTAGAAATGGACATTCCTTCTTGTAGCTCTAGAGAGTGAAGACCGTGTGAGCTGGGTGGTACAGTCAGAGGCAAAAGAGCCACCACAATTAGTTTCAGAGGCTCAATTCCATGAAGCTCTCTTGCAGATCCACCTCTTTATGCCCTTCTTTTCCCAAGCCTTGTTCCACCCATAAACATCGTACGAATGGAGCCGTCATGGAAGTAGAGTTAGGTTTGCAGGTGACATTGCAGGGGCCAGTCTGTGTGGTAAGATTGCAGGGACACCAGGAAAGACCCCTGCCTTCAAAATATCTCTCCCACCTGTGTCTGATGTCTATATTCTGTTTTTGTTTTTTTTTTTTTGAGATGGAGTTTTGCTCTTGTTACCCAGGCTGGAGTGCAATGGTGCGATCTCGGCTCACCGCAACCTCCGCCTCCTGGGCTCAGGCAATTCTCCTGCCTCAGCCTCCCGAGTAGCTGGGATTATAGGCACGTGCCACCATGCCCAGCTAGCTTTTTGTATTTTTAGTAGAGACGGGGTTTCACCATGTTGACCAGGATGGTCTCGATCTCTCGACCTCGTGAGCCACCCGCCTCGGCCTCCCAAAGTGCTGGGATTACAGGCTTGAGCCACCGCGCCCGGCCGCTATATTCTGTTAATAGTACACAAAGACTTTCATTGCATGATTAATGTGCAGGCTGAGCATGTATATACCGCCATTGGAAGAGATATCACATTGCCAAATTTATGCTTAAGTATAAGTTTGAGTATGGCATTGATTGGGAAGTCTATGGTATTAAATATTTTTAGATTAAAAATAAAATAAAAAAGTAAAAATTATTTCTTTAAAAAAAAACGAGTATGGCATTGATGGGGAGAGAGAAACATATGATGCTAGGCTATTAGGATTGCTTTGGGAGGTAGCTTAGGGTATTACATGCCCAAGAGTGAGAAGGAGATTGAAGTTCTAAAACCAAATTCATTAACTTATTCAATAAATATTATTAGCGTGGTGGCTTATGCCTGTAATCCCAGCACTTTGGGAGGCTGAGGCAGTTGAATCACCTGAGGTCAGGCATTTGAGACCAGCCTGACCAACATGGTGAAACCCCATGTCTCCTAAAAATACAAAAATCAGCTGGGTGTGGTGGCAGGTGCCTGTAATTCCAGCTACTTGAGAAGCTGAGGCAGGAGAATTGTTAGAATCCAGGAGGCAGAGGTTGCAGTGAGCCGAGATCGTGTCATTGAATGCCAGCCTGAGTGACAGAGCGAGACTCCATCTCAAAATATAAAATAAATTAAAACAAATAAATAAATAAATATTACTGAGCATCTATGCCATGGCCTACCTTTCAGATGACACATTCACATTGTATGCATTTCATACAATTCCTGGAATATTGCAATGCAGCAGTCCTGTATCTACTGTCTGACAGGCTTTGACATTTTGCCTGCTTAGAGGACGACAACTCTGATACCACTCAGTGGGACCACAGATCATCTCATGTTAGCTTTCATCTCTAAGAATATCACCTCTGGCTCTTCCCAAGTATTTGAGGTCCCTTTTTTTCACCCTTTATTGGTGATTTTCCTCTTCCCCTTCACCAACTCACCAGTGTGGACTTCTAGCTGCACCGGGTCACTGCATGTGGAGAGGCGTGTCTGGCACATGTAATTTCCACTGTCGTTGACTGTGACAGAGGCAATGAAATAACTTGAGTCCTGGCTTGAGACGAGCTTCCCATCGTGAAACCACTGTGTGGAATTGTCCTCAGGAAGAGAGGTCCCCTGGCACTTCAGAGTCACACTGTCCTTCTCTAGTACCCTGTTCCATTGGGGCTCCAGGGACACCACAGCCTTTGGAAGATCTTCTGAGGAGCCAAGAAAATGTGGGGTGAGGACAGGGAGAGGAGCAGGCTCTACACTGGCATTCCCAGGGAGCCTCAAAGCCAAAATGAGCCCATTGTAAACCCACGCTTGCTCACTCAGTCTTAGAGCATCTTGGTCCCATTTTTGGCCTGTTCAGCATCTTGAGGAAAACTGGCCAGAAAAGCATAGGGCCAAGCCCTGCTGTGTTGGAGGAACTATCCCTGAGAACCCCACATCAGCATTTTCCCATGCAGCAAGCATTTCCCAATATCTTACGGCCATCATCCCCATGTGTGCCTCACAGAGTCAATCTGAGACCATGAGGCTGACTCACCAGCTCGCCTGCCAGCTGAAACTGCAAGAAAAAAGAGTGAATCAAATACTGAGTAAGAGCAAATACTGATTTTAAAACTCCCCAGCCCTCCCCTGCCAGGGAATCAGAATATTTCTGGTGGAAACCTTCCTGCTATCTGCTCTCTGGTTTGCAGTGTCTATGGCTCCTGCCCCACTGTCAACCCAAATCCCCATTTCAACACTGTTCCCTTTCCCCTTGCTCCCTGTGCAAACTCACAAATTAAGAGTACAGGTTGAATTTCCCTGAACCAAGCCACAGAAACAGCCTCAACCCACATCCCTACCAGAAAAGGAAGAAATTAACAATCATAGAGGAAAACCCTGAAATGTCAGATTGAAAGAGACAGACCCTATGGACCATCTAGTCCAAGCTCTTCAATTCCACATAGAGATTCTGAGACCCAGAGGGATCAAGTGGCCCACTCCTGAGCATGCACCAATCGGAACCAGCATGCTCCTCGTTTCTAGCCTCATTTTGGCTTGTCCTAGGAGCTCAATCCAGGGCTATAGATGTGGTGAGGGGTCCCATCCCTTGCTTGAAAAGAGGTCTCTGCTGAACCCAAGGCATTTAGAACTTCTCCCTCAACCAGTGAGACCCGTGACTTACCTAGAAGTAGCAGAGCGGTTGGGAGGAGCAGCTGCCACATGATGCCACACTGGAGCGAACAAGTCACTGCAGTTATCTGGAGCCCTAAAGGGACCAAGCTGACTAGACAGGAGGAAGTAAATAGCCTTTCCCCTAACCCCTTCACCCATCACCCACCAGCTTCCTTTTCTTGAAACATCATCTGACTTGTGAATCTGAAGTCTGGCAAGTGAGCCCCACCTTACGGCAGAAACAGGAAGGAAAGAGCCTGGAGGTGAGATGGGTGGGTCTGCCCTCTTTGCTCCCCAGAGGTCTGCAGCTGAGCATCTGGGGGCACATGCAGAATGTGCCAGAGAATACCCTGGATGATTGCCCCCATCTCCTGAGTTTGGATCCACTCGAGGAATATTCCCTGAGGGCTCTCTTCATTCTACCCCAGAACTTCTCACTCTCCTGCCTGGCCCAGGCTCGTCTCTCTCCAGCGGAGGGCCTGCCTGCAGAAAGTGGTCCTTTTGAATCTTCAGACCATTAGCCATGTCTCTTCCTCAGTATTATCTCTACCCATAGTTTCTTTCAAAATTCAAAATTCAAAATGCATATGCTCCGGGATATGTAATCCACAGGTGCCACTGACTTTTTAGGGTGATTTGATTATTAGATTCCCAGGCTAGAAGAAATCCAGGTAGGGGAAGAGAAATGGGCCCTGGGAGAGCGAGTCACCAGTGAAAGGCTGAAAGGGGCCGGACGTAGTGGCTCACGCCTGTAATCCCAGCATTTTGGGAGGCCGAGGCAGGCGGATCATTAGGTCAAGAGATCGAGACCATCCTGGCCAACATGGTGAAACCCTGTCTCTACTAAAAGTACAAAAAAAATTAGCTGGACATGGTGATGCACGCCTGCAGTCCCAGCTACTTGGGAGGCTGAGGCAGGAGAATTGCTCAAACCTGGGAGGCGGAGGTTGCAGTGAGCCGAGGTCAAGCCACTGCACTCCAGCCTGGCGCCTGGAGATGGAGCAAGATTCTTGTCTCAAAAAAAAAAAAAAAAAAAAAAAGAAAAGAAAAAAAAGAAAGGCTGAAAGGATCGCAGAAAAGGTGGGGGTGGGGAGGGGCAAGGACAGCAACTCTTTACCTTCTCTGTTCCCTGGGTCCTGCAGAGCAACGCTAGTGCAGTTTAGCTCAGGTCCCTCGGGGCCACTGGATCTGGGCTGGTCTGTCAGCCTGGTAGCCAGGGCTCCAGGGCTCCTTATCATAAAAGATGGAGTGGGGTGGCCAGGAAGCAGGAGGGTTGTTAACCTCTTCTCTTCCCTCTAGATGCTCCCCCATACCCACACATTGTTTACTCTTACACTAGTGAGGGTCTCAGACAGAAAATCAGATGACTCTGCTTGATAGTGCCACTCTCCCAGGGGGTTCCTGGACATCTAGGACAGGTCTCATCCAGCTTAGAAAAGCACAGGAGGTGGGCAGCAGGCAGGTGTGGGCACCTGATGCTTGTCAGGGGTGGAATGGAGGCAGGGGCTGGCACAGGTGCCCGCTGACCTTTGCTTTGGACGAATGCTCTTTCTATACCAGAATCACATAAAAACCACTACCCAGGTTTTGTTTTTTGTTTGTGTGTTTTATTTAGCTTCTGGGTGGAGTTAATTGATTCTCCCATTGCCATCCACACACCCACTCCTCTCCTCTGACACAGAGTCTTGCAGCAGCCCCTCCTCCACAGGCCCTTGGATTAGATGCTGGCATGGACAAGGGTAATGAACCAGCAGCTGTTCTAGTGCTCCTTCTCGAGTGATTCATTTACATTTTGCAAAACCCAGAGAAGTATTTGGAAACTGAAAGCTCCTTGTTGTAACACTTCATAAGCTTATCTGGGAAACCTTAAGCAGAAACAATGCCTTCAGGGCTAAGGATGGCCTCTGAGGCAAAAGGTGGGTATCTCTCAATTCTCTCCTCTTTGCAGATATCCAAGTGGCTTTCTGCCACATGACCTCTGATGCAAGGCCTTCACTTTGTTTTCCCTCTTTGAGGTCTTATTTTCTTATCTGACTCCTCTTTTGTCTGTGGCTCTCCAATGAAGGGAGGAATTCTTAGCTGCCAAAAGGGTGGGCTAGATAGGAAGAAGAGGAGAGAGAGCACAGGAGGAGAGAGAGGGACCGAAACAGACTGGGAAGCTTTCAGGGGGCTTTCATCAAGTCGTTGTTGAACAATTTTGAGTGCTGTTGGAGTTGTAAGGTTTAATTTTACAGTGATGGATAAAATGCAAAATTTTGGCCTGTGGTGGCTTACTGTAATCCCAGCTCTTTGGAAGGCCAAGGTGAGGTGGAAGGGTTGCCTGAGGCCAGGAATTTGAGACCAGCCTAAGCAACATAGCAAGACCCTGTCTCTACCAAAATAGTCACAATAATAATAGCCGGATGGGGTGGTGCATGCCTGTAGTCCCAGCTACACAGGAAGCTGAGGCAGGAGGATCACTGGAGCCTGGGAGTTAGAGGCTACAGTGAGTTATGTTCATGCTACTGCACTCCAGCCTGGGCAACAGAGTGAGACCTTGACTCTTGGGGGAAAAAAAGTAAAAAGCAAAATTTTTACAAAGGAGCGGATGGTCTTGAGATATCATATACTGAAGTGTTTGTCTTGTCTTCGTGTTTGCTTTTATTTCTTCTCTTTCCCTTTTTCTTCCCTCCCCTCCTCTTCTCTCTTTTTCTCATTGGAAGGCCAGGCACAGCAGAAGTTTCTGACTGCGGACGTCAGTTGATTGTCATCCCCTAGGACTTCTAGTTTCTTAGGGGGAGAACATCAGATAAGTAGCCGAAGTGCTAGAGGGACTGTGAGAGTATTTATGAAATGCTGTGCCTGCACAAAGAAGACAGTGGCTAATTCTCTCTGGGGGAGGAGTGTGCATGGAAGAGAGAACACTTCAATTAGGTCACAAAAGATTCAGCAGGAAGATTTTTGAGGAAACAGGCATTCCAGGCCAGAGGAGCAGCATGAGCAAAGACTTGGAGTGAAACAGGCTGCTGTGTCTGCAGAGCTGGGCGTAGTTCCAGAAGGGTAGTGAGGACAGAGGAGCACAGGCTCCAAAAGGGTTCAGATGTCTGGGTCTCACATGCGTCTGGGTGAAATCCTAACTCCGTCACTTATTGAACCTTCTAGGCCTCAGTTTCCTTATCTGTAAAGTGAGGCTAACAATAACGGCACTCACGGCTTAAATGAGATGATGCAGATTAAATTATTGGTTCCATATTTGGTACCACACCTGCTGATTACTGCTGATTGTAAATGCAAGATGGGAGGTTGAGACCTTCCTCAGTTTTCTAAATTAGGTTGTGACCCCCACCCCCATCCCAACTCCTTTCGGAGCTCGTGCTTCTTCTTTGTAAACTCGTCGCATTTGTGGACTGAAAGGTCTTGGAGAGCAGGGAATCTATTCGCCTTGTTTACCAATGTACCCTCAACATTTAGCACAAGGGCAGACACGTATTAGGAACTCAATTAATATTTATCATGAAGAGTTTTGTATGTCAGGATAAACAGTACATATTTTATTCTAAAAGCTAATGGGAACTAATAAAAAGGCTTTAGGCTGGGGAGTCACAAGATCTGTTTTACATTTTATTTTATTTATTTATTTTTAAAAAGATGGGGTTTCACCACGTTGGTCAGGCTGGTCTTGAACTCCCGACCTCAGGTGATCTGCTTGCTTTGGCCACCAAAGTGCTTGGATTACAGGCGTGAGCCACCACGCCCGGCCTGTTTTACATTTTATAAAAATGACTCTGATAGCAGTCCAAGGAATGAGTTAGAGGGGAGAGAGATAGAAGGCAGAGGGAAAAGTTGGAAGATTATTTCAGCATTCTAGTTAAGAGACAAGAGCTACTCTGTTTAACAAGTGGATATGCAATGAAAGTGTCTAGGAGAGAAGTTAGGAAGGAGGAATGCACAAGACTTGGTGAATGATTGGCTATGGGGGGTAACGAAGAGGGAGAGGTCTGGGTGATGCTCAGATTTCTAATTTGGGTGATAAGGAGGATGGCAGTACCTTTCATGGACAAAAGAAAAATGGGAAGATGAGCAGGCTTTGGGAGGGAAAGTGATCTCAGCTTTTAATGTTATTGAGTTTGAGGTAGCTGTAAAGATTTCAGGTGAAGATGGCAGTGAGACACATAGCCCTGGAACTCAGAAGACAGGTCTTGACAAAAGACACAATTTAGGAGACACCAACACGGTTGAGGTTTCAAACTTCTGACAAAAGCTTTGGGCCCTCTCCCAAGAAAGGATGCGAGTATACAAATTATGTTTCCTATAATTTAAGAAGCTGTATCTGAACCCGTCCAGAGATCCTAGGTTAAGATGAAGTATGGATAAGGTCTCTCCAACTGTAAGAGTATTAAGTGAGAAATAAAGGGGGACAGTGAGGGAAAGGAAGGAGGGATTGAGAGGAAGAGGAGAAGAGGAGAGAGTCAGTAACAGAAACTTGGTATGCAAAAATTTTGGAAGTGTGCCCAAGAAAAATAGCTGACAAAGGATTTTGGGTAGGCGGAGCTGAAGAAGTGAGAACAAGGAAGTTTAATGGGAACAGATCTTCAAGGAGGGCATAGACAACAGTAACATTACTAACGTTGCAGAAAAAAATTCAAACAAGAGTTTGATTGAAATATGGCAATTGCCACATTGAAACGTGGCAATCAAGGAATTGTTAATTACCTTTGCCTCAGCAATTTCAGGGGTCGGGGCTGAGAAACAGACGCTTAACAGCTTTTGATTGAAGACGGAGCAGGAATGAAAAGTGTTGAATGAAGTACTTCTCCTCTTCAGAATCTCCGTTATGAAGGAATAGTGCACACGTCCTGGCTGTCCGGGATCTCCTCCTCCCCTTCTTATTAGCATCTCATTCTCCCCTGGAGAAGCCTCACTGTGAGCACTTAATAGAAAGCAGTGATTGCTTTCTACTACGGAACCCCAAGGGTCCAGATCTTCCTTTCCCCATCTTGGGGCACCATTGTGGACTAAACTGTGTCTCTCTCCCAGTTCATATGTTGAAGTCCACATGTGGAACCCCCTACACCTCAGGATGTGACTATATATGGAGACAGAGCCTTTAAAGAGGTAATTAAGTTAAAATAAAATCATTAGGCAGACTCTAATCCAATATGAGTAGTGTCCTTACAAATTGCGACACAGACACATACAGGGACAGGACGGATACCTCCAAGCCAAGGAGAGAGGTCTCAGAAGAAACTAACCCTGTGGACTCAAAGGGTAACAACAGACACGCTGGGACCTACTTGAGGGTGGAGGGTAGGAACAGGGAGAGGATCAGAAAAAGTAACTGTTGAGTATTAGGCTTAGTACCTGGGTGATGAAATAATGTGTACAACAAATCCCCATGATAGGAGTTTGCCTGTATAGCAAACCTGCACATGTACCCCTACATCTAAAATAAAAGTTTTTGTTTGTTTGTTTGTTTGTTTTTTTAAGATAAGAAGACTAAACCCTGTCAGTACCTCGATCTTGGACTTTCCAGCCTCAAGAACTGTAAGAAAATAAATTTTTAGGCTGGGCGCGGTGGCTCAAGCCTGTAATCCCAGCACTTTGGGAGGCCGAGGCGGGTGGATCACAAGGTCAAGAGCTCGAGACCATCCTGGCCAACATGGTGAAACCCCGTCTCTACTAAAAATACAAAAAATTAGCTGGGCATGGTGGTGCGTGCCTGTAATCCCAGCTACTCAGGAGGCTGAGGCAGGAGAATTGCCTGAACCCAGGAGGCGGAGGTTGCGGTGAGCCGAGATTGCACCATTGCACTCCAGCCTGGGTAACAAGAGTGAAACTCTGTCTCAAAAAAAATAAAAAAATAAAATAAATTTTTGTTGTTTAAGCCACACAGTCTGTGGTACTTTGTTATACAAGTGTTAGCAAACTGATACAGGCAGATAGACGATAGGCACATGACCCGGGTTCAGCCCATTAGAGTTTCTTCTGAGCTGAATCCTGAATAAGTGACACCTGTTTACTCAAAAGGGCGATTCACTTCTAGGAGAGGGAGATGGTTGGGTCCCAGTCGTCACAGCAGTGAGATGGGCTGACCTCCTCCAGCTTCCATCCAATACATTTCTTTCTTTTACTTAATAGATCTAGATTCTGATAAAGTTGCTCGTAACCCCCAGAGCCCTAAGTGACACAATAAGAAAGGAGAAGTGGAAGATGGTAACTAGACAGAGACGATTCATCAAGTCAGGGGAATTGCAATAGAGGATGAGTAATTCACACAGAGTTGGCCATGCCGGAGACTGGAGCTTCACGATTACTCCTATCAGTTTCTCAGAGCATTCGGGTAGCAGAGTTTTTAAAGACAGCATGGTGGGTGGGAGGGGAAGCCAGTGAGCCAGGAGTGTTGATTGGTCAGGGATGAAATCACAGGGAGTTGAAGCTGTCTTCCTGCACTGAGTCAGTTGCTGGGTGGGGGCCACAAGATCAGATGAGCCAGTTTATTGATCTGGGTGGGACCAGCTGATCCATCAAGTACAAGGTCTGCAAAATATCTCAAGCACTGATCTTAGTGTTCAGGGAGGGTCAGAATCTTGTAGCCTCCAGCTGCATGACTCCTAAGCCATAATTTCCAGTACTGTGGCTAATGTTAGTCCTACGAAGGCAATCTGGTCTTCAGGAAAGAAGGAGATCTGCCCTGGAAAAGTGCTGTTATTGTCTTTGCTTTAAACCACAAACTATAAACTAAATTTCTCCCAAAGTTCGTTCAGCCTATACCCAAGAATGAACAAGGACAGCTTGGAGTTTAGAAGCATCTCTCTGACTGTCTCAGACACAATCCTGCAAAGGCAGGTTCAAAAGAATGGGAGTTTTTGTTTTCTTTTAAGTGAAATATTTGAGCTTGGTTACAGGTCTTTGGGAAGAAGCCAGCAAGGTGGGAGAAGTTGGATGCCTAACAGGGATGGGATACCTAGTGAAGCAAGTGTGGGTCCTCAGGAGATGGAAATGGGATATGGACAGGGAGTTGGCTGTGAACTGAATATGGATTCCCTCTCTCTCTCTGACCTGAAGGCAGGAGCTGTGGGGTTACATATGCAAATCTATTTTCAGATGTTAAGTGACATCCACATCTGATGGTCCTGATAAGGAAGAGTCAAAGACACCTGTCGAGAAACAGTGGGTAACAGTTGTGGTCGGTGGTTTGAGAACACCACAGTTGAGAATGACCATTGTGGTGCATAGGAGAAGGAGCTGACTGTTTGTATGTACAAGAATTACCAAGAATTCCAAACAATTGTAAAAGGATTGCCAAGCAATGCCAAGGGCCCAGCTAAGGTGGGTCACTATGGATTTGTAGCTGGAGCAGTCCTTAGTGCCGGTAACATCTCCCCAATTGTACTCAGTGCCAACCGCTGTCTGACTAGCCTGCTGAAAGCAGTCCTGAGCAGGAGTGGAGGGAGGTCCTACGACCTGTGGTACCTCCAAAGCAGCTCAACCGGATTGAGGAAATGCTAGAATGAAGGTATGTGGGCCTTCAGTGAGCTTATCCAAGACAGGGCGTCAGGAGGACTGGGAGAAAGGTAGGCTGGCCTGGCAGTCTTTGGTATAGTCCAGGAGTAGAATTCCAGTTACCTATTGCTGTAACTGTAAAATAAACAAACTCCGTTCCTCCCACTCTGCTTTCACAACACGATTCTGACAGATAGTGGGGATTTCTCTCCACCGGCAAGCAAGCAATTCAACAGTGGGTACTAACTGTGTGTCTTCGGATCCAGTGGTCCCCAACCTTTTTGGCACCAAGGATCAGCTTCATGGAAGACAGTTTTCCCACAGACAACGGTAGGGGGTGGGGGATGATTTCAGGATGATTCAAGTGCGTTACATCTATTGTACACTCCATTTCTATATTAATATTTAATGAAGTAATTCTACAACTCACCATAAGGTAGAATCAGGGTGAGCCCTGAGCTTGTTTTCTGGCAACTTGGCAGTCCCATTTGGGGGTGATGGGAGACAGTGCCAGATCATCAGGCATTAGATTCTTATACGAAGCATGCAACCTAGATCGCTTGCACGTGCAGTTCACAATAGGGTCCGTGCTCCTATGATAATCCAGTGCCACTGCCGATCTGACAGGAGGAGGCGCTCTGGCGGTGATGTGAGCTATGGGGAATGGCTGTAAATACAGACGAAGCTTTGCTCCTCACCCGCCACTCTTGTGCTGTGCAGCCCAGTTCCTAAGAGGTCAGTGACCACTACAGGTCTGGGGATTGGGGACCTCTGCTCGAATTCAATTGAATTCCAACTCTATCTAACTGGAAATAGCATCAGGTCACAGAAGTGAAGGACTCAGTCTCACAAGACACTTCGGATACTCTAGGATGAAGTCTCAGGTTGTTTTACTTGCGCTTTTGACTGACCAGGTATAAATGGGGGTTCCCACAATCCCCATCTTGGGTTCAATTAATTTGCTAGAGTGGCTTTCAGTACTCAGGGAAACATTTACATTTCTCAGTTTGTAATAAAGAAGATTACAAAGGATACAGATAAAGGGTACATAGGGCAAGGCATGTGGGAAGGCGCTTGGAGCTTCCATGCCCTCTGGTGCACCGCCCTCCAAGAACCTCCATGTGTTCAGCTATCTGGAAGATCTCCAACCTCTGTCCTTTTGGGGTTTTATGGGAACTTTATTACTTAGGAATAATTGATTAACTCATTAGCCATTGGCAATCAATTCAACCTTCAGACCCTCTCCACTTCGCAGATGGAGTTTGGAGGGTGGGGCTGAAAGCCCCAACCCTCTGACCTTGCCATGGTCTTTCTTGTGACCAGCCCCTATTATGAAGCTGCCTAAGAGCTGCTAGCCATCAGTCACCTCATTAGCACACCAAAAGACATCACTTTGGAGACTCTAAGGATTTTAGGAGTTGTATGCCAGGAAAAAGGATGAAGACTGTATACAGCACCCTTGACATAACTAACTCCATCTTAGAAAAAGACTCCATTTTATACTTCATAGGGCACTTGGCCAATAAAAATAAGATGTTTTAAGAAACAAATTATAAAAGATAAAGACTGCATCCAACCAAATAAGGCCACAAACAAGCACACTCTTCCAACTTCCAGTTCTTACCAGAGGACTCTGTGACTAAAAGATTAGGCCTTCAGCAGCTTGAAACGGTTGTCTTAGCTGACACTGCCTTGCAGTGACTCATGGTAATAATTTGCATCTGCCAGCGAAGGCTCTGCCACCTCAGAGTCTTCCTTGCAAGACCAACGGACAGCCAGAGCCAGACCAGGACTCCTTCGGTCTTCTTAGATCCTCGTGGACTGTTGTGTTAACCTTTTCTCCTGTCTCTTTTCCTCTCGTTGCTAAACCGTGCTTTCTTTGCTGTGGAATGTTTAACCTATAACATTTACATAAATATAGGTAGAGGGGTGTGCCGTATTTGGAAGAGAGGGTCTCTCTCTCTCTCTCTCTCTCTCTCTCTCACTGGATGTGAATGAGGGCTCATTTTGTCCTACGGTTTGCCAGGAGTTTTTTTTTTCTTTTTTTGAGACGAAGTTTCACTCTTGTTACCCAGGCTGGAGTGCAATGGCGCGATCTCGGCTCACCACAACCTCTGCCTCCCGGGTTCAGGCAATTCTCCTGCCTCAGTCTCCTGAGTAGCTCGGATTACAGGCATGTGCCACCATGGCCAGCTTTTAAGACTTTCTAACATTTAGGAAGCTATACAGCTTCACTTTCTGCTGTACTCTAATCATCAGAAATTATAAGCCTACCCAGATTCAAGGGTAAAGGATGGCGATGTAGGCCTCATAGCTTGATGGAGAGAGTGTCAAAGAATTTGCAGCTACATTTTAATGCTGCCACAACTAGCTACTCTTTTTTTTTTTTTTGAGACGGAGTTTCGCTCTTGTTGCCCAGGCTGGAGTGCAATGGCGCGATCTCGGCTCACCGCAACCTCCGCCTCCTGGGTTCAGGCAATTCTCCTGCCTCAGCCTCCTGAGTAGCTGGGATTACAGGCATGCGCCACCATGCCCAGCTAATTTTTTGTATTTTTAGTAGAGACAGGGTTTCACCATGTTGACCAGGAGTGTCTCGATCTCTTGACCTCGTGATCCACCCGCCTCGGCCTCCCAAAGTGCTGGGATTACAGGCTTGAGCCACCACGCCCAGCCACAACTAGCTACTCTAATATATTTTAAAGAGTTCTTGATTCTTTGGGGTTGTGGTGACTAGAGCAAAATCCTTTAAAATAGAAAAGGCACCGGGCACGGTGGCTCAAGCCTGTAATCCCAGCACTTTGGGAGGCCGAGGCGGGTGGATCACGAGGTCAAGAGATCGAGACCATCCTGGTCAACTTGGTGAAACCCCGTCTCTACTAAAAATACAAAAAATCAGCTGGGCATGATGGCTCGTGCCTGTAATCCCAGCTACTCAGGAGGCTGAGGCAGGAGAATTGCCTGAACCCAGGAGGCGGAGGTTGCGGTGAGCTGAGATCGCGCCATTGCACTCCAGCCTGGGTAACAAGAGCGAAACTCCATCTCAAAAAAAAAAAAAAAGAAAAAGAAAAGGCCTGGGGGAAGAGGAGACTGTAAAATACAGCGAAGGAAAGGATTTTTATCCTATTCCAAGAACAATCACAAAAAGAAGGGAGGTAGTTGGTACTAACTAGAAAGAAGTATGCCAGACAGACATTACCCAACTATCCCCTCCCGGGTCCAAGAGTTTGCTTACGATTATAAATAGCGAGAAGACTGTATTTCATGACACCATCTTAGCTCAGGGCTACAGAGCAATGCTGTTGCATGTAGGAAACAAGGATTTCTCGAACTTGAATCCATATTAGGTTCTGAGTTTTTTCCAACTCAACAATTGCTATAACTCAGTTAACAGCAAATAGAATATGATGTACTAACCTGATACCCATCCCTCTCCCTCCCTTCTAATATAACCTTGATTCTATTCAGGAATCATCCTCATATGCAGACATGGATCTTGACTGAGCTAAGCTACTGGGGGGAGCTGGTAGCATTCCCCTGGCTTTTATTGGTTAAGTTGGAGAAGAGGGAACTTTGTCCTAAGTGGGCCAGTCTGGTAGAGGGGAGGGCCATGTTTGGGAGACAGGATCTCTCTCTCCCATTGGATGTGAACAAGAGCTCATTTTGTCCTCCGTTCTGCTGGCAGCTATTATTAAGATTTTGAAGGCAGTCGGTCTGAGGTCAATGCCAAGGATGGCAGAGTGGAGGGATAAAACACGGTCTTGGTGACATCACTGAGCTTCTAATTCTTAACATTTCGAGAAAATTTCCTTGCTGTTTAAGCCAACATAAGTCAGGGCTTGTTACCTTCATCCAAAGGGCATCCTAATGCATCCCTAGGTATTTACTGAGTACCTACTAAAAGGCTGATGTGGGAGGATCACTTGAGCCTGGGAGACGGAGGCTGCAGTGAGCTGTGATCGTGCTCCTGCACTCTGGCCTGAGCAACAGAGCGAGACCCTGTCTCAAAAACAAAACAAAACAAAATATTCACCATTATGTGTCTAGTAAAGTGAAGGAAAGAAATAGGAAAGGAAACGGGCAATATAAAGGAAAAGGGAGGAGAACAGGCGGAGTTAGAGACGCGAAGACACAGAGTGGGGTGGAGGGTAGAGGAAAACCAGTGAGGGAAAACTCAGAAAGACACAGTTACCGGGACAGTAAAACAAACAAACAAAAAGACACGCACACACACATACGCGCGTGCACACACACACACACACACACACCCACAAAACTGAGAGAGACACCCAGGTTTACAAACGCAGAGTCTTAAAAACAGATGGAAAATGCATGCAGAGTAAGGGCTATACAGAGAGGCCTAGAAACAGACACTCCTCACAATACACCATACAAAGGCAGTCACGGGACAAGGAGAGAGCACTTCCAAAAAACGCAGGAAGAGACAGACAGACAGCAAGGGAAAAAACTGCAAGGGACTGAAACAGATTTTGTGGGATGGCCTTAAGCTGCACCTGTTTACTTTGACAGTGGTTATAAAATACGATGACCTGTTGACATATAAGAACTTTGCAAAATTTTATGCTTTAGCTAAGAGTGAGTTTCAAATGCCCTGCCTATGTTATCTCACATCGCGACATGCTTACACATGTCCTTCAAACTTGCAAATTTTTAAAGTTTCAAAAACAGGGTGATGGTGATGTGTTATGGGAAGAATACTAGTCAAGGAGGAAGGAAACCTCAGTTTTGGTTTCAGTCTGAGAAGGGTCAGTTGTCAAGGAACTTCTCTTCTCTAAATTTGTTTCCTCTTCGCAAAGTGAGGTAATTATATCTAGCTCTTTCCGTATTAAATATTCTCTAATTCTGAATGTTGGCTTCCAGTGGTAATTTCTATATATTGCAGAACGTAGTAGGCTTTGTCTTCTAAAAATCCTAATGGAGGCAGCTTTGGGAAGCCAAAAGGATTTTCTAGCAGAGCTAGGAAATTATACTTCTAAGAGTTAAAAGTTATAAAAACTAAACTCATGCTTTTGCTCGTGTGCAAAATCTTCAGAATCTACTAGAACAATAAAAGGTAACACCAAAAGGAAAACTTAGTTTGTATTCTTAGTAGAGACAGGGGTTTCACCGTGCTGGCCCACTGGTCTCGAACTTCCGACTTCCAGTGATCCACCTGCCTCTGCCTCCCAAAGTGCTAGGATTACAGGCATGAGCCACCACACCTGGTCTCTTTTCTTTCCTTCTTTTTTGTTTATTCGAAACTTAGAAATCCTTTTTCCTTCAGTTACCCAAGATTCAATTCTATTATCCTCTGGTGTGTTGATAGCGTGATTCTTGTGGTTCACTCTATGATTCTTGTGAAACAGATTTGCTTCTATTCTGAGAAGAGTTGTCTGCTTAACAACTTGCCTGGCTCGAGAGGGCTTACTAATGCCTTTTAGCTCCCTGCTTTTTGACTCTCCTTACAACTCTCCTTAGAATCCAACAAAAAGAGATACAAAAGAAGTGACATAAAAATGTGAAGGTCTTAAACCATTTATTTTATATTGCTGACTTTTTCTCGTGTATCTTTCCTTTCTGATTACGACTTAAAATCAAGACAGAAGTACCTTAAAGATGGAAATAGCTAAACATTCTTGAACCTTTCAATTTTAGGAAGCCAGAACAGGCCTCTAAAGTAGGTAATGTCTACTGAGATAAAAGAGTCTCCCCTAGAGCAGAGTTTATTGTATTCCAAATATGAAGACTGTAGTTCGGGAGATGAAGCTGCAGTGAAGTAAATGGGTCTTGTTACCACAGTGCTTTACAGAACACATTAAGGAGTTTGGGCTTTGTCCTGAGGGTGTAGGGAGCCATCAAATTATTTGAAGAAGGAAAGTAACATAATTTGTACTTTAATACTATTACTCTGGTTGCTGCTTGTAAATAAGTTGAAGGAGTAAGACTGGCAGCAAAAAGATGAATTGGTCCCCTGTGGTAGTCATGGCGGTAGATGAAGATGGCCTCAGACTAAGGTAATGGTGGTAGGGGTTGAGATATTTAGCAAGGAGAACTGGCACAATTGGATGTGGGTTATAAAAGAGAAGGTGGGAATCACAATGGCATCCAGATTCCTGGCTTAGGAGGTGCCATTCCCTGAGGTGGGGAATATGATGGAAAGAGGCTTAGCTGGAAGGGGTTGGGGAAAGATGGTAAATTCAGGTTTGGATATTCTAGGTTTGAGGTACCTGTGGACACAGCAGGTGAGTGGTCAATATCAGCTGGATAACTGGAAGGAGAAATCTGCGCTAGAATTAGGGCAATTAGACTTGAACAAATTGTGCTTTTAGGAAATTAACTGGAAGCCAAAGAAATGATTCCTTGTTTGCTGATGCCTTGTAGCAGATCTATTTCCAGTGACGAGGCAAGTTTTTTTTTTTTAATTGCATTTTAGGTTTTGGGGTACATGTGAAGAACATGCAAGATTGTTGCATAGGTACCCACGTGGCAGTGTGATTTGCTGCCTTCCTCCCCCTCACCTATATCTGGCATTTCTCCCCAAGCCATTCCCCCCCAAATCCCCACCCCCTGCTGTCCCTCCTCTATTTCCCTCCAACAGACCCCAGTGTGTAGTGCTCCCTTCCCTGTGTCCATGTGTTTTCATTGTTCAACACCTGCCTATGAGTGAGAACATGCAGTGTTTGATTTTCTGCCCCAATGTCAGTTTGCTGAGAATCATGGTTTCCAGGTTCATCCATGTCCCTACAAAGGACATGAACTCATTGTTTTTGATGGCTGCATAATATTCCATGGTGTATATGTGCCACATTTTCCCTGCCCAGTCTGTCATCGATGGGCATTTGGGTTGGTTCCACGTCTTTGCTTTTGTAAACTGTGCTGCAATGAACATTCGTGTGCATGTGTCCTTATAGTAGAACGATTTATAATCCTTTGGATATATACCCAGTAATGGGATTGCTGGATCAAATGGAATTTCTATTTCTAGGTCCTTGAGGAATCGCCACACTGTCTTCTACAATGGTTGAACTAATTTACACTCCCACCAACAGTGTAAAAGTATCCCTATTTGTTCACATCCTCTCCAGCATGTGTCGTCTCCAGATTTTCTAATGATCGTCATTCTAACTGGCGTGAGATGGTATCTCAATGTAGTTTTGATTTGCATTTCTCTAATGACCAGTGATGATGAGCATTTTTTCATATGTTTGTTGGCCTCATGTATGTCTTCTTTTGTAAAGTGTCTGTTCGTATCCTTTGCCCACTTTTGAATGGGCTTGTTTATTTTTTTCTTGTAAATCTGTTTTAGTTCATTGTAAATTCTGGATATCAGCCCTTTGTCAGATGGGTAAACTGCAAAAATTTTTTCCCATTCTGTTGGTTGCCGATTCACTCTAATGACTGTTTCTTTTGCTGTGCAGAAGCTGTGGAGTTTGATTAGGTCCCATTTGTCTATTTTGGCTTTTGTTGCCAATGCTTTTGGTGTTTTGGTCATGAAGTCCTTGCCTACACCTATGTCCTGAATGGTTTTGCCTAGATTTTCTTCTGGGGTTTTTATGGTGTTAGGTCTTATGTTTAAGTCTTTAATCCATCTGGAGTTAATTTTAGTATAAGGTGTCAGAAAAGGGTCCAGTTTCTGCTTTCTGCACATGGCTAGCCAGTTTTCCCAACACCATTTATTAAACAGGGAATCCTTTCCCCATTGCTTGTTTTTGTCAGGTTTGTCAAAGATCAGATGGTTGTAGATATGTTGTGTTGCCTCCAAGGCCTCTGTTCTGTTCCATTGGTCTATATCTCTGTTTTGGTACCAGTACCATGCTGTTTTGATTACTGTAGCCTTGTAGTATAGTTTGAAGTCCGGTAGTGTGATGCCTCCAGCTTTGTTCTTTTTGCTTAGAATTGACTTGGCTATGTGGGCTCTCTTTTGGTTCCATATGAAGTACAAGGTGTTTTTTTCCAGTTCTGTGAAGAAGGTATCTTCTTCACAGAATGGTAGCTTGATGGGGATAGCATTGAATCTATAAATTACTTTGGGCAATATGGTCATTTTCACGATATTGATTCTTCCTAACCATGAACATAGAATGTTTCTCCATCTGTTGGTGTCCTCTCTTATTTTGTTGAGCAGTGGTTTGTAGCTCCCCTTGAAGAGGTCCTCTATGTTCCTTGTTAGCTGTATTCCTAGGTATTTTATTCTCTTTGTAGCAATTGTGAATGGCAGTTCATTCTTGACTTGGCTCTCTTTAAGTCTGTTATTGGTGTATAGGAATGCTTGTGATTTTTGCACATTGATTTTGTATCCTGAGACTTTGCTAAAGTTGCTTATCAGTTTCAGGAGACTTTGGGCTGAGACAATGGGGTCTTCTAGATATACAATCATGTCACCTGCAAATAGAGACAATTTGACTTCCTCCTTTCCTATTTGAATACCCTTTATTTCATTTTCTTGCCTGATTGCTCTGGCTAGAACTTCCAGTACTATATTGAATAGGAGTGGTGAGAGAGGGCATCCTTGTCTAGTGCCAGATTTCAAAGGCAATGCTTTCAGTTTTTGCGCATTCAGTATGTTATTGGCTGTTGGTTTGTCATAAATAGCTTTATTATTTTGAGATACGTTCCATCAATACCTAGTTTATTGAGAGTTTTTAGCATAAAGGGCTGTTGAATTTTTGTCAAAGGCCTTCTCTGCATCAATTGAGATAATCATGTGGTTTTTATCTTTGGTTCTGTTTATGTGGTGAATTACGTTTATACACTTGCGTATATTGAACCAGCCTTGCATCCCTGGGATGAATTCTACTTGATCATGGTGGATAAGCTTTTTGATGTGCTGTTGCAATTGATTTGCCAGTATTTTATTGAAGATTTTTGCATCTATGTTCATCATGGATATTGGCCTGAAGTTTTCTTTTCTTTTCTACCAAGTCTCTGTCGGGTTTTGGTATCAGGATGATGTTGGTCTCATAAAATGATTTGGGAAGGATTCCTTCTTTTTGGATTATTTGGAATAGTTTTAGAAGGAATGGTACCAGCTCCTCTTTGTATGTCTGGTAGAATTCTGCTGTGAACCCATCTGGACCTGGGCTTTTTTTGGGTGGTAGGCTCTTAATTGCTGCCTCAACTTCAGACCTTGTTATTGGTCTATTCAAGGTTTCAACTTCTTCCTGGTTTAGGCTTGGGAGGAGGCAAGTGTCCAGTAATTTATCCATTTCTTCCAGGTTTACTAGTTTATGTGCATAGAGTTGTTTGTAATAATCTCTGATGATGGTTTGAATTTCTGTGGAATCTGTGGTGATATCCCCTTTATCATTTTTTATTGCATCAATTTAGTTATTCTCTCTTTTCTTTTTTATTAATGTGGTTAGTGGTCTATTTTGTTGATCTTTTCGAAAAACCTGGATTTATTGCTTTTTTGAAGAGTTTTTTGTGTCTCTATCTCCTTCAGTTCTGCTCTGATCTCAGTTATTTCCTGTGTTCTGCTAGGTTTTGAGGTTTTTTTTATCTTGCTCCTCTAGCTCTTTCAATTTTGATGATAGGGTGTCAATTTTAGATCTCTCCTTTCTTTTCATGTGGGCACTCATTGCTATATATTTTCCTCTAGAGACTGCTTTAAATGTGTCCCAGAGATTCTGATATGTTGTGTCTTCATTCTTGTTGGTTTTGAAGAACGTCTTTATTTCTGCCTTCATTTTGTTGTTTATCCAGTCAACATTCAAGAGCAAGTTGTTCAGTTTCCATGGGGCTGTGCGGTTCTGAGTTAGTTTCTGAATTCTGAGTTCTAACTCGATTGCACTGTTGTCTGAGAGACTGTTTGTTATGATTTCTGTTCTTTTGCATTTGCTGAGGAGTGATTTGCTTCCAATTATGTGGTCAATTTTAGAGTAGGTGTGATGTGGTACTGAGAAGAATGTATATTCTGTGTATTTGGGGTGGAGAGTTCTGTAAATGTCTATTAGGTTTGCTTGTTCCAGGTCTGAATTCAAGTCCTGGATATCCTTGTTAATTTTCTGTCTGGTTGATCTGTCTAATATTGACAATGGGGTGTTAAAGTCTCCACTATTATTGTGTGGGAGTCTACGTCTCTTTGTAAGTCATTAAGAACTTGCCTTATGTATCTGGGTGCTCCTGTATTGGGTGCGTACACATTTAGGATCGTTAGCTCTTCTTGTTGCATCGATCCTTTTACCATTATGTAGTGTCCTTCTTTTGTCTCTTTTGATCTTTGTTGCTTTAAAGTCTATTTTATCAGAGACAAGACTTGCAATTCCTGCTTCTTTTTGCTCTCCATTTGCTTGGTAAATCTTCCTCCATCCCTTTACTTTGAGCCTTTGTGTATCCTTGCATGTGAGATGGGTTTCCTGGATACAGCACACTGATAGGTTTTGGCTTTTTATCCAATTTGCCAGTCTGTGTCTTTTGATTGGGGCATTTAGTCCATTTACATTTAGGGTTAATATTGTTATGTGTGAATTTGATGTTGCCATTTTGATGCTAGCTGGCTGTTTCGCCCATTAGTTGATATAGATTCTTCATTGTGTTGATGCTCTTTACCATTTGGTTTATTTTTGGAGTGGTTGGTACTGGTTGTTCCTTTCTATGTGTACAGCCTCTTTCAGGAGCTCCTGTAAAGCAGGCCTGGTGGTGATGAGATCTCTGAGTACTTGCTTGTTCACAAAGGATTTTATTTTTCCTTCACTTATGAAGCTTAGTTTTGGATATGTAACTCTGGGTTGAAAGTTCTTTTCTTTAAGGATGTTGAATATTGTCCCCAACTCTCTTCTGGCTTGTAGGGTTTCTGCTGAGAGATCTGCTGTGAGTCTGATGGGTTTCCTTTTGTGTGTAACCCGACCCTTCTCTCTGGCTGCCCTTAGCATTTTCTCCTTCATTTCAACCCTGGTGAATCTGACGATTATGTGCCTTGGGGTTGCTCTTCTTGAGGAATATCATTGTGGTATTCTCTGTATTTCCTGGACTTGAATATTGGCCGGGACGAGGCAAGTTTTAATCAGTTACAGCCTCATTCATATTTCTTCAAATGTTCTTGTCAAGCATTTATTTGCTACTAAGCAGGACAGCCTCAGCCTTCCCCAGGACCATTTTCCAGCATCCTTCAGCATGTTTGGCTTGAGACCAAGTTCCCACCCTCCTGCATCTTTACCCTTGCTGGAGATACACACATATGATAACAGTTAAAGGACAAAACAGGTGTGACTGGGAGGTTCCAAGCCATTTGAGTTGCAGACCCTAGGTGTTGGGATCTAACTTCTAGTTTTCTACTACAACTTCAAATGCCACCCTCCTCACTGAGGGTCTAAAAGCCAAAATGTGGATGAAGGAAAGCAAGCCTTTCTTTCTGAATACCACTGCTTGAAGCCATGCTGAGGTCAAGAGACATTCAATCAGAAGAGCAGACCAAGTGGCTTAAGGTAAGGGCAGCCCCAGGTTCTCTTTGCTCTGGACTCTGAATCTTGCTCCCTTAGATGGTTAGCTGACTGTTTCTTGCGTTAAACCACTCAGATCTTTCTTCAATTTTCTTTAAAACTGGGTTCCTTTGTCCTGCAGAAGAGATGTACACTGCCCACTATCGTTTCAACAGAGGGCAGCAGACAACAGCAAACAGCTTACATTTCTAAGACCAGAAGAAACAAAACAAACCCATTTCCAACATTCTCCCCAGGTCAAGGTACCCAAAATATGGCACACTGTGCTTCCTGTGTTCATAAATGGGACATGCCTTTGTGAAGGTAGGACAGACCCCAGAGAGTCGGCGACTCGCAGACCACCCTTCCTCTTGCGAACAGTAGTTTAGGTACGTGTAACTTATGGAAGGCTTTATGGAGAAGGAGTTTGATCTTCAAGGGTAAGTATGAGTTGGCAAGATAGCTTTGTTCACAGAAAGCAGCACGGGCTCAAACATGGAAACAGCATGGCAAACTTGGGGAAGTTCGGAATTGGATTGGGGTGGGGGCAGCCTGATATTTACATACACTCTCAGATGCTATGTGCCATCCTGAAGTGTTTGTATGCCACTTAGAATTTTGAGCAGGGTGGTGATCTGACCTGTTAGGCAATTTGAGATTTTTTTGTTTGTTTTTAATTGAGGTATATTATGGTCTTGTCAATCTTTTAAACTTTAGCCAACCAGCTGGGTATGTAGTGATACTGTGTTTTTTGTTTGTTTGTTTTTTTGAGACGGAGTTTCGCTCTTGTTACCCAGGCTGGAGTGCAATGGCGCGATCTTGGCTCACCGCAACCTCCGCCTCCTGGGTTCAGGCAATTCTCCTGCCGCAGCCTCCTGAGTAGCTGGGATTACAGGCAAGCGCCACCATGCCTAGCTAATTTTTTGTATTTTTAGTAGAGACGGGGTTTCACCATGTTGACCAGGATGGTCTCAATCTCTTGACCTCGTGATCCACCCGCCTCGGCCTTCCAAAGTGCTGGGATTACAGGCTTGAGCCACCGTGCCCGGCCTGATAGTGTGTTTTTAATGTGCATTTCCCTGATAAGTAATGACTTATCGAGTATGTTTTCATGTGCGTATTTGGCCATTTGGATAGCCTCTTTTGTGATTATTCTGTTTAAGTCTTTCGTACACTTAGGAATTAGCTTATCTTCCTCTCATTGATTTTTTAGTAGTTCTTTACGTATTTTAGATATGTAATACACCTATTACAAATATTTTCTCCTACTCTGTGGCTTGCCTACTCACTTTTTAAATGATGTCCTACCTTTTTTTTTTTTTTTTTTTTTTTTAATTGGCAGAGTCTTGCTCTGTCACCCAGGCTAGAGTGCAGTGGCACAAGTGTGGCTCGGAGTAACCTCCACCTCCCAGGTTCAAGTGATTCTCATGCCTCAGCCTCCAGAATAGCTGGGACTACAGGCACATACCAGCACACCTGACTAATTTTTTAATTTTTGTTTAGTAGAGATGGAATTTCACCATGTTGGTCAGGCTGGAAAAAAATATTTTAAGCATTATATTTTGATAATGATTATACCAAGAATATATTTTATATTATTGGACAACATCCATAATGTATATTTAGGAGATTAATGAATACAATTATGAAGGTCATGGAAGCATGACTGTCCTAAAACAAGTTAATAATACATCCTACAGAAGACCACTTAGACATTATAATTTCTAACCTATAAAATGGAACTCTAAATACCTTTTCACCATCTCAGTAGTAATTTCTGCCATAACACTTTTAGAAGACTCATAAGCCAACTCACATACAATCGTAGTATTAACGAGGAAAGCAGAGAGGGTCAAAGGAAGAGGATTGAAAGGAGAAGTGTTATGAAACTCCTCTTTTACTTTTTTGCACACCGTCAAAATCACTGCCAAGCATATGAATGTCAGGTCAATTTCCATGGGAAAATCAGTTACCTTTTACCTCTTTAAAATACAATTTTTGTAGAAGAGGGCTGAAAATTTCATGAGCCATTTCAGCACCAAGAATGGAAGTTCAGTTCTCACCATGGTACAGCTCTACCCTGCTGTCATCTTCATTGTGATGGTGGCATAAGTTTAGCAGGGTGCAAGTGACCACTAAATGACAGCTTTTTGTCAACAAACAATTGAAAAATCTTTTCGAAAACCGTATGAAAGATGAATTGGAATGGAGCAAGACTGGGGCAGGAAGACTAGTTAAGAGCTTGTTTCAACCCTTCTGCCATTTGAGGACACACAGAAGCCACGAACTAAGAAGCAGAGAACAAGCCCTCACCAGACACAGAGTCTGCTGGCACCTTGATCTTGCAATTCCCAGCTTCTAGAGCTATAAGAAATAAATTTCTGTTATTTATAACTAGGAGGCAGATGTACTATTATTATTACTATTTTACAGTTGAGGAAACCAAGGCATGGGGAAATTAAATGACTTGCTTAAAGGTTTTCTACTGCTAATAGTTGGCAAGGGGAAAAGAAATGTGCAAGAACTTCATTATTGATTGAATGGGAATGGTAAGGGACATACACTAACTTGAAGGATTTTGTCTTTGATCCTTCTAAGTAGATCATAGAGAAAAAAGACTAAACTCGGGAAAAATAAGTGAATTTCATTTTAGAAAAAAAGTGTGTGTGTGTGTGTGTGTGTGTGTGTGTGTGTGTGTGTATTTTTTAGACAGAGTCTCTCTTTGTTGCCCAGGGTGGAGTGCAGTGGCATGATCTCGGTTCCCTGCACCCTCCATCTCCCGGGTTCAAGGAATTCTCCTACCTCAGCCTCCTGAGTTGCTGGCACTATACACCACCATGCCTGGCTAATTTTTGTATTTTTAGTAGAAACAAGGTTTTGCCACGTTGGCCAGGCTGGTCTCAAACTCCTGATATCCTTGACCTCCCAAAGTGCTGAGATTACAGGCATGAGCCACTGTGCCTGGCCAAAAAACAAGTGATTTGAAGTGGAAATGCCTAATAGGTAGCTATCATTATATTATATATGAGATAAATATATTAATAAATATATTTTTCTAGAGTTAAGTTGAAAAGTGTTGGCCAGAGACGAGACTGAGGAGTCATCAGCATATCGGAAGTGAAGCAAGGCTCTCACTCTCAGCACTATTGATACGTGGGGCCAGATAATTCTTTGTTATGAGGGGTTATGCTGTCCACTGGAGGACATTTAGCAGCATTCTTGGCCTCCACTCAATAGATGCCAGGGGCAACCCTCTCTAGCTGTAGTAACCAAAAGTGTCTCCAAACACTGGCAAATGTCCTCTGGGAGCGGGGAGCAAAATCAACTCTGTTGAAAATGACTGGTGTAGAGGAGGTCATGAATGTAGCTAAAATCATTTAGAAGTAGTGAGACATACACAGATCATGCTTCGTAGCCTTTTCAAGTTCATTTTCAACCTTTTTGAACATAAACATGCTTTCTTTAATTTTACCTTAATTTTCATATCTAGTTTGTCAAATTTACAAGTATTAAGTTGTATCGTAATGCTGAGTAAACTTTTCAAATTATACTTTTACCTCTCCTTCCCCCTCCAATTCTGATATACCTCTTGAGGGAGTCCCTTCTCACTTAGAAAATTATTGACAGAGAATTACATAGAGGACAAAAAGCTGAACAAACACCAATATTGAATGGGCAGGTGAAGATAGAGGGGTGTTAACAAGAGTCATCAGAGGGACACCAGGAGGAGAACCCTGGGAAGTCATGATGAAGCAGATGGTGAATGACTTCAGAGTATTTTGGCCCTGCAAACTGCAAATGTACAACCTAAAAGACTGCATACTGCCCCTGTGGTTCATAAATCACTTCTTAGAGAAGGGAGAGAATTCTGAGTTCTCTCTGGGCTTAGAGTCAAAAAGGCATTTCCAGCGATAGGGCCCAATGCAACATTTAGGACAACTCAGGGGAGAAAACTGAGATTTGGAAAGAAAAATGACTTCTCACGCCAAGGAAGAGATAAGGAAGACTGCAGATGAGGAGCTGGCCAGAAGTTTGGTCCTGAAGGAAAGACCAGAAATCAAGGTCTAGATTCCCGTTTATTTTGGAGGCAGAGTATTATTGTGCATTAGAAACTAGGCTCGGCTGCTGTTCTTTTGCTCATCTTTGTATCTTATAAAAATTTCTTTTAAAATCTTCCAGCCAGTTGAGTCGGCTAACACAAAGATTTAGATATTTTTGACATTTTTGCCAGTATAACTTCTGATTATCTCCTTTGTGGCTGGTTAGAGTGGGGCCACTGGCATCCTAGCTCTCCAGTTAAAACTTTTAAAATTAGGACCGATGAGTATTTTAATAATTTTCTCTTTACTGTTGATTTTCAGTAGTTTAAATATGATATATTTAGGAGTGTGTGCGTGTGTGTGTGTGTGTGTGTGTGTGTGTGTGTATTTTAGTCTGCCTATGGTTCTCTGACCTTCTTGGATCTGTGGCTTGATAACTCTTCCATTATTTTTGAAAAAATTGTTGGCCATTTTCTCTTTAAATGTTTTTCTCTCCCATTCTTTCTCTCCTCTTTGGGATTTCAATTACATATATGTTAGGCCAGTTTGTATTGTCCCACAGTTCTTGTTTTATTTTTTTTATTTTTATTTTTTTTAACTCTTTGAATTTCAGTTTGGGTAAATTTCTATGAACCCATTTTCAAAGTACTGATTTTTTTTTTTCTCAGCTGTATGGAATCTACTGATGACCCTGTTGAACACATTCTTCTTCTCTTTTACTCTGTTTTAAAATTTTCTAACCTTTCCATTAAACTCTTCCTATAGTTTCTATCTTTCTGCTGAAATTCCACATCTGTTTATGTATGTTGTCTACCTTTTCCACTAGAGCCTTTAACATGTTAAATATGGGCCAGGCGCGGTGGCTCAAGCCTGAAATCCCAGCACTTTGGGAGGCCGAGGCGGGTGGATCACGAGGTCAAGAGATCAGGACTATCCTGGTCAACAAGGTGAAACCCCGTCTGTACTAAAAATACAAAAAGTTAGCTGGGCATGGTGGCGCGTGCCTGTAGTCCCAGCTACTCGGAAGGCTGAGGCAGAAGAATTGCCTGAACCCAGGAGGCGGAGGTTGCGGTGAGCCGAGATTGCGCCATTGCACTCCAGCCTGGGTAACAAGAGCGAAACTCCGTCTCAAAAAAAAACATGTTAAATATGGTAATAATTAACAGTTTGATTCTTAAATTCCCTGTTCGATAGTACCAACATCTGAAGCATCTTTGAGACACTTTCTATTGCTTGCATTGTCGCTTGACTGGATTTTTAAGTCTTGCTTTTCTGTGTAGGCTCGTTGTCTTCATCAAATTCTGGACATTATGTGTAGGACAGGAGAAACTGGGATAAACTGTAATTATGGTTGGAAATGAGCCCCCCTCTTTTTCTGGTAAGCTCTTAGTGAGGGCCAGTCAAGTCAAGAGTCGAGTTGAGTTAAGGTTTTGTTGTTACCATAGTTACCTTCAAATTCTTCTAGTGTTATCTTGGGCTTGGGTGCGGGGTGGTATTCCTGGAGGGTATTTTCTCAATTTTCCTGCACTACCCCAACTTTAGGCCTTCCTAAAGTATGCGCCTACACCTCAGAGTCTTTCTTCAGTGATAGAGTACTTTTGCTTCTTACTCAGTACTTGCTAGCCTGGGAGGTAAGGGGGAGATGTCTCCATTGTAAAACTTCCTTTGCAGAATATATATATATATATATATATATATATATATATATATATATACACAGAGAGAGAGAAATCTAACCAGGGCAGTGGCTCATGCTTGTAATCTCAGCACTTTGGGAGGCTAAGGCAGGTGGATCACTTGAGGTCAGGAGTTTGAGACCAGCCTGGCCAAGATGGTGAAGCCCCATCTCTACTAAAAATACAAAATTAGCCAGGCATAGTGGCAGGCACCTCTAATCCCAGTTATTTGGTAGGCTGAGGCAGGCAGAGTATCCCTGGAACCCAGGAGGTAGAGGTTGCAGTGAGCCGAGATCCCACCACTGCACTCCAGCCTGGAAGACAGAGCAAGACTCCATCTCAAAAATAAATAAATAAATAAATAAATAAATAAATAAAAATAAAAACAAATTAATAATGAGATAAACCTAACATGACTGACTCCATCCAGCTTCTGGGCCCACAGGCTATTTTTTTTTTCTTTTGTTTATTCTAGTATGACAATGGTAAAAGCCCCATAAAACTGCATACTTCAACCATACCTCAGCTTTCTGTTGAAACTGCTCTCTACATCCCTGCTGTGACAGGCAAGCAGTCCAAACCCACACCATCTTGGCCCCTGAGACTTGTAATAAGTAACTAAGGTCTGTAATTTCCACCCTACCCAGGCAATGTGTAAACTAACACTTATCTTGACTTCTGTAAACTACTTAAGTAACAATCGGAATATCCAAAGTCCCCTGGCCCTCGGAATGTTTGGAGCCCCTCATCCTCATCTCTGCCCAGGAGGTGATTTACGGAATCCACTGGCCCTCGGAATGTCTGAAGCCCCTCACCCTCACCCCCAAGGTGGTTTACAGGCATAAACGGTCTTGACACCCTCCTTTCAGGGCCAGGGGTCGGAGATATACGCGTGGCTGCCAGCAATAAAGACCCTGCAATTTTTTCTCCCTGCTCTCTTCACTTGTCTGGCTCTGCAATACTTTGGTCTTGGTGTTGACTTTCTATGCTCGGGCCAGTACAACACTAGCATGGAGGTCAAAATAGCTATGAGAGGAATTTATAGTTAAAATTTGAGGTAGGGGAGATTGAACTCTCTCCTTGTTCATGACTGAAGCTACATTCATAAGGCGAGGTTAAAATATGGTAGACTTGAACTTGGCTGAAGAATAGACTCAGCTAAACAATGACCTACCATTGCTTGGTGTGTCTTCCTCACCTCCTCGCTTTCCGTGTGTCCTTACAGTAGCGTGTTGCTTACTGCTCCAGAGTCACGTAACCGGGGGTCGCAAAATTTATAACTTCCCCAACTACTCCTGTAGATAACATCACTATTGTGAAACCTGAAGAAGAGTCTTCGAGATAGTTTTCAGATTCAGCATTTAAGTAGACAAAGAGACGCCACTAGGTCCTGAGATCCACCCCCTCCTGGGAACTTACTTGGCTGTGCGAAGACAGTTTTAGACGCCCCTGTGATTTCATCCCCAGCGAATTGTTTCAGTTTCCAAGCCTCCTGCCCGCCAAAGTACCCTTGAAAAATCCTAGTCTCTGAATTCTTAGCCAGACGGGTTTGAGAAATTGCTCCCTGCTCTCTTCACTTGTCTGGCCCTGCGATTATTAAACTCTTTCTTTGCTACAATACCTGCTGTTCTCATTGATCTTTTCTGGGCAGTGACTGAGAAGAACATGGGGGGCTGGGACAGCTGTTCTAATCCTACTTCAGTTTTAGTCGGGCCTCTGTCCCTGGATCTTGAGGATAGGGCTTTTTCAGTGATCCTGGACCTTGCTCAATAGTAGAAGACCTCTAATCATCTAGGCTTGGGATGGTTTCCTGCCCCTTCCCCAAGGGTAGAGAGTTTTTTTTTTTTTTTTTTGTTTGTTTGTTTTTTCCCTGCTCCTTTCCTCCAGGTGTAATGGGCTCTTTTCTTGTGCCCTGGGGCCTTCATCTAGTGATTTAAGTTATTTGTTCCTTAGAAAAAAGGATTCAGGTGGGCTTCATGCCTTTCTTAGAATTTTGGCTGCATTACCTAGGTACGTGTTCCCTGCCCGCAAGCTTTTCATGAGCTCTGGTAGAGGTCCATGAAGACACTTCAAATGGGTGGGAATAAATGCCCCTTGTATCATCAGCTCCCAGTTCTTGGTCACATCTGGCTTTCGGTGGTTTATTAAAAATTTTAGCTGAATTCTTCTAACCCATTTGAATGGTAGCCTTGTCTTCCTTCCATGCTGCCTTACAGGTGAACCTGTGCTCATGTCCTAGCCCTCTTTAGAAACACCTGTCTTTTCTTAGGTTTCAGGGTACTTGGTTGCCTTGCTACCCCAGCACTCTGATGGGGTCAAGAAAAGTTATCACTTTGTGCAGTATCTGTTTTTTTCAGGTGTTTCTAATTAATACAGGTGTTTCTAATTAATACATTTTAGTGAGGCTGGTTTTCACAGCTGTTTTTAATACCATAAATCAAACCATCCAAGTCCAAAATGAAAAATCACGAGAATGGCAGGGCGTAATGAGTCTAGGCACATCTGTTTCTCACATGACTTGATCATCTAAAAAGCAGAAAGTAAAATGGTGTGTTTTTAAAGTTCTTATCAAAAGTGTGCTGGAGGTAGGCCCCCAGTGTGTCCTGATGGCCATGCAGGCAGGAGTTGTGCTATGTAGATAGGCTCTGCTATTTGCTCTTCTCACCTCTGGCTAGTTTGCAATCTCTCCTTATGCTAAGCTTCCACCAAAGCCTGATATTGGCGTCTGTTTTCCTTGAAGCTGTGTTGTTTCTCTCATAAACATGATGTCCATTTTATGACTGTCCTAACCTTTCATGGTGCAAGCCTGTTTCTCTGAGCTACTGAATTCTTCATATATTTATGTTATTACTGCTTCATATTCAGAACTGCCTTGCAAATGACATGCAGACATGTTTGAAATCAGAATCCTTCTGATTAGAATATTTTGGCTCTATAATCAATTATTTCTTCTAACACTCACATTTTTCCTCATTTTCTTTCTTTTTTTCTTTTCTTTCTTTCTTTCTTTTTTTTTTTTTTTTTTTGAGACAGAGTCTTACTCTGTCACCCAGGCTGGAGTGCAGTGGCATGATCTCAGCTCACCGCACCCTCCGCCTCTCAAGTTCAAGCAATTCTCCTGTCTCAGCCCTCTAAGTAGTTGGGTTTACAGGCATGTGCCACCACGCCTCGCTAATTTTTTGTATTTTTAGTAGAGATGGGGTTTCACCATGTTGACCAGGCTGGTTTTGAACTCCTGACCTGAGGTGATCCACCTGCCTTGGCCTCCCAAAGTGCTGGGATTACAGGCATGAGCCACTGTACCAGCCTCAATTTTTAATTCTAATCTTTTCTGTTCTAATTCAGGTGAAGCACAGGATATGTTTGTATTGCTTTTATATCTGTCTCCTGCATGTATCCTGTCTTTCTCATTATAATGAGGGTTCCTTAGGACAGAGACCACTGTCTCTTCTCATGTCTTCATCTTTTCCTCTCATCCCCACCCCATCTTTCTTACCTAGCAGAGTCAACACTGGATTAGAGCACTGGGTATGGACTGAGTAAATCAGTCACTAGTTGATTCCCATGAGTTATTGCTTTCCTGCTCAGAATTTGTTGCTATTGCCACTTTCAGTATCATTTCCCTCTAGTGATTCCAAAAGTCCTCGTTTTACTTCTGCAATTCTGCCAGGGCCCAAGTTCACTGCAGCCTGCCCTCCTGCTCTGGTCAGAGTAAATTCTTCTCCTAGGGCCTCTACTAAGACTGAAGGCCACAGGAAAGAACAGGTGCTAAGCAGGAACTTCCACTGTCCTCTGTATGAAACACTTTTCCCAGTTTCTAGGATAAACTGAGACCCGATTGAAGGGCTTTTCTGTAAGGCTACTCAACCAGCAGCCATACTTACCTCCGTATTTGCAGCTTTACTTAAATATCATGGTCGGAGAAGATCTCCTTTTAATTTTTGCTATTTATTTACTTTGTAGAGACAGAGAGCTCCTTTATTTCCATTCCAATCACTTTTAGGATCAATCTGCCAGTAAATGCACAAGAAGAAATGGATGGTGGGAACTTGATGTTAACAAGATTTGTTTGTTTCTTCCTTTTTTTAAAGATGGAGTCTTGCTCTATTTTTTAAGACAGTCTCCCTCTGCTGCCCAGGCTGGAGTGCAGTGGTGTGGTCTTAACTCACTACAACCTCCACCTCCTGGGTTCAAGTGATTCTCCTGCCTCAGCCTCTCAAGTAGCTGGGATTACAGGCGTGTGACACCATGTCTGGCTAATTTTTGTATTTTTAGTAGAGATGGTGTTTTACCATACTGATCAGGCTGGTCTGGAACTCCTAACTTTGAGTGATCTGCCTGCCTTGGCCTCCCAAAGTGCTGGGATTACAGGTGTGAGCCACTGCGCCTGGCTGACAAGATTTGTTTCAAACTGGCCCTGGACCAGCACTCTCGCATCTGTTCTGACTCCTTACACACCAGTCCTTCTGCTTTGGATGCCTGATTAATGGGCATTTCTGGTTCTTGACCCTTTTGCTTTCTCTTCAGGGTATGGCATACCTCTTTCTTCTTGACTCAGTACCTTTTTAGGGTGGCACTCACAATTAGCTACCTCTTTGTCCTGACCCTTCTGTCTGTTGCCTCAAGGAGCCTGCCCAAGGATGACTTAAGATCTCAACTCTCTTCTATCCCTGACAGGTTGTGGCACATTGGACACTCCTATACTGAAAATCATCATTGAAGAGAGAGTAGACTCTGGAGCTTCATGGAGGTGGAAAGTTGTGATAACTTTCCTCGCCCATCATGAGTTTCATAGCTGACACTCAAAAGATGGGCTAGCAAGAGAAAAGCATAACAAATTTATTTCATCAGAATTTTACGTGACACAAGAGCCTTCTGAAATGAAGACCCAAAGACTCAGGGAAGACTCTGTTTTTATGCTTAGATTCGATGAAGAATGCCTAGCCCTGTAGAAATGTGGTTGCACAAAGGTCTGACGGGGAAAACTTAGCAAGGCCTGTGTATTGAGAGTCTTCCTGGCCTCTCTGTGTACTACTCCTTCTTACTGAGCGTGGGGCAGGACCCTTCTGAAATGAGGATCTTTAAGGGAGGAGGGAGAGAGTAACCTTTCTAAGTTTTTTTTTTTGAGACGGAGTTTCGCTCTTGTTACCCAGGCTGGAGTGCAATGGCACGATCTTGGCTCACCGCAACCTCCGCCTCCTGGGTTCAGGCAATTCTCCTGCCTCAGCCTCCTGAGTAGCTGGGATTACAGGCACGTGCCACCATGCCCAGCTAATTTTTTGTATTTTTAGTAGAGACGGGGTTTCACCATGTTGACCAGGATGGTCTCGATCTCTTGACCTCGTGATCCACCCGTCTCAGCCTCCCAAAGTGCTGGGATTACAGGCTTGAGCCACCGCGCCCGGCAACCTTTCTAAGTTTTATGGTTTGCTTTGGGGAAGAGGGATTTTGGTTTCTATGACTTGCTTCAGGGAAGAAGGGTAAAAGACAAGAGGTCAAGAGTATGACCCTGCTTCTGGGGCCTTCCAATCTCCTTTAGTTCAAAGTACTCAGCAGGCCAAATTGTCACACCTTCGGGTATTGTTTCTGTGCCCCAACTGGCAACACTGGGTAAAACTGGAAATGAATCAATGCTTATCGTCATTAGGGACATGGTGGTTAGAACCAGGAAGAACTCGTAAAAAGCATCCAATTATTGGTGAAAGAATAGACTAATAGATTAATGGAACAGAATAGAGAGCCCCCAGATAGGCTCATATGAATATAGTTGACTGATCTTTGACAAAGAAGCAAATGAAAGCAACAGAGAAAAGCCATCGCCTTTTAAAGATACAATACCAAAGACAGGGTCTAGAAAAGAAATCATTGACAAGCTGGGCTTCAGTACAATTTAAAACTCTGCCCTATAAAGGACAACATCAAGGGAATAAGAAGACAAGCTACAGACTGGGAGAAAGTATCTACAAAGACGCAGCTGATAAGGAGCATCTAGTCCATCCCCGTCACTTTACTGAGGTTCGCAGAAGCAACACCTTGCTCAAGATCACACCGTGGCGTAGCTGGGTCTAAAACAAGGTCTTCTCTGTCCCTTCCTAACTTAGGTTTTCAGTGATAAATAGCCCTTTGTTGTCTAAAACCCTGATTTTGTCAAGAGTCTTGGTAGTCTTACAAAGAGCTCTGCTCCCATGTTGTTCCTTTTATCAAAACTCTTCAGCACACTACTGCTCTAAAGAAAAGTGACCAGTGAACAAACTCACACTCCGAAGTTAAAGATCCACATAGCTTAGGGTATTTGCCTGCCTTCCTTCCTCCTTCCTTCCTTCCTAGACAAAGTCTCACGCTGTCACCCAGTCTGCAGTGCAGTGACATGATCTTGGCTCACTGCAATCTCCACATCCCGGGTCCAAGGAATTCTTGTGCCTTGGCTTCTCGACTAGCTGGGACTACAGGTGTGCACCAGCACATTCAGCTAATTTTTTTGTAATTTAAGTAAAGATGGGGTTTCATCACATTGTCCAGGCTGATGTGGAACTCCTGACTGCAGGTGATCCACCCATCTCAGCTTCCCAAAGTGGTGGGATCACAGGCCTGTGAGCCACCACCCTTGGCTAAGTATTTGCATTTCTAAAAGGTTGTTAGAGATGATGATGCTTTAACACAAAGACCTGAATTTCCTGAGGACATGATGCTGATGCTTAGTCCTGGCTGAGACCTCCCCAACCAAAACCTCCCTCAGTCAATCATTCTTTCTGTTTGTTTTCCTGGTGGTTGCCTTCCCTGCCAGGCTTTCTTCTCCTTTGGGATTGGCAGCTGATTGCAGTGCCTGGCTGTCTCAGTTTAGGGGGAAGTGGCCGTAAGGAGGAAACTGTAGAGAGGATTGATAAAAACAACCACAGGGATTTACTGAGCCTGTGGTCAGAATATTAAGAGGAAGAGAAACCAAATTCAACTAAGCAGAACAAAAAGAAAAGAGTGCACTTATGAATCAAGGGGCTGAAATCTGAGAGTATGTAAAATGGAACCGTTTGAGTTTATAGCATTTATCTGCCTTCCCAAAGTGGGTCTATAAACACTAGTCCTCACTGGAAGCAGAGACTAGACTCTTCTAGGCTTTTAATGATAATAATGATAAAGACTAAATTTATATGACAGGTTCTGTGTTTAGCATTATTTATGGATTTTCTCATTTAATCTTCACAACAACATTATCAGGTGAGTACTAATGCAATCTTCATTTCACAGATGAGACAACAGAACTTAAAAAGGATGAGTAGGCAGGGCGCAGTGGCTCACACCTGTGATCCCAGCAATTTGAGAGGCTGAGGCAGGCAGATCACTTGAGGTCAGGAGCTCAAGACCAGCCTGGCCAGCAGGGTGAAACCCCGTCTCTACCAAAAATACAAAAAAATTTTAGCTGGGCGTGGTGGCGGGTGCCTGTAATCCCAGCTACTCGGGAGGCGGAGGCTGGAGAATCACTTGAATCCAGGAGGCGGAGGTTGCGGTGAGCTGAGATCATGACGCTGCACTCCATCCTGGGTGACAGAGTAAGAATCTGTCAAAAAAAAAGAAAAGAAGAAAGAAAGAAAGAAGGAAAGAAAGAAGGAAAGAAAGAAAGAAGGAAGGAAGGAAGGAAGGAAGGAAGGAAGGAAGGAAGGAAAGATGAATAATGTATCCAAGATTGCACAGCTGTTAAGAGTTGAGATGAGGCTTTTAATCTCGGTCTATCTCCAGGCGTTTTCATCATGGGTTCTCATGATTTTTGAGTTAGTCATACTTTTCCCATTTCCAGAATACACATTTTATATCAAATCATCCCTTTCAAAGAATTGAATTCTCCTTCCTTTTTTTCTTTAGAGACAAGTCTTGCTCTGTTGCCCAGGCTGGATTGCAGTGGCATGACGTCAGCTCACTGCAACTTCTGCCTCCCGGGTTTAAGCAATTCTTGTGCCTCAGCCTCCTGATTAGCTGGTACTAAAACCTTGTGCCACCAAGCTTGGCTAATTTTTATTTTTATTTTTATTTTTTTCATTTATATTTATATTTATATTTTTATTTTTTTATTTTTTTTTGAGACGGAGTTTCGCTCTTGTTACCCAGGCTGGAGTGCAATGGCGCAGTCTCGGCTCACCGCAACCTCCGCCTCCTGGGTTCAGGCAATTCTCCTGCCTCAGCCTCCTGAGTAGCTGGGATTACAGGCACGCGCCACCGTGCCCAGCTAATTTTTTTGTATTTTTAGTAGAGACGGGGTTTCACCCTGTTGACCGGGATGGTCTCGATCTCTTGACCTCGTGATCCACCCGCCTCGGCCTCCCAAAGTGCTGGGATTACAGGTGTGAGCCACTGTGCCCGGCCCATTTTTAATTTTTATTGAGACAGGATTTCACCATGTTGGCCAGGCTGATCTTGAACCCTTGACTTCAAGTGATTCGCCCACCTTGGCCTCCCAAGGTGCTGGGATTACAGGCATGAGACACCACGCCCCGCCCAAGAGTTTTCCTTTCTGACTGGCATTGTTTCGGTTTTTATAAATAGTGTGCCCCTCTATTTGTAACCATTTTGTTTTAGAACTATCTCCTTGTATTTTGTGCTTTCCCTTTCCCAGTTATGATGTGAAAAAGACACTCATTTCTGTTTTGATTTAATGTCCCTGGAAATATCCTACCTGACTCTGTGACTATCTCCTTTAATAAGTCATCTAAAATATACTGTCTGGTTCTTTTATCTCAGTAAAATGGCTAGGAGTGGTATTTGGATCCTGAGACAATTCAGGGAAGTATCATGTGCACTGTTCAGGACTTCCTGACCGTTTTTATATGGTGGCACAGAGAAAACGATACAAGCAAAGTTGTGAGCAGATGAGGCTGCTCACAGCCAGGGGTGACTGAGAACCCTAGGCCTGAGAACCGCTCATTAGTTCTGTGTGCTGGTAACTCATACAACGCATGCAGGTGGTCCCTGCACACTGTTTGTGAAGCTCCTTTAGTATTGTAGAAAACCTAAGCCTTCAGCATCAGGCAGACTTGATTTTGTATTCTGACTCCACCACTTACTAACCATGTAGCTTTGGACAAATCATTTTAACTTCTCTGAAAGCTAAGTTCTTCAAGTGCAAATGAGGATGATAATACTTATCTTCTGGGGTTGTAGAAATTAGAAATAATGTGAGTCTAGTGCCTCCTCCATAGTAACGTGAAAGGAAATAAAAACTCAGGACCCTAATTCACTATGCCAAAAGTAAAAAAAAAAATTAAACTGAAAGCTGAGTCATGCAAGAAGCTGACTTTCCTTTCACTCCTAAGCAGGTAACTGCAGATAAAAGGTTAAAAATCTCCACAGGTGGCCAGGTGCAGTGGTTCACACCTATAATCCCAGGCCTCCTTTGTGAGGCCAAGGCAGGTCGATCACATGAGGTCAGGAGTTCAAGACCAGACTAGCCAACATGGCGAAATCTTGGCTCTACTAAAAATACAAAAAATAGAAATAAAACTTAGGTGGGTGTGGTGGCACACACTTGTAATTTCAGCTACTTGGGAGGAGGAGGCAGGAGAATCACTTGAACCCAGGAGGTGGAGGTTGCAGTGAATCAAGGTCACACCACTGCATTCCAGCCTGGGCCACAGAGTGAGACTCTGGCTAAAACAACAACAACAAAACAAACAAACAAACAAACAAAAAACCTCCACAGGTCACTCTTATTTTCACTTTATCTTACATAAAGTGCCGATTTCCTGAGAGCAAGGAAATACATGATTGACTATTCCCTTACCTGCTCCTTTTCCCTTACAACATGTGGATCACCATACTTTCTCTTTCTCCTCTGGCCTGCTTTTTCTCTAAATATTGAAGCCCTCAAATTGATCTTTGGAAAGAGGCACAGACAGACCACGTACTGTTTCTGTGATTCTGCGTTTTCTCCTTCCGGGCATGTCCTTAACCTTGGCAAAATAAACATCTAAATTAACTGAGACCTATCTCAGATACCCTTTGTTTTACAGAAAGAATTCATATGCTTACATAGTAACTATTACTTTTGGTTTCTTAGTGTGTTACCTGTATATTGTTGTACGCCTTTGTTTCTAATGATATTTATAAAGTATTGATGCCAGCTCTTTGGTATCTCATTTCGAGTTAGGAAATATAAAATTTTAACCTAAAACTTAGATGAAAGCTGGAGATAGATTTGGGGGAAGGATGGGGCCCATAGTAAAAGCATGAGTCAGAGTGGGTGGGGCTGTTGAAGGTTTCTGTAGACCACAGAGTGTAAGAACAAGGCTTTATAGTGTCATTTCCTTAGGTTTTACAGCTTGCTTCCTGAGAGGGCATTTGGGAAAGAGTCCCAAGGAAGGGGCCCCAAGAGAGATTCCAGAGAAACTTGTGTTCTGGAGCTGTTGCGGGTGAACAAATGGTGACGAGGATGATGACAGAATGCAAGAAAAGGAAGCCAGCATTGACCCAACACATGTACCGATCATTTGCTAACCCTCATATTCGATTTTACTTTCCAAAAACCTGTAGAACTGTGTCTCTCAACCAGGGGTAACTCGTCCCCTGGGGGACACTTGCCAATATCTAGAGACATGTTTGTTTTCACAGCTGGGCTCTAACGGGTAGAACCCAGGGAAGCTGCAGAACATCCTTCAATGCTCAGGGAAGGTCCTCACAGTAAGAATAATTTGGCCCAAAATGTCAGTAGTGCCGAAGCTGAAAAACTGTGCTTAAATGGTAGGAACAATAATATTCATTTTTACAGATTTGGAACCTGAAACTCTGAGAAGCCACCTGGCATTCAAACCTAAACTTAACACAGCTCCAAAGCCCATGATCTTTCACCATGCCATTCCAGTGAGAACAGGGATAGAAATGAGGAGGGCAAAAATGACCAAGATAAAAAACCAGGGCACAGATTGGTGCTCAATAGATCATTATTGGGATATTCATTGAATGGAAGAATGAATAAGTAAAAGAATGACTGATGGCAGGGGAATAATGAGGTTGAGTGTGGTCATTCTATTGCCATCCTGACATACCTCCCTGTCCTGGTTCCACAACCCAAAAGTGAGTCCAAGATTATGATAATAGAGAAAAATTAAATGATGGTAGGTGCCCCGGAGCCCCCATGCTCAGTCTCAGGAGGAGTCCAGATTCTAGTGCCTGGGTCTCCAAGGAAGATTGCTGGTGCATGCTGTCTTCCATCACCCTTTTTCAGGAGGATAGGGACTGAGACAAGAGGTTCTGAGCTGAGTTTTGGTGACCATTTCCCTCTTTCTCCCAGAGACCCAGGCCAGCTGTGGCCTCAGAGGAAGAAGAAGGGAGTTGCTTCCCCAGTTTCTAAAATTTCTGTGAATTTGAACATGGGCTAAGCCAGATTTATTCTGGGAAGCTCTGAATCTTCTAGGAGAGAGCAATTGAGAGGAAAGAGGGTGGAAAGGGAGGAGCCTATGATAAAACAGAACATTTCTTTTCACTTCCTCTTTCAGACTCCAGAATTTGTTTGCCCTCTGGGGTAGAATCTACCAGGCTTGGAGAGAAGGCTGTGACTGCTGTGCTGTGGGTGCCGGCTCACTCCAGGAGGTGATGGAAATCCTGTCATTCTTACCTGTCCTTGCCAGTGAGAGTGACTGGGCTGACTGCAAGTCCCCCCAGACTTGGGGCCACATGCTTCTCTGGACAGCTGTGCTATTCCTAGGTGAGTCAGGGCCCCCAGGAGGGAGAGAGGAGCAGGAACCTCAGTTGGGGCTGAGCCTGGGCAAGGATGAGGGGTGGCATGGGAAGCCTGGCAGCACACCCAGGGGAGGGAAGGCAGGCTGGTGAAGATGAATCCCTGATAATCCTGCTGGCTTTTGCAAGGCATCCAATGTGGCAGAGTTTGGGGTTTTCTTCAGCGTCCTTTACCCAATCTCACTGAACACCCAGCCTTTTGACTTTCTGTTACTTCCCACATCAGAACCTGCTCTGAGGAAGATCTAGTAACCTACATTTGAATGACAAATGAATGGCCAGAGTGTTTGCCTTCTTTGAAATTTGTGTTTCATAAGAAACCAAATCTCAGGCAATAGGGCCAATGCCGCCTTAGCTAAAGGGTAGGGAGGAAGTTATAAGATGCATTTTTTGGAAGGAGGTGACAGTGGCCATTCTCTGTGCCCCTGAAACCACTTCATGCAGCAGAAGCCCATTGTCTTCATGTGTAAGGATATTCCCCTGGGCCGAAGCACAGGGAGATCTGGGTTATCCGGGGAACAGGGGCTCTGAGAATACACAAACATGGGTAAGTCCGGAGTCATCCGCTGCGGGACCAGAGAAATCATGCATGCTTCTTTTTACTACACAGACCATGAAGGGGAGCTCCTGAATCTGATCAGCAAGAAAGCCAGGGTCTTAGACCAACATAAAGGGCATTTTTCTGACCATGTTCTCAGCTGCTGGGCAGGGGACAGGGACTGATCATGCCGGATGGTTGGAAAAGCTTAGGGGAGGCCAGGTAGGGAGACCTACTGCCAGGACTCTCTCTCCAGGCTCAATTCCTGGGGCTTCCACCCTCACATCCCAGAGGACAGCATACTGTCACTTATCCAAGTCGTGTGCTATGCTTGCTAGTGAAATCTAATCAGCTCTGGGGGCCCTCGGCTCTTGGCTATCAATGCAGGATGATACTGTGCTACAGGAGGCAGACATCAGGAAGAGAGAGTATTCCCCTGTGAATGGGTTGGGATGGATTAAAGTAGAGGAGAAGGTAGAGTGAACTACCTCATTTTTCACATGGAGACGCCCAGGCATACAGAATTGATGCACTTCTCTGTCTCTGCTACTAGTGCCACCAATGTGCCAGGCACCTGGGCAAGACTCCTGGGAAGGATCTTTGGTATTTTCTTCCATTTCCCTTTTGCTAAGTCATCAAAGATTTACCCCATTTTTCTCCATTCTTATGGGGGCTTCCACATTTAGGTCTTCATCACTTGATACCTCAATGTTTATAGCACCCTCTGATGGAGTCTTGATTGCTCCCGTCTCCCCTCCCCTGTGCCCATGCTGCACAAGGAGGCCACAGCATCTTCAGGTCCAGCTATGGCTGTGTCAGTGCACTTCATACATGCCTTCCGTGCTGCTCCTTTGCCTACTGCAAAAACTCCAATTCTCCCCTGCTAACCGTGTTCCCCATTGCACTGCAAATGGATCTTCTACAGCCAGGCAGTACGTACACTGCATTTTCTGTATTTACCACCTTTGCTCCTGCTGATTCTCCAAATTCTATGTATAGGCACTGTTCTAGGACTTAGAGACTTATCAGTGAACATGACCGACAGCTTTCCTAACTGGAAGTACAGGTCAATGTACGTATTGCTTCGGGTAGGAACATATTTGGTATTTATTACTATTTAATAAATGTGGAATGGATAAATAGTGACTTCTTTCTCCTTTCCTCATCATTTTCTTTCTTTCTCTCTCTCTCTTCCTCTTCCTCCTCTTCTTTCTGACCCTCTCTCCCACCACACCGCCCCTTTTGCCAAGCCTATGTACTCAGGTTTTTAGCTACCACTTCTATGCTAATAACTCCTAAGCCTATTTCTTTTGCTTGCTTCTGTCAAGCATAATTTTATATTTCCACTGATGATTGGGCACCTCTAAAATGATTCACCAGCCCCAAAGCAAAACATATTCAAAATCCAGCTTATCATGTCCTCCTTACAAATGCTTTTCTTCTCCTAGCATTTGTATTTGCTTAAGCGCAGCCACCCTTTTCCTAGTTATCCAACTTAAATCGCCCCCATACTCTATTAGATGCCAACTTCTCTCTGCCACTTAAACTTCTTTTGCATCTGTTTCCTCTTCTTCACTTCCTATTGCCAATACAACTTCGGGCTCTCTAATCTCCCACCAGTGAATGATTTCCAGAGCAATGGCAAATAAAATTAAATGGCTACTGCTCTCTTTCAATGTATATTCTACTGAGGGATATAAACAATAAGCAAGCAAACAAAAAGGCATAAGTACAAATTGAAAAGGGCTATGAAGATGTAAACAGTGTATTGTGATAAGAGTAGTTGTGGGAAGACAAGGGAGCAGCCTACTTTAAACAGAATGTTATGCAGAGTTTTCCGAGGTGGTAACATTTAAGCTGACGCTTTCAACATGGTAAGAATTTAGCCGTTTGATGATCAGAGACACATTTCAGGCTAAAGGAATTGGCATACAGAAAAGCCCCAAATTTGAACAATGTCAGGAGGGCCATCGTTAATGGAGCTCAATGAGTAGCGGAAGAGGGATCTGAGGTGAGCCTGGAGAGGTGAGCACGGACCCCATCGGGTAGGGCTTGTAGGCCATTTCCATTTTATTTTAAGAGCAAAGAAAGGCAACTAGAGGCTTGTAAGTCAGGGAGTGACATCATCTGTTTCTTTCTTTCTTTCTTTCTTTTTTTAAAGAACTAACTTCTTTGTGGAAAAGGGATTGTAGGGGGAACTTAAGAAGTGAGGGGACAAATTGAGACATGGGAAAAAGCTAATGGTGACCTAAACTGAGTCATCATGGCTATAATGGGGGTGAAGAGAAGTTAGTGGGTTCAAGGTCTAAGTTGGAAGGAGAATCATCAAGAATTTCTGGTGTGGAAGGGGCTGGTTTTGGGTAGACACGTTGAAAGATGGCTTGCAGGTTTCTGGCCTGTGCAGCTGGGTAGATAGTGAAGATAGACACTGACATGCGGAAGACTGGGAGAGAAACAGGATGTGTCCAGTTGATTTGACAACACAAAGCCATTGGCAACTTTGACAAGAAAAGTTCTAGTGGACTGCTGAGGGCTGGGTCCATACTGTAGAGAATTAGACAGTGAATGGGAGGAGAAGAAATGAGGACAGCCTGTGTAAGAAAAACAATGAAGAAGTTTAGTTGTGAAAGAGACGAGAGAGGTCGGGCACAATGGCTCAAGCCTGTAATCCCAGCACTTTGGGAGGCCAAGGTGGGTGGATCACTTGAGGTCAGGAGTTCAAGACCAGCTTGGCCACCATGGTGAAACACCATCTCTACTAAAAATACAAAAATTAGCTGGGCGTGGTGGTGCACGCCTGTAATCCCAGCTGCTCGGGAGGCTGAGGCAGGAGAGTCACTTGAACCTAGGAGGTGGAAGTTGCAGTCAGTTGAGATCATTTCACTGCACTCCAGCCTGGGTGACAGAGTGAGACTTCATCTTAAAAAAAAAAAAAAAAAAAAAAAAAAAAGAACAAGAGAAACGGAGCAGTAGCTGGAATTGTCAAGGAACAGTTTTTTTGTTTTTAATGGAAGATACTGAAATAAATTTACCATTGATGGGAAGATCCAGCTAAGAGGAAGTAACTGGTGATACAGAAGAGAAAGTAAATAACAGAGAAATCCTTGAGAGGATTAAAGGGAATGGGATCAGAGTACTTGTGCTGAGACTGACCGTAGACAGGAGGAGAGAGACTTTCTCCAATGAAATGCAAGGAAGGAGAGGACAGGAAGAGATGCAGTAGACTGGTAGATTTAGTCAGGGGATGACATGAGATCTTCCATGTAACCTCTTTTGTTTTCTCTGTGAAATATGAGGAAAGGCAAAAAGCTAAAAATGAGAGGGGACTGGAGGCAGAGGGTGGGATGGGAAAGTTTGGGGAATGAGGAAAAGATGAATGTCACTACTCAGAGTAGCAGAGCAAATTTCTTGGAGGAAAGTGCCACAATGGCAGCTCTGTGTCCTTTCGAATGCCGTGATCGTAAATTTACTGCGTCAACAATTTGCCTTCTTGTATGGTAATCTCAGTAACACGCAGCTGAGCAAGTAAAGGCATGGAGAGTACAGGTGCATTTGGTGGAGACAGAGAAAGGCAAGGAGGTTAAGGAGATTAGCATAGAGGTAATTATAATGATGCCTCATTGAACTCAAGCTAGATAGGGGTGGGTGGGAAGTGCAGGCAAACATGGGCTCAAGGACAGACAGTGGCAAGACGGATGCTTTGGGGTTCTTGATAAGGTCAAAGATTATTCAGGGAGCTGTACTTGAGAAGAGAATGTTCATCTCCAAAGAAAGTAAATTTACTAATTACGAGTAGTTCAAGTTATGAAGAGGCCAGATGTTTGACAGGTTATCCACATATTCTGGATCACTGCAGACATCTCTCTTTTTTTTTTTTCTTTTTCTCTGACCTCATTCTTCCATCACAATTAGTTTCTTTCTTAATTAATCTCTTTGGCATTTACCCTGTTCCAATGTATTTGGCACTGCACTTTCAGCTCCAGTTTGAAAATTCTAAGTGACTTGCCAATGTATACTGAACCAAGTAGTGAACTTATAAAATATTAAATGTATTTGAAATTCACCATGTGCCATTTGGCTCACTAAATACCTAATCTGTATTATCTCATTTAATCCTTACAACAAGCCTATGAAATCGATGCTGCTGTCATTATTTTCATTTACAAGCAAGAAAACTGAAGCAGAGAAAAAGTTAAGTAATTTGTGAAAGGTCACTTAGCAGTAATGTCACAAAACAGGTGGATGGGGGTGTCATATAATTTTATTTCATTTTCGTATGCGACTGGGAAGGCGTTCTCGGTTCTTCTGAAAGTGCAGCTCATCCAGGAAGTCGCAGGGGATATGGGGTGAGGGCTGTGCTGTAAGTGAAGGGTGCCCTGGGCCTGGGCAGTCTCTGGGCCAAAGTGGGGGTGGGTGTCAGTGCAGACGCTCCACTGTGGGCTGATCTTTGCTTTCTGTCTTACAGCTCCTGTTGCTGGGACACCTGGTAAGTACTCGACCCACAGCCTCTCCTTCCCCCAGCCCCACTTTTCCTCTCCTCCCAGTGCCCTGTCTGGAGGTGCTCTAAATGCACCAGCAACGGAGCCCAGTACCAAGTCAGGGTCAGGAAAAGGCAATTGCTCCTGAAAGATCTCCTGTTCCCTCTTCTGTTTTCCTCCTTCCTTTCCCTCCTTCCATGGGGGCAAGTGGTAGGTAGCCATGGGGGAGCTGTCCCAGAAAATGAGAACTCTGACCCCTCTCTCAACTGCCTACTGCTGTCCAAATAAAACCAAGAGCTTCCTCTCCCCAAATAAAATTCAGGCACATGCAAAATCACATGGCCTTCGTATGTTGTCCCTGTGTTGCTAAATCCTTGACTGTACGTGTCTCTGAGAGCTTCAAGACCTGTTCCCTGGCAGAGAGCGGTCTCTGCATACCTCTGCTACACTTTGTTGGGCACTTCTGTTTGTGCCACTCAGCCTCCATGACCCCAGGACTGGCCCTCCAGCTTATCTCCCTCTCTCTCTATCCTTCTGAGGCCAGAGGGGCTCAACTATGCTTGGGTGTGAGGACAGACCATCTTGACCTCTTTTTAAAAGGAAACAGAATGACATTCGGTCAGAACAGAAACCTAATATCTGACTCCCATGCCTGCCATCTCCACCAGACCCCCCACTGATCTTGAGCCAGCCCAGGAGAAAACTTACCCGCTAGTATCCAAATGCTTGTGTTTATCAGGGAGAAAAGGTAGTCTCAAAAGAGTATGTATGCATGGGGTGTCTGTGTGTGTGGTGGTGGGGGGAGGTTGGTGGGGAGAGAGCAGGAACTGGTGAGGATACCTCTTGGTGAAGTCTGTGTGTTTCTAGGGTGTTTCTCTTGCCCGCTCCCTGCCTCTTCCCTGTTGCCCATTCTGAGTCCCTGGGTGGTGGGATGTATGCAAAAGCAGCTGCCTTCAGTTGCAGAACCATTCTGGACCTGACTCAGGTTTTGGTGCCCATAGTAGGACCACAGGTGCTTCTTTGAGATTCAGAGCCTGCTCAGGCTCTTGGGCTCCCTGTTCCTCATGCTACCTCCTCTCTCTGCCTCTCAGCCGCTTCCCCGAAGGCTGTGCTGAAGCTCGAGCCCCCCTGGATCAACGTGCTCCAGGAGGACTCGGTGACTCTGACGTGCCAGGGGACTCACAGCCCTGAGAGCGACTCCACTCAGTGGTTCCACAATGGGAATCTCATCTCCACCCAAAAGCAGCCCAGCTATACCTTCAAGGCCAACAACAATGACAGCGGGGAATACAGGTGCCAGACCGGCCGGACCAGCCTCAGCGACCCCGTGCATCTGACTGTGCTTTCCGGTCAGTGGAGGAAGGTCCTGGGGTGGACCTGGGAGGGCCAGGATGGTTGAAATCTGTTTATAGGCAGAGGTTTACAGGAAACGGGGGTGGCCTGCTTCGTGGGAAGCATTGCTATGAGTTGCTCACGTGCTTCCCATTTCTCCCTCCTCCTTTGCTTAGCATGCATTCTGGGGGTGCATATTCCTCAACATTTCCTTAGCAAATATCAGTGGTGGTTTCTGCCTCAGTCCTGATTGACCAGAAGACGGTTACAAGGCCACAGACAGGCAGCCAAGTGTGAGCGAAGCAGAAGGAAATCCCTACTGCATAAAGCCCATTTCCATTTTAATGGCAGAATTGAAAAGCACAAACAGACCACCACTGAATCCTAGCCCTGGAACTGACTCACTACACAAACCTGATGAATTCATTTAGCCCTTGCGTTTCTGTTTCCTCACCTGCTCCTTGGGGCACAAACACCTCACGTTTCCCTGCCCCAGGGAACTCCCACCCTCCATACCCCTTCTCTACGTTCTGAAGGTGCTGGGGTGCTCTTCTCTTTCTCTTCCACCAGCCTGTGGGCAACTGAGGTGAAAGTTCTGTCTTATCCATCTTTGTATTTCCAGCACCTGAAACTGGGCAGGGCTTAATAAATATTTTGCTGGAGACGTTGAGGATCTTACAAAGCCCCCAGTGAAAAGTGGCTCTCTGTAAAGCAAAGTTACAATGAGATGATGCTGAACATTTTCCTTGTTACTTTTCACTTAGTCCTCTCCCTTCACCTGAATAGCAAATTTTCTTCAAAAGTACACAGCAGACGAATGACCCATTGGTGCCACTGCTGCCTTTAGACAAAGACCCCGCTAGAGAGAAGCTCCACATTTATGAATATTCCCCAAGTGAATTTATCAAGTAGCATTCATCAGGTAACATTTGCTGCAGGTTCATGACTGTACTGTCCACAAAGGCATATGTCATCCTGATATGCAGTCTCCTGGTCAGATGGGATTTCTCCTTCCCTCCCTGACATGGAAAATATGGCATCTTAGGGTCTCTCATGTTCTTCCTGCAGAGCCTGCTGGGCAGGACAGGCCTGCAGCTGCCTTCCTGGGAGAAGGAGGAAATGAGTATGTCCTGAACACCTATTATGTGCTAGGGGCTGTTGTAGATATATGACATTATTGTGCTGTTTTCACAAATGAGGAAACTGAGGCTCAGAAGACTTAAATTATTTGCCCAAGATTACAGAGTTCATAAATGACAGAGCCAGCATTAGAGTCCAGGACTGTCTGATTTCAAACCCAAGCTGTTCCCTCTGCCTATCATGTCCCACCAGTGAGGAAGGTCTCGGTCTCAGAGCTAAGCGAAGACCTCCTGAGTCCTCTAGGTTTTTTTTCCATCTTTCAGAGTGGTTGGCGATCCAGACCCCTAGGCTGGAGTTCCACGAGGGAGAAACCATCATGCTGAGGTGCCACAGTTGGAAAGACAAGCCTCTGGTCAAAGTTACATTCTTCCAGAATGGAAAATCCAAGAAATTTTCCCGTTTGGACACAAGCTTTGCCATCCCACAAGCAAACCACAGTCACAGTGGTGATTACCACTGCACAGGAAGCGTAGGCCACACGCTGCGCTCTTCCAAGCCTGTGACCATCACTGTCCAAGGTATGGGGAGTCTGCCAAGATGTAGGGAGAGAGAGGAGGGGCTGGACAAGGGCTACGGTCACATGGGCCTACATGGAGACCTGACAAAGGCCACAGCAGCAAAATTGGGTCCTGGAGCAAAGAGGAGAGTTGTGGAGACCCGGCTAAGTATTGGCCAATGAGCGGGAGTAAGGGCCGGAGCTTGGAGCCCTCAGGTTTCAAGTAATAGGTGGCCAGGCTGTTGTTCCACTTTGAAATGCAGGCCCCAGACTAAAGATGGCAGCGGAGCAGAGTTCCCTCATTGATGCAGAGGGGCCCTAAGCTCCTGGGCATTCTTAAGAGCTGAGGTTCCCCTCGTTCCTCCTCATGACTCATGGTATAGCCACTCGCTCCAGAAGGCCTGGCACGTCATGGACTGTTCAGGGCTGTGCTCCATAGAGTAATGATGCCTCCAGCTATGGGAAGCTATGGGGCCACCCTCCCCACTGCCCCGGAGGGCTAAGGGGAACTCTTCTCTCTGCTCCTGCATGCTCACCAGCGCACTTTTATTAGTTTGGTGGAGAAACCTGGGTAGGGAGGAAGCACAAGTCCAGCCACAGAAACCCTGTGCAGGTGCAGCTCAGGATGTGGTGAGTCTTGCATTGGTGAGTGACTCAGACACAGAAGAGCTTTGGGTGACAAGCACTGGGGGAGGAGGAAGGTGGGACAAGGAGAGTACTGCCAGTCCTAAGTACTCTCTGCCCGTCCTGTCTTCCCTAGTGCCCAGCACGAGCTCTCCGTGGATGGGGATCATTGTGGCCGTGGTCGCCGGGATTGCTGTAGCGGCCATTGTTGCTACTGCAGTGGCCTTGATCTACTGCAGGAAAAAGCGGATTTCAGGTTTGTAGCTCCTCCTGGTCCCTTTCGTTATCAGTTTCCACTTGGCCCAGGCCCTAAACCCAAACATTTCCAGAACCCCTCTTTTTGGGCTAGATGTGCATTCAGATCTAGGCCCATATTGTATTATAGTTATTCATTCATTTATCAGGTCATTCATTTGACAAGACTTGAACTGGCTTATGTGTCAGCCAATGTGTGAGACATGGTGGGTGATGCCAAGATGAAGTCCAGTCCCTGCTCTCGGGGAGTTCTCAGCATTGTGAGGAAGACAGAAGTACACCTAGGCCATTGTAATAAGATGGGATAAGAGCAATGATAGGGATATGAAAAGCCTCGGATAGGAGTACAGAAGGGGTTTCATAGCCCAGCAAGGGCTGAGGCAGTTGAAGAAGGTCTTGCGGGGAGCAGTGTAGCGTGGTGATGGAGTGTGCATGTAGTGGGGCCGGACTGCCTGGTTCAAATCTAGTTCCACGGTGTACCAGCTATATGACCCAGGTGAGCCTCTCCACCTCTCTGTGCCTCAGTTGTCTCATGTGGAAACTGGGGACACTAACAGGACTCACCTCACAGGGTTGCCATGGGGATGAATGAGGCTGATGCTGTTACACCAGTGCCTGGCAGGCAGTAACAGCGCACAAACAGGAGCTGTGGCCATTATGGAGGAGGTGGTGTGAGAGGGCAGCGCTTAGCTAGGAAGGAGGACTCTCTAGGCATGGGGCCAAGGCAGGGACTCAGGCTGGGTGGGGCTCATGTGGGGGTCGAGAGGGGAGGTGAGAGGGTGCTGCAAGCTGCTGAGAAAGAGAAATAATCCCACTAACATCTCACAAAGCACTTTGCAATTGGTTCATAGCCAGGACCTCAGTTATTGATGATAAGTAAATACAGAGAACTAGAGAGAGACTGAGACACAGGGGTGTTTTTTGTTTTGTTTTTTTTTTTAAGACGGGATTTCACCATGTTGGTCAGGCTGGTCTTGAACTCCTGACCTCAGGTGATCCGCCCGCCTTGGCCTCCAAAGTGCTTGGATTACAAGCGTGAGCCACCACGCCCGGCCGACACAGGGGTGTTTTTAAAAGGCAGAGCAAGCCTCAGACAGATGCCATGGAGTGGCCTTTCTCACACTCCTGGGTGTCCCCATGGATGAGCTGAATTCTGTTTCCATACCAGCCCTTTTCCAGGTGGGAGCAGTCCCTGAGCAGGGGAGCTGGGGGTGGGAGGACAGGGGCATCTGCCGGAGGGAAGGCCTCAGCTGGTCCCATCTAATCCTGGCCTGGGTCATTGGTCCTGAGGACTCAGGCCCCACCCCATAACCTTACTAACTTCCTATGTGCCCCTCCCAGCTCTCCCAGGAAACCCTGAGCGCAGGGAAATGGGAGGGACCCTCCCTGAGAAACCAGGTGAGTACAGCGTTGTCTCAGGGATTTGGTGATGCCTCACCAGGGCTGCTGGCTGGACTGGAACCAGCAAGAAAGCACTTGTGTGAGTTCAGCTGGGAGCTGGGGAGGGCGCAGCGGTGTGGGGTTGGCCGGGGGCTCAAATCACTTGGTCAGCTCTGAGTCAAACTCCCGGGTCTGAGGAGGACCTCAGTGGAGATGAGAAGAGAAACACCAGTCTCAGATACAGAGGAGAGGGCTATGTCCAAATTTCTGGGGATATTCCAGAGCAGGAAATCAGAGATACTTTGGTCTTTCCGTGGAGCTTTGGCAGACCTGGAAAAGGAGAGGGCTAGGGGCTATAAACCTGAGACCAATCGGATGTGGGAGGCAGGAGTCTAAGGAGGAAAAGGAGGGGCCTGGAAACCCTTCCATTTGCTGAGGAATCTGCCTCTGTGGAGGGATGGGGCGGAGTGGCCAGGCTCGGCTCTCCTGGAACACTAAGAGGAGATTTGGGCTTGAGAAAATTCTGGGGGATTAGGAGCACTAGTGGGCTCTATCCTGCAGGCAAAGCTCAGTTCTGATGCCCATGCACTCAAGGTTGATTGAATTTTGGCCTGGTTCTGCCCCCCTCACACAGTGGAGCCTTGAGCAAGATAGTCTCCCTGATGGGGTTCAGTCCTCACTGGGGAAATGAGTGGGTGTCCGGGGTGACCTCTCAGCCCTTCTAGATCTGACATTCTGAGAGCCAGGGGCCATCGAAGCCCTGGCCCGGGTGGGAGTGTGTAAAGGAACAGGAGGATGCCGGGCAACTTCCAGACTGTGGTTAAAGTCAGAGCACAAAGGACACTGGGGCTTTCTCTGGGAGCCTCCAGGACAGTAGGAACAGGCAGAAAAAAGAGGTCCTGAAAGACCCCAACTCAGATGGCTGGAGTATGACTCAGAGCAGAGCCAACAGATTTGAGAGCTTGAGCAAAATAGCATTCTTCCAGCTGTGCTTTCAGCAGGGTCACATGTCCGCTGGCCTGGCCCAGAACGGATACCAGCCTGCGTTCACACCAGGGCCAAAGCAGATGTGGAAAAAAAAAGAAGTCCAAGCAACTGGATTAGCCGCCTTGATGTGCAGTTCTGTCTATACTAACAGAAGCACATTTCACAAGGCATTTATGCAGCTAGGTACCGGGGGCTGATGATTTCCCAAAAGACAGAGCTGGGTTGCTGGGATTTGCGGGGAATGTATTAGAATGGGAATTCAGAATGTGGTTTGCTGCAGAATTTAGAGCATGGCAATAAATGCTCTCTGTGTTCAAGGGGTGAGAGAAGAGACTAGATGCATTGTCTCAGACTCCTCCCAGCTTCCTGAGAAATGTGGCTTACAGACACTGAGGCTGCTTTTCACGCTGGCTAAGTCAGTTCACAGCAAAATATGAGGGGATTCTGTGTGTTTCAGACACTAACCAGAGAAAGTCCGTCCTTTCTTTCTTCCTCCCTCCCTCCCTCCCTTTCTCCCTTTCTCCCTTTATCACTCACTCTCTCTTCCTTTTTAATGCCACAGAGTACCAAATTTTTCAAGTTCCAACAAAGATGCACTACATTTAGTGGAAATGACCCTCAGCCTTCTCTCCCTGATGTGGTCAGCAAAAATCTGGACTTTACTTCACTCTGATCCTGAACACCAGGCACCCTCCTCCCCACCCCCACCCCCAGCCTCTTCCCTAATATCTCAGATCCCAAAGCTTCCTGGTTTGCTTCTAGGAAAGCTCAGCAATTCCATGAAAAGGATGTGGCCCAAGTGACGGCTTCACTTTCTCAGCGTGGCCTGTGGGGAAGTCTGTGGCTGGGCTACCCCAAGTGTGGCTCCGTGAGGCCGTATTTGCCCAGGGCTTGGCCTTGAGGCCCGAGACAGGTCGTAATGCTTGCTTTGGCTCTAGTTTGGGTGCTGGTTTTGCAGCCTCAGCATCAGCACAGGCAGGCCCTCTTCTCCAGGAGTGCTCTGGCTGACATTTCTTCTTTTTGCCCACAGCCAATCCCGCTCATCCTGACGAGGCTAACAAAGCTGGGGTAAGTAATCCCAGCCATCTCCCCCTCTCACCTCCCTTGTTGCCTTTTCTATTGCCTTCTTTCCTAGGCCCTCTCTGTGGATCCTCACTGCTGGTTTCTTCCTTCTCTAGGCTGAGAACACAATCACCTACTCACTTCTCATGCACCCAGATGCTCCGGAAGAATTAATAGAGCCCGATGACCCGAACCGTATTTAGTCTCCATTGTCTTGCCCTGGGATTTGAGAAGAAAATCAGAGAGGGAAAGATCTGGTATTTCCTGGCCTAAATTCGCCTTGGGGAGGACGAAGAGATGCTGCCATTCCAAAAGAGAAGAACTCTTCCAGAGTCGTCTACCTGAGTCCCGAAGCTCCCTGTCCTGCAAGTCACAGACAATACGGTCCCAGATGACCAACTGCACCTTCTGTGCCTCAGCCCTTCTTCACATCAAGACTTTTCTGTTCCACATCCACATAGCCAATACAATTAATCAAACCACTGCTATTAACAGATTGTAGCAACATGGGAAATGCTTACGTTACAGGTTACATGAGAACAATTATGTAAATCTATATGATTTCAGAAATGTTAAAACAGACTAACCTCTACCAACAGATTAAAAATGATTGTTTCTGGGTGATAAAATTATTGATGATTTTTATTTTATTTTTCTATAAAGATTGTGTATTACTTTTATAATAAAACATTATAAAAACAACATTCTGCTTACTTCTCAAGACTGTATTGGTTGGAGTGTAGACTGTATTGGTTGGAGTGTAGACTGTATTGGTTGGAGTGTAGACTGTACTGGTTGGGGTGTAGACTGTATTGGTTGAGGTGTAGACTGTATTGGTTGGAGTGTAGACTATATTGGTTGGAGTGTAGACTGTATTGGTTGGAGTGTAGACTGTACTGGTTGGGGTGTAGACTGTATTGGTTGAGGTGTAGACTGTACTGGTTGGAGTGTAGACTGTATTGGTTGGAGTGCAGACTGAACTGCCTGGGCTCTGTTTCTCTTCAGTGATGAGACTCTTAGGAAGGCAGGAATGGATAAGATGTGGGGGAGAGGAGAGATGGGGATTTGGAGTGTAGGGTGCCCCTCTTCTTAAAACTGAATACAGTCATGCACTGCATAATGATGTCGATTCAACAACAGACTGCATATACGATGGTGGTCCTGTAAGATTATAATATCATATTTCTACTGTACCTTTTCTGTTCATATGTTTAGATATGTGAGTATTTACCATTGTGTTACATTACCTACGGTATTAGGTACAGTAGCATGCTGTACAGGTTTGTAGCCCAGGAGCAACAGGCTATACCATACAGCCTAGGTGTGTAGTAGGCTACACCATTTAGGTTTGTGTAAGTACATGCTATGATGTTCACATGACAAAATTGCCTGCATTTCTCAAAATGTATCCCCGCATTTCAACAATGCACGATTATACCCTTCTGCCAATGACCTTGTAATTTTGTTTCCACGTCTTCTTCTCTTTCCTCCTATGGCAAATAAAACACTGTTTTGCAACACAAGTTCACAGGAAGGTAAACTTCAGAAGAGCCCTAGGTGGAGACTGCTGACATGTCCTGCTCTGCTGTTCTCCCAGTGTAGTTACCAGAGGATGTGACCTTCTCAGAGAGGTCACCTCAGGCAGATTAGAAACATGACTGGCAGTCTCCTTGAGGGTTTGGTGAGTGCCCTTGAAGAGGCTTCATTTTCCTGGGACTCTAACACAGTATCGTTGTGCAACATTTGTCTTGCATTCAGGACTCAGCCACTTTCTTTGCTGGGTAGTTTCCATGGATTTCTATGATACTCACTTTTTCTGGTCCCACAGTCAGTTTTCACATGTACACATTGTTATAGTAGTAAGGGATAGTAATTAAAATTACTGAGTTATTAATGGCTTACTTTGTGCCAAACTATGTGCTTTGGAATTTAAAGAATTTAAGATTATTAGACTTTTATATTTCCTCTTTTGTGAGTTTCCTATGTATTTATTCTTTACCCATTTTCATAGATACAATGCATGTCCCTTTATTTATGAATTACATTGTAGTGACATTTCTTTTTATTTATATGTGAATTATTCACTACACTAATAATATACTCTTCTTATAAAATTAAGATACATATAGGCAAAATGAAACAATTAGATCCCCCATAAATCCACAAATGCTAATAATTAATGATAATATTTAAGGATATCAATCCACATTCCTGTCTGGTGGCAGGTGTGTATTTGTGTTTTAAAAACTGGATCATGTCATATATTTTTACATGTTCATAAATACACTCAGGCAAAAGTATATGCTCATTGTCAGCAAGTAAGCCCAAATAATACAGAAAAATAAGGAGGAAAAAGTAGAGGTTCCATTTTGTCATCAGTCCCTTCTATCCTATTCCCTTTTCTTTCTTTCTTTCTTTCTTTCTTTCTTTTCTTTTCTTTTTTTTTTTTTCTTTTAAGAGATAGGGTTATAGCCCAGGCTAGAGAGCAGTGGCAGGGTTATGGCTCACTGCAGCCTCAAACTCCTGGGCTCAGGTGATCTTCCCCCGATACCTGGCTAATTTTTAAACATTTTTTGGTTTGGCACAGTGGCTCACGCCTGTAATCTTAACACTTTGGGAAGCCAAGGTGGGTGGATCACCTAAGGAGTTCAAGATCAGCTTGGCCAACATAGTAAAACCCCATCTCTACTAAAAATACAAAAATTAGCCAGGCATGGTGGCTCACAACTGTAGTTCCAGCTACTTGGGAGGCTGAGGCATGAGAATCACTTGAATCTGGGAGGCAAAGGTTGCAGTGAGCCGAGATCATGCCACTGCACTCCAGCCTGGGCAACAGAGTGAGACTTGGTCTCAAAAAAAAATTTTTTGTGTGTGTGTATAGAGACAGGGTTTTGCTGTGTTGCCTAGGCTGATCTCAAACTCTGAGCCTCAAGTGATCCCCCCACTTAGCCTCCCAAGGTGGTAGGATTACCGGTGTGAGCCGCTGTGCCTGGCCTTGACATGCTATTTGAAGTCTGAAACTTGACTCCTGATCCCCAGGGTCAGTTTCTTTACTAATAGTTTTTCAATAAGCCTAGCCATTTAGATAGTTGGCTTGATTATGTAGCCAGAGGGGGCATAGAAATCTCTCTGTGAACCTCTGCTTTGAGCTTTCCCATACCCAAGATTCCTTACATGGATCTTGGTGGTTCAGCCTAGACCAAAAGTGCAAATAAGGTACAGTGACTATAAGGATGCTGGGGAGCTTGCACGTGGCATCTCTTGGACTCCCAATAATTGCCTAGACTCTCTTTCTCTTGCTATACTTTTAAATAAGCACTTTGTGTGAGCAAGCTCTGCAGAGTTTGATGAGTTCTTTCAAATATCCTCTTCAGTAAGGACATACCTGACTACCCTTCCCACACTTATTACTCTGCTCTTATTTCCTTCATGGCATCTATCACTATATGTAATTATCTTATGCATTTTTTTGCTTAAATATTTACTTACATGTTCTAAAATGTAAGCTCACTGTGGGCAGGGTGTTTCTATTATTCACTGGTGTATTCCAGAGACTAGAACATGCAATCACTATTACTGAATGAGTTAATGAATGAAACTTTTACTGTTTCTGGGTTATGTGACATGCGTAGGAAGGTCTTCATCCTAAGAGTCCAAAAAGATAATCCTATGTTTATTAATTTCCCTTGAAATCTTATTATCTTTATCTAAAACTCTTAAGTGCTTTGGATTTGTTGTAAGGTGAGAACCTAACATAATTTTTTCCACATGAAAGTCAGTTGTCTCAATACCCTTTGTTGAATAGTTTAAATGATTTGAAATCCTAAGTTTTCCCTAAATTCCCACTTATAGGTCTATTTTTGGCGCTCTTCTGTTATACTGTTCTGTTTGTCTGTTTCTGCATCAATACCACATTTTTAGTTATTGCAACTTTATAGTGTACTTTGATATACAGAAGGTCAAGTTTTCTCTTATTCTGTTTTTTTTTTGTTTTTGTTTTTGTTTTGAGACGGAGTTTCGCTCTTGTTACCCAGGCTGGAGTGCAATGGCGCGATCTCGGCTCACCGCAACCTCCGCCTCCTGGGTTCAGGCAATTCTCCTGCTTCAGCCTCCTGAGTAGCTGGGATTACAGGCACGCGCCACCATGCCCAGCTAATTTTTTGTATTTTAGTAGAGATGGGGTTTCACCATGTTGACCAGGATGGTCTCGATCTCTTGACCTCGTGATCCACCCGCCTCGGCCTCCCAAAGTGCTGGGATTACAGGCTTGAGCCACCGCGCCCGGCCAGTTTTCTCTTATTCTTTTGCTTCAAGGTTTTCTTGGCTATTACTGTGCTGCTTCTCTTCCAGATATACTTAAGAATTCCATAATACCATTAAGATATTGGTAGAATTGCATTGCATTTAAAGATTATTTGGGTAAGGTTTGACATCTGAGTCATATTGAGGCTTCCCAAGTTACAACTCTTTGTTCATTTACTTTTAGAATTCTCCTATACTATCATATGAGCTTGGTACCTTTTTTGTGATAGATCTTTTTTTTTTTGAGACGGAGTTTCGCTCTTGTTACCCAGGCTGGAGTGCAATGGCGCGATCTCGGCTCACCGCAACCTCTGTCTCCTGGGTTCAAGCAATTCTCCTGCCTCAGCCTCCCGAGTAGCTGGGACTACAGGCGTGCACCACCATGCCCAGCTAATTTTTGTATTTTTAGTAGAGACGGGGTTTCACCATGTTGACCAGGATGGTCTCGATCTCTCGACCTCGTGAGCCACCCGCCTCGGCCTCCCAAAGTGCTGGGATTACAGGCTTGAGCCACCGCGCCCAGCACTGTGATAGATCTTTAACAAACTTTTTTTTCTTGTCATTTTTGGTCAGGTTAGGATTTTCTATCTCTCTTGGGAGTCAATTGTGAAAACTTTTGCTTTCCTGGGAATCATCCATTTTATTGGTATGCAGAGGTACATTGTACTTTTCCCCTATTTTTTGATAATGAGTTGTGTGTTGTTTGTATTTACATCCCTCCTCTCATTCCCAGGTTTTGGGTTTTCTTTCTTTTATCAGTTAGGATGACTTCAGTTGGAAATAACAGGAAATTGTGATTCAAACTGGCATAAACATTAAGGAAATGTATTATCTCACATAACAAAAAGTTCAGAGACAGTTTCTAGCAAATTCAAACTCTTGGTCCATTCTTCTACAATTCTGTGAGCACTGCCCTTGAGCTAGCAGCAAGATGATTACAGTGATTCTAAGCAACATCATACCCAGACCTCTGTAGAAAAAAAGGGACTAACCATCTCTTTTATGTGTCTTTTTTTTTTTTTTTTGAGACAGAGTCTCACTCTGTCACCCAGGCTGGAGTGCAGTGGCGCGATCTCAGCTCACTGCAACCTCTGCCTTCTGGGTTCAAGCAATTCTCCTGCCTCAGCCTCCTGAGTAGCTGGGTTTACAGGCACGTGCCACCAAGCCCAGATAATTTTTCTATGTTTTAGTAGAGACAGGATTTCATCATGTTGACCAGGCTGGTCTCAAACTCCTGACCTTAGGTTATCTACCCATCTCAGCCTCCCAAAGTGCTGGGATTATGGCATGAGCCACTGTGCCTGGCCTGTATCTCTTTGACAATGAGGAAAGTTTTCTCAGAAGTTCTGCAATCATGTTCCCATCATATCGTATTGGTCAGGACTGGGTCATGTGCTCATTCCTAAATCCATCACCAGAAAGGGGACTGAGATGACCACAATTCACTTAGCTTAATCATCTGGAGAGTCAACCATCTCAACACTGCATCTCTGTTCATCCTCATCAGACTTACCAAAGGTTTGCTTTATTAGTTTTGTCATAGATTTTGACTTCTGGATCAAGTAATTTGCCTTTTGCTTTTTTTCTAATATATTATTTCTTTCTTAGGTTTCACTTATATTTACTGTATTATTCACTAATTTCTAAACTTCAGCTTTTCCTATTCTGCCATTTTGGTCACACCCATTAGATTTTGAGATGTTTGTAACTCTGTCATTGTTGTTTCTAAACAATCTATAACTTTAGCTTTATTTTCTTCTTAACCCAAAATTTATTTGGAAGGGCATGTTGTTGTGTTTGTTTTGTTCAAGAGAAATGAGGACTATCTTTTTTGTTTTCTACTTTTATCGCAGAATGGTCAGGTGGTCTGTACGGTTTTCCTGTATGTGAATATCTTTAAGTATATGTACGAAGACAATGTTTTCTTTCATTTTAAAATAAATTTCTGTTTTTTGTTAGAGCAACACACACCCTGAGTTTACATTGTATAACAGAATAGAAGGCATAAAACGAGAAATTGCTGTTTCTTGCCCCTTCCCTCACATCTCAGCTCTACTTACCGGAGGCAACCATGTTCAATTCTTTCAACTATGTCTTCTGCTAATTTACCTACATATTTCCAAATAATACAATATGCTTCTATTTCTAGATTTTTCAATATTAGACATTATCTATTTAATTTCTCACTACAGAATGTGAGGACTATTCTTTTTATACTGTGCTTACTCACTTCCCACCTTCCCTACCATGTGCTCCAACACAACTTTATCACAATTTATGATTACTGTTTGTTCCTGAGACTAATAGTGTTGTCTGATTGCGTTTCCCTTCTTAAGCAATCTTTTTTTCCTCTAGAGATAAGAAGTGCCTCATTTTTTTTTAAGATTTCTATGTGTTTATCAGCTTTTCCAAATATGTAGCTTTTTAGTTTCTCTTTTATTCTTCCTTTTTTTTTTTTCATTATCCAGATGTCCCTCCTTTTTTGACACTATTTTTGGTCATTTGACCTCTAGACCTCTTGCACAGCTGCTGTCCTGGGACTTCTCTATCTGTCTTTTACATGAAATCCTGTTTCCTGCATCTTATGCCTTCCTATTTCTTGGTTTCTTCCTTGTGTGGCTGCAGCATGTTTGCCAAGGACATCCTGAGAAAGGATTTGCAGGTGATATAATGGAGGCCATAATGCCCCATCTCAGACTCACTCAACTCACCTGAATTCACCTGCAGCTGCTGGCTGGTTTAATTTACCCTTAGAATTAAACCATGACAGGGAAAACAGTCACCTGCAAATAGTCACCCTGGGTAGGAAAGAGGCCCTAAGAGTCTAACTTCCCCAACCTAGCAAGACAGGCCAAGATTCAAATTCAGGACATGCAGAGAAAACCACTAAGATACTCTTTAAGAAGAGCAACCCCAAGACACATACTTGTCAGATTCTCCAAGGTTGAAACAAAGGAAAAAATGTTAAGTGCAGCCAGAAAGAAAGGTCAGGTTACCTACAAAGGGAAGGCCATCAGACTAACAGCAGATCTCTCTTCAGAAATCCCTTTTTTTTTTTTTTTTTTTTGAGACAGTTTCGCTCTTGTTACCCAGGTTGGAGTGCAATGGCGTGATCTCGGCTCACCGCAACCTCCACCTCCTGCGCTCAGGCAATTCTCCTGCCTCAGCCTCCTGAGTAGCTGGGATTACAGGCACATGCCACCATGCCCAGCTAATTTTTTTTTTTTTTGTATTTTTAGTAGAGACGGGGTTTGACTATGTTGACCAGGATGGTCTCGATCTCTTGACCTTGTGATCCACCCGCCTCGGCCTCCCAAAGTGCTGGGATTACAGGCTTGAGCCACCACGCCTGGCCTCAACATTCTTAAAGAATTTTCAACCCAGATTTTCATAAGCAAAGGAGAAATAAAATCCTTTCCAGGCAAACAAATGCTGAGGCATTTTGTCACCACCAGGCTTGCCTTACAAGAGCTCCTAAAGGAAGCACTAAATATGGAAAGGAAAAACTGGTACCAGCCACTGCAAAAACACAGCAAAGTATGAAGACCAATGACACTACGAAGAAACTGCATCAACTAATGTGCAAAACAACCAGCTAGCAGCATGATGACAGGATCAGATTCACACATAACAATATTAACCTTAAATGTAAATGGGCTAAATGCACCAATTAAAAGACACAGAATGGCAAATTGGATAAAGAGTCAAGACCCATCGGGGTGCTGTATTCAGAATACCCATCTCATGTGCAAAGACACACATGGGCTCAAAATAAAGGGATGGAGGAAGATTTACGAACCAAATGGAAAGCAAAAAACAAAAAAACAAAACAAATGAACAAAAAAAAAACCCCACAGGGATTGCAATCCTAGCCTCTGATAAAACAGTCTTTAAACCAGCAATGATTAAAAAACAAAAAAGACAAAGAAAGGCATTACATAATGGTAAAGGGATCAATGCAACAAGAAGAGCTAACTATCCTAAATATATATGCATCCAATACAGGAGCACCCAGATTTATAAAGCAAGTTCTTAGAGACCTACAAAGAGACTTAGACTCCCACACAGTAATAGTGGGAGATTTTAACACCTCACTGTCAATATTAGACAGATCAACGAGACAGAAAATTAACAAGGATATTGAGGACTCAAACTCAGCTCTAGACCAAGTGGACCTAACAGACATCTACAGAACTCTCCACCCCAAATCAACAGACTATACATTCTTCTCAGCACCACACAGGACATATTTTAAAACTGATCACGTAATTGGAAGTAAAACACTCCTCAGCAAATGCAAAAGAATGGAAATCGTAACAGTCTCTCAAACCACAGTGCAATCAAATTAGAACTAAAGATTAAGAAACCTGGCCGGGCACGGTGGCTCAAGCCTGTAATCCCAGCACTTTGGGAGGCCGAGGCAGATGGATCACGAGGTCAAGAGATCGAGACCATCCTGGTCAACATGGTGAAACCCCTGTCTCTACTAAAAATACAAAAAAAAAAAAAAAAAATTAGCTGGGCATGGTGGCGCATGCCTGTAATCCCAGCTACTCAGCAGGCTGAGGCAGGAGAATTGCCTGAACCCAGGAGGCGGAGGTTGTGGTGAGCCGAGATTGTGCCATTGCACTCCAGCCTGGGTAACAAGAGCAAAAACTCCGTCTAAAAAAAAAAAAAGAACAAAAAACCACACAACTACATGGAAATTGAACAACCTGCTCTTGAATGACTACTGAGTAAATAACAAAATTAAGTCAGAAATAAAGAAGTTAGTTATTTGAAATCAATGAAAACAAAGAGACAATGTACCAGAATCTGTGGGACACAGCTAAAGCAGGGTTTAGAGGGAAATTTATAGCACTAAATGCCCACAACAGAAAGCTGGAAAGATCTAAAAACACCACCATCCTAACATTAAAAGAACTAGAGAAGAAAGAGTAAACAAATTCAAAAGCTAGCAGAGGACAAGAAATAACTAAGATCAAAGCAGAACTGAAGGAGATAGAGACATGAAAAACTCTTCAAAAAATCAATGAATCCAGGAGCTGGTTTTTGAAAAGATTAACAAAATAGATGGACCACTAGCTAGACTAATGAAAAAGAAAAGAGAGAAGAATCAAATCAAAACAATAAAGAATAATAAAGGGGATATCACTAATGATACTACAGAAATACAAACTACCATCAGAGAATACTACAAACACCTCTACACAAATATACTAGGAAATCTAGAAGAAATAAATAAATTCCTGGACACATACACCCTCCCAAGACTAAACCAGGAATAGACCAATAACAAGTTCTGAAATTGAGGCCATAATTAATAGCCTACCAAGCAAAAAAAAAAAAAAAAAAAAAAAAGCCCAGGACCAGAAAGATTCACAGTTGAATTCTACCAGAGGTATAAAGAGGAGCTGGTACCATTCTTTCTAAAATAATCTTATCCCAAACAATAGAAAAAGAGGGACTCCTCCGTAACTCATTTTTATGAGGCCAGCATCATCCTGATACCAAAACCTGGCAGAGACACAACTAAATAAGAAAATTTCAGGCCAATATCCCTGATGAACATTGATGCAAAAATCCTCAATAAATTACTGGCAAACCAAAGCCAGCAGCACATCAAAAATCTTATCTACCATGATCAAGACGGCTTCATCCCTGGGACACAAGCCTGGTTCAACATATGCAAATCAATAAACGTAATCCATTGCATAAACAGAACCAATGACAAAAACCACGATTATCTCAATAGATGCAGAGAATGCCTTCAACAAAATTCAACATCCCGTCATGCTAAAAACTCTCAATAAACTAGGCATTCATGGAACGTATCTCAAAATAATAAGAGTTATTTAAGACAAACCCACAGCCAATATCATACCGAATGGGCAAAAACTGGAAGCATTCCCTTTGAAAACCGGCACAAAACAAGGATGCCCTCTCTCACCACTCTTATTCAACATAGTACTGGATGTCCTGGCCTGGGCAATCAGGCAAGAGAAAGAAATAAAGGGTATTCAAATAGGAAGAGAGGAAGTCAAATTGTCTGTTTGTAGACGACATGATTGTATATTTAGAAAACCCCATCATCGCAGCCCCAAAACTCCTTAAGCAGATAAGAACCTTCAGCAAACTCTCAGGATACAAAATCAATGTGCAAAAATCACAAGCATTCCTATACACCAACAGCAGACAGAGTAAATCATGAGTGAACTCTCACTCACAACTGCTACAAAGAGAATAAAATACCTAGGAATACAACTTACAAGGGACATGAAGGACCTCTTCAAGGAGGACTACAAACCACTGCTTAAGGAAATAAGAGAGTACACAAACAAATGAAAAAACATTCCATGCTCATGGATAGAAAGAATCAATATCATGAAAATGGCCATAGTACCCAAAATGATTTACAGATTCAATGCTATCCCCATCAAGCTACCATTGACTTTCTTTGCAGAATTGGAAAAAACTACTTTAAATTTCATATGGAACCAAAAAGAGCCCATAGAGTCAACACAATACTAAGCAAAAAGAACAAAGCTGGAGGCATCACGCTACCTGACTTCAAGCAATACTACAAGGCTACCATAACCAAAAGAGCATGGTACTTGTACCAAAACAGGTGTATAGACCAATGGAACAGAACAGAGGCCTCAGAAATAATGCTATACATCTACAACCATTGGATCTTCGACAAATCTGACAAAAACAAGCAATGGGCAAAGGATTTCCTATTTAACAAACGGTGCTGGGAAAACTGGCTAGCCACATGCAGAAAACAGAAACTGGACCCCTTCCTTATACCTTATACAAAAATTAACTCCAGGTGGATTAAAGACTGAAATGTAAAACTCCAAATCATAAAAACCCTAGAAGAAAACCTGGGCAATACCATTCAGGACGTAGGCTGGGCAAAGACTTCATGACTAAAACACCAAATGTAATGGCAACAAAAGCCAAAATTGACAAATGGGCTATAATCAAACTGAAGGGCTTATGCACAACAAAATAAACTATCATCAGAGTGAACAGGCAACTTACAGAATGGGAGAAAAGTTTTTCAAGCTACCCATCTGACAAAGGTCAAATATCTAGAATCTACAAAGAACTTAAACAAATCTGCAGGTAAAAAACAAACAACTCCACCAAAAAGTGGGCAAAGGTATGAACAGACACTTCTTAAAAGAAGATCTATCTGGCCAATAAACATATTTTAAAAAGCTCATCATCACTGGTCATTAGAGAATTGCAAATCAAAACCACAATGAGACACCATCTCATGCCAGTTAGAATGGCAATCATTAAAAAGTCAGGAAACAACAGATGCTGGAGAGGCTGTGGAGAAATAAGAATGCTTTTACACTGTTGGTGGGAGTGTAAATTAGTTCAACCATTGTGACGATTCCTAGAGGATCTAGAACCAGAAATACCATTTGATCCAGCAATCTCATTACTAGGTATATGCCCAAAGGATTATAAATCATTCTACTATAAAGACACATGCACATATATGTTTATTGCAGCACTATTTACAATAGCAAAGATTTGGAACCAACCCAAATGCCCACCAACGATAGATTGCATAAAGAAAATGTGACACATATACACCATGGAATACTATGTAGCCATAAAAAAGAATGAGTTCATGTCCTTTGCAGGGACATGGATGAGGCTGGTAACCATCATTCTCAGCAAACTAACACAGGAACAGAAAACCAAACACCGCAGGTTCTCATTCCTAAGTGGGAATTGAACAATGAGAACACATGGACACAGGGAGGGGAATATCACACACCTGGGGCTGTCAGGAGGTTGGGGGCAAGGGAAGGGAGAGCATTAGAACAAATACCTAATGCAGGCAGGGCTTAAAACCTAGAGGATGGGTTGATAGGTGCAGCAAACCACCACGGCACATATATACCTATGTAACAAACCTGCACATTCTGCATATGTATCCAGAACAATAAAAATTTAGAAAAAAGGAATTAAATTTATTATCAAAATTTTCCTGCAAAGAAAACTTAAGGTCCAGGTGGTTTTACTGCCAAATTCTAACAAACATTTAAGGAATAAATAATACCAGTTCTATACCCAGTCTTCCAGAAAATTAGAGAGGAAAGAACACTTTGCTGCTCAGACATCCAGGCAAGGGCATGACAAGAAACCAGACCTCGGCTGTGTCTCCTTATATGCATATATTAACTCTGTTTCTCTGAAGAACCCTGGCTAATGCAACCAATTTGGAAAACAGCTTGACATTTTTTTCTAAAAAATTAAATATGCATGGCCCCAAGAGAAACCGACTCCCGGGCCGACGGCGCGACCCGCCCGGGGCGCACTAGGGACAGTCCGCCCCGCCCCCTCCTTCATGGACCTCCCCCCCGCGTCGCTGGGGGAGGGGGGAGAGAGCGGTCGCACCATGGGAGGGGCGGCCCAGCCCCCTCGCGGAGGGCCCTCGCGGGGGTGGGCGCTGGGAGCGGGGAGAGCGCCGCGACGGGTCTCGCTCCCTCGGCCCCGGGATTCGGCGAGTGCTGCTGCCGGGGACTGTAACACTCTGGGGGTGGGCCCGCCGCCGCCGCCGCCGCCGCCGAAGGGGGACGGAGAGACGCCCCCCCCCCCCGACCCCAGCCACCTTCGCCGCTGGGCCTTCCCAGCTGTCCCGGAGCCGGTCGCTGCGCACCGCCGCGGTGGAAATGCGCCCGGCGGCGGCCTGCCGGGGGACGGTCCCCCGCAGACCCCACCCCCGCACCTGCCGCAGCCCACCCCGCTCCGGAGAGGAGGAGGGGCGGCGGGGGAGGGAGGACGGGTGGAGGGGTCGGGAGGAACGGGAGGCACGGCCGGACCCGCCGCCGGGTTGAATCCTCCGGGCAGACTGCGCGGACCCCACCCGTTTACCTCTTAACGGCTTCACGCCCTCGTGAACTCTCTCTTCAAAGTTCTTTTCAACTTTCCCTTACGATACTTGTTGACTATCCGTCTCGTGCTGGTATTTAGCCTTAGATGGAGTTAACACCTGCCTTGGGCTGCATTCCCAAGCAACCCGACTGGGAGAAGACCGGGGCCGGCGCGCCGGGATCCGGTACCGGCCTCACACAGTCCACGGGCGCGGCTTTTGTGGCCGACTGGCGCACCTGTTAGACTCCTTGGTCCGTGTTTCAAGACGGGTCGGGTGGGTAGCAGACATCGCCGCCGACCCCGTGCGCTCCTGTAGGCATACACCTACACCTGTGTGATCCAGCCAGTCTATTGGTAGGTACCCAAGATGAATGAAAGCCTGTGTCCATACAACTTGTACATGAAAGTTTATGTTCCTTTATTTGTAGTAGCCATAACCGGAATGTCAATCAGCAGGTGAATGGACAAAGTGTGGTATAGTCATGTAGTGGACTATTACTCTGCAATAAAATGGAAAGAAATATTAATAAACACAACATGGACTAACTGAAAATAATTATACTAAATAAAAGAAGGCAGACAAAAAGAGCACATGCTGTACGATTTCATCTATATAAAATCTCAGCAAACTATAGAAAAATTATCATGACATAAATCAGATTCGTGGTTGCCTGGAGAAGGTAGATAGGGAGGAAGGGGTTTAAAAAGTGCACAAGTAAATTTGCAGGAGTCATTCATCTGTTTAGTATCTTGATTATGGTCATGTTTTCACGGTGCACACTTTGGTTAAAATTCATCAAATTGTTTAATTTAAAGATGTGCATTTAGTGTATGTCATTATTTCTCAATAAAGTGATTTTACAAACACATAAAATGAAAAGACAAGCCATAAATTGAAAAATATTTGTAACACATATAATTGAAAAAAATTGTTTAGAACATATAAAAACTCTTAAAAGTCAATAAGAAAATTTCATTCATACATGTACCTTAGAGAAACTCTTATAATAACAAATTATGAACATGAATAGATGCATGGTTTTTGACAGCAAAAACCTGAAAATAACTCACATGTCCATTGTCAATTGAATAATTTGTGACATGGTCACATGATGGAATACTTCACAGCAATACAATTAAGTGAACGATGGCTACATAGAGCATCTGGTTGAATTTCAGAAACATACAGTTGAGTTAAAAGAAAGCAAGTTGGCTGGGCGCAGTGGCTCATGCCTGTTACCCCAGCACTTCAGGAGGCCTAGGCAGGCAGATCACGAGGTCTGGAGTTCAAGACCATCCTGGCCAACACGGTGAAACCCCATCTCTACTAAAAATACGAAAGTTAGCCCGGCATGGTAGCATGAGCCTGTAGTCCCAGCTACACAGCTATTCAGGAGGCTGAGGCAAAAGAAACACTTGAACCCAGGAAGCGGAGGTTTCAGTGAGCGGAGACTGCTTCACTATACTCCAGCCTGGGCAACAGAGCGAGACTCCGTCTCAAAATAAATAAAAAAATAAAAATAAAAGAACGAAAGTCTTAGAATGATAAACACAGTATGATTCCACTTACTAAAAGTTAAAAAATACAAAATGTTTACTACTATGAAATAAATACAGTGATAAACACAAGGTAAGGATTGTGGTTGATGATGGTGGAAAGGGAAGACAGTGTAATCAGACAGGGATCCATGCAGTACTTCAAGGATAACAGTACTATTCTGTTCCTTCAACCGTATAAGGGTTCAGAAGTATACATTGCATTATTAGTTTTTACACCTTCACCCTTTTTTTTTTTTTTTTTTTTTTTGAGATGGAGTCTTACTCTGTCATCCAGGATGGATTGCAGTGGTGGGATCTCGGCTCACTGCAACCTCCGACTCCTGGGTTCAAGTGATTCTCCTTCCTCAGCCTCCTGAGCAGCTGGGACTACAGGCACACACCACCACCACGGCTGGCTAACTTTTTGTATTTTTAGTAGAGTCAGTGTTAGCCAGGATTGTCTTGATCTCCTGACCTCGTGATCCGCCCACCTTGGCCCCCCAAAGTGTGGGGATTACACATGTGAGCCACAGCGCTCGGCACACCTTCACATTTTTAATAAATATTTTTATCTACTCAATTATAAATAAGGAAAAGATAAGCATTAGCCCACTAGTGACAAGCCAGGAACAGCAAAGGAGGGCATCCAGCACTTAATTTGTCTGGGATGGGATGAGAGCTGGGATTTGTCCCATTTGAGTATTCTGAGTATTCTGAGTATTCTGAGGTGATCCTGAGTATTCTGAGTATTCTGGGCGATCCTGATGGGGGAACTTAATAAATCAAATCTCAGTCTCCATGAACATACAGTAGACCCAATGTTTTTTTTTTTTCCCTAGTGAATCACATCTATTCTAAATAGTTCATCAATCAAGCTTCAAGTGAGTAAATTTTCCCAGCAGCTTAATGGGGATTTAAGTGTAAATAACTTTATAGCTTTACCCCAAATCTTCAGCAGGCTCCTTGCTTTCCATATTGACAGGCGGATCCTGGAAGAACTGCTGCAGATGGTGTAGGGTAGGGTCTCTATTCAGGTAAGATGCTATGGTAAGGGCAGTTAAGGAGGAAGGGTGACATTAGAAGAGAAAGACAGGCTGGGCATACTGGCTTACGCCTGTAATCCCAGCACTTTGGGAGACCGAAGTGGGTGAATCACCTGAGGTCAGCAGTTCAAGACCAACTTGACCAACATGGAGAAACTCGGTCTCTACTAAAAATACAAAATTAGCTAGGCATGGTGGCACATGCCTGTAATCCCAGCTACTCAGGAGGCTGAGGCAGGAGAATCACTTGAAACAGGAAGATGGAAGTTGTGGGGAGCTAAGATTGCACCACTGCACTCCAGCCTGGGCCACAAGAGCAAAACACCAACAAAAAAAGGAGAAGAGAAAGAGACTGTGATTTGTTTAGAAGCCCCTTAGTCTCTGCCTAACCCTGAGGGTCTATGTTTTATGTAGCTTTAGAAGTGGAGATGCATCCAAACACATTTTATTTATTTAATTTTTATTAGGGCTAGTTAGACTTTTCTTCCTCTTCTGAGGCTTCGTATCACATCAGCTGCAAGGCTTACTGCCTCACTGCGTCCCCCAACACCCATATTCAACCACCCCTGGACTCCCTGGGGCCACCTGCACCAAAGCATATGCCTCTCAGATAATGGAAATTTTATTCTAAATGTTTATTTTAGACTCAGAAAGATCTACTCTTTTATGCCCATGTGGTTGATGCGTCTGCTCTGATCTGTGGTTTTTGCACAGCTGAAGTGTCATACTGTCCCTCTCTCTGCCTTCAAGCAGGACTAAATTATCTTCCCCCACTTCTCTCTCTCTCCTTTTTTGAGGTGGAGTCTCACTCTGTCAACCATGCTAGAGTGCAGTGGTGCGATTTCAGCTCACTGCAATCTCTGCCTCTCGGGTTCAAGCGATTTTCATGCCTCAGCCTCCCAAGTAGCTGGGACTAGAGCTGTGCACCACCATGCCTGGCTAACTTCTTTTTTCTTTTTCTTTCTTTTTTTTTTTCAAGTAGAGACAGGATTTCACTATGCTGGTGAGGCTTGTCTTGAACCCCTGACCTCCAGTGATGCGCCCACCCTGGCCTCCCAAAGTGCTGGGATTACAGAGGCATGAGCCACAGTGCCTGGCCTACCTTACCCCATCTCTGATGGCTTTGTTTCATCTCCAGATAACCTATCGGAGGCCTGGTGGGTGTTATGATGAAAGAAAGGGGAGGAATGTAGTCAATGTGAAAACACATGGGCTCTGCCACTGAGAAGGCCTCAAACAAATAGCAAACATTCCAAGGCAGGGACAATGGTTCCCAGAAGGCCACATGGAGCTGAAGGGAGAGGCTGTAGCCTCTATATTGCTCCTATTCCCACGTCTCCTCAGGTTTCTAAAGATAACAGGTGCCTCTGTCTCCAGTTTCCTCAGGATCAGTGGCTTGCGATTTGGCTGTGAGCCTAAGCTCTGGGCTGACTGCTGGATCCTCCGGGAATAGATTCTCTTTTTCCTCTACTCTTTCCCGGTGAACTATCCCTGACTCGTTCACATATTTCCACTGAGACCGAACAGCCTCAGTCACGCTGCAGAAACAAAGAACTGACACGAGTCTGGAGAAATTTGTGTGCAAATTTACGTGGGCTTTGGATAGCCAGAGCCTACTAGAGACTGATCTGATATCTGACTTGGTGCCATGACTAATCTTCCTTTTCTGTCTCCCTGTCTTCTAGTCACTAGAAACACATATGTGTTGGAATGAGCAGGACATCTGAATTCTCATCGATTTCCCGGTGATTTTCTAACAATGTCCCACCTTCTGTCCCCAGTTGCATCATCAGTGAAAAGGGTGGTTGTTGCACTGACCTTTCCCAGAGCGTACATGAAGGCCAGCTGGCTATCAGACAATGATATGCTTTGAAAAGCCCCTGAGCTCTGTGAGGAAATTCCTGAACAGTTGAGAGTACTACCATTTTGTCACAGCCCTAAGGATGCAGATGATGCTGGAAGCACGTTGACCAAATCTGAACGATGAAAGCCAATTACAAGCTTGAAAATGAAAACAGACCCCAGATGCAAGGAGATGAGACAGTTAGATTTACTTCCTCTTTTCTAATTTGAGAGGTTTCGCGTTTAAGAAAATCAGTGTTAGGGTTGCAGGAGACCTAAACACAGTCACCATGAAGCTGGACTGTGTCATGGCTGGGGCCCTCTACCTTTCCCTTGTCCTGTTCTGGGCAGCCCAGACGCTACTGGGTAAGTACAATATCTGAATATTGGTGAGGGAATGGAGGTATGCTTAACTTTGGGGAAAGGATCTGAAGGAAAAAAACATGAACTAATTCTGGCCCTCTGTAGAAGCAGTGTTCAGGTGGAATAATAAGAAGGGTAGGTATAAGAAAGTTTGGTGGCCGGGCGCGGTGGCTCAAGCCTGTAATCCCAGCACTTTGGGAGACTGAGGCAGGTGGATCACGAGGTCAAGAGATCGAGATCATCCTGGTCAACATGGTGAAACCCCGTCTCTACTAAAAATACAAAAAATTAGCTGGGCATGGGGGCGTGTGCCTGTAATCCCAGCTACTCAGGAGGCTGAGGCAGGAGAATTGCCTGAACCCAGGAGGCGGAGGTTCCGGTGAGCCGAGATGGCGCCATTGCACTCCAGCCTGGGTAACAAGAGCGAAACTCCGTCTCAAAAAAAAAAAAAAAAAAAAGAAAGAAAGTTTGGTGTGCAGGATTGAATGACTTTCTGAAGATAAAAATCTTCAAGCCTTTTCCATCCTGAAAGTCTCCTCTGACCATGATGTCCTCTCTAGCTTTAATCTCAACTCTTTCATTTCACTTATAAGACAAGTTTTCTTGAAAGAATAGGCTGCACTTACCATCTCCACCTCCTCACTTCTCACTCACTCCTCAGTGCTTGCATCCTGATTGCCACTGGAATTGGTTTCGTCTAGGGCACAGTGACCTTCGAATTGACTGGGTTTTTGCATACTTTTCAGTTCACGTACTGCTGGACTTCTCTGCTGCCCGGGGCTCTGTTGATCACCGTGGCTTACATAACTCCCTCTTCTCCTCTTACTACATGGACTTCTCTTGATCCCTTAATAGCTTCTCTTCTCTTCCTTTTAAACACCAGTGTTCTCTATAGTTACAGCATTGCTTCTGTACCCCTCTTTCTTTACACAGTCTCCTTCATGAGCTTATTTGTCTATACAATTTTTGCCACTATAAGTAACTCTGTATTTTTCTTTTTTGAGACGGAGTTTCGCTCTTGTTACCCAGGCTGGAGTGCAATGGCGCGATCTCGGCTCACCGCAACCTCCGCCTCCTGGGTTCAGGCAATTCTCCTGCCTCAGCCTCCTGAGTAGCTGGGATTACAGGCACGCGCCACTATGCCCAGCTATTTTTTTTTTTTATTTTTAGTAGAGACGGGGTTTCGCCATGTTGACCAGGATGGTCGCGATCTCTTGACCTCGTGATCCACTCGCCTCGGCCTCCCAAAGTGCTGGGATTACAGGCTTGAGCCACCGCGCCCGGCCTCTAACTCTGTATTTAAGAGTCCCAAATCATATCCTCAACCCTAGCCATGTTTTTGAGCTTCACATCCAAACACCAAGCTTCATACCAGACATATCTACCTACATATCTCACAGGTGTCTCTGCACCACGTGACCACAGCTCAACGTATCTGTCCTTTTGGCCTTCGCCTCTTCAAATTCATTTTCCACAATTTCTGATCTCAGCTAGTGAAACCAGCAACTACCCTTACAATGCCAGTAACCTGAGAAACACCCCAGACTCCTCCTTCTTCTTCATTCTCTAAATCTGATCAGTCATTAAGTTTGTCAAGCTTTATCTCCTAAATTGTAGAAGCAGTCCCTTCCCTGGAACATCACTAATATCTTAGGACAAGCCCTCATCCTCTATAACTTGGGCTAGTCCAGTATTTTCCTAACTAATCTCCTTGTTTTAGCCTTGTGTTCCTGAAATGAATTCTGTACCATGCAGACAGAGTAATTTCTAAAATTCATGTTAACCAGCCCAAATTCCTTATCATGGTACAAAAAGCCAAGCAGAACCTGACATCGGTTAAACTTTTCCTATCCTCTGAGTCTTGTAACTTATGCTCTAATAAATCCCAACCAGTTCATATTTACATATTCACACACCAGACTCTTGCCTGTCTCCAAGGCTTTGCTTATGCCACCATCTCACCTAAAATCAGCTCTTTCCATGACCCTCCATTCCCTGCCTCCTTGCAAATGTGTAGGTTTCCCTAAAGACTCAGCTTAAGTGGTATCTTCTCCAGGAAGCTTTTCTTCAACGCCCCTTTCTGCACCAATGGCTGCTTGTGATACACTTTTCTTATTATAATATTTTCCTGCTTATTCTGATATTTTCATCTACCTGTGTCTTCTACTAAATTGAGAACCATTTGTGGGTAGGGAAAATGTTTCCTTGTTTTTGTCTTGTGACAAGAACTGCAGACTTGAAATCAGAAACTCTGGTTTCAAGCCCCTCTTCTGTTTACCAGCTGTATGTCACCTTAGGAAATCACTTTTTATATCTCTGGTTTAGTTTTCTCATTTGTAGAATGAAAATAATAATACCTACCACCTAAGGTTTGTTGAGTGAGCTCCTGGTAACCCAACAAGATTTTATTTTATTTTGTTTTGTTTTTTGAGACAGGGTCTCACTCTGCCACCCAGGCTGGAGTGCAGTGGTGCAATCACGGCTCACTGCAACCTTGACCCCTTGGGCCCAAGCAGTTGTCCTGTCTCAGCCTCCCAAGTAGCTGGAACCACAGGCAAGTGCCACTATGCCTGGCCAATTTTTAAGAAATTATTTGTTGAGACAGGGGTCGCTCTATGTTCCCCAGGCTGGTCTGGCACTCCTGGGCTCAAGGGATCCTCCCACCTCAGCCTTCCAAAGTGCTGTGATTATAAGGTTGAGCCACTGTGCCTGGACAAGATTTTATTTTTAAAAAGAAAAAATGGCGAGGAGGTAGAGTACAGTCGAGCGACAGTGAGGGAACTGAAAAGAGGTAGTATTACAGTGAAGGGAGCTGACAGAAGATGGAAAGAAAACACCTGGTACTGCTGTGATGAGAATTAGGAAGTAGGGAGGGGCCTTGGTAAGGGGCATTACAAAATCAAAGAATTCTGGGCTATTGGGAGTGGAAGAGAATAAAGGGAAGTGGGGCACAAAATGACAGTCGGATGGAGTGAAGAAGTATGCACATGTGAATGGTCATGAGGCTGGAGGAGGGGAGAATAGCTAGGGAGATAAGGAGCAGGCACAGAGTTGGGAGGAATGCCACTTCCCTTGCCTGGGTCTACCACGAAGGGAAGAGATAGGGTGAGAAGACATGGTGAGAAATGGGTAACCCTAAATTTCAATCAGGAACAAAGAATTGTTCCATGGTTACCAGTATGGACTGGGAGCAGTGGGGCAGGGGTAGAAAGAAAAGACGGAGAAAGCGCTGTGCCACTGCTAGGGAAAATTCAAAGTGGCAGAGGACACTGAAGTAGAGATGGCTGAAAAGTGAGGAACTGCGTGAGGGAAGACAGGAGCGACGCCGCTGGGCACTGAAAGCTCTTTGACGATTAACAGATTCAAGGCTGAGGAGCCAAGCGAAGTTTGGGAAAATCAGAATATGAAAGAAAGTCCCTGAGGAAGGTCTGAGGACAGAAGCAGACCATATCTGCACAGTGAAGTAAAAAGAACACTGATTTTGGACTCAGACACACCTGCCTTTCCTGCTCCATTGCTTAGTCTCTTTTTAAGCACTGAGTACGTTAATTTGGTATTCTAAGCATGTTTCTTTAAGATTGTGAAATAAGGATAAAGTCACATACCTGGAAAGTTCGTGAAGATGAAAGAAGATACTGCACACATGCTAGCAGGGTCTGGTACCCAGTGAACATTAGAATCTGATGTCTCCCTTTCCTTCTTGTCCTATCCCTCCCTCCTTCGGGTTACCATTGTCTTTGCTCCTGGTTTCCAGTACCAGCAGCTGGATGTCATGCCAGTGAGTTCACCACTCTTTCATTCTCTCTTCTTCCTCTTCTCCAAATCACAGTGCATTTGCTGAGAGCCTGGATGCCAATGAATCAAGGTTAAATCTATCCTCCTGAGACACTCACAGGGGTCTTTCCGAAAAAAGGCTTTCAGTGTCTTACTAGTCTCATTCTAAAAAGGGTGATTCTCCTGGGAGATGGAGGAGCCCTGTCCTCCTTCTCCAAGTTGCAGCATCATGTTCTGGTTCTCCCTGGGCCATGCCCTCTTCAGCTGCCAGTTTCAAGGCTCTGCAGTGTGAGAGGCCTGTCCACACCGAGGAGAGCAGCTGCCCCATGGAGGATGACTTGACCGACCCAAGGGAAGCTGGCTTCCAGATCAAGGGCTACACTTTCAGTGAACCCTTCCACCTGATTGTGTCCTACGGTGAGGTCCCGGAAAGGCCTGAGCAGTGCCCCAAACCCCTTCTTTCAGCCCCAGAGCCCACCCAGGAAGGTGTCCCCCAGGAAACTGGCCACAGAATGACGTACTTTTTTCCCAGTCTTCAGCCTACAGCAAGCAGGACACTCTCAGTCCTAGGCCCTAAGGAAGTTGTCCCATACTCCCAACTAGGGGTGAGAGTTTACCTGGACCCTCAGAGAAAGCTTAGGGGAATCTGTTGTAGGTACCCCTGGGGGTAGCTCCCAAGGAGGCCCTGGGTGACACTCAGCTCTTTCTCTGGACCATAGACTGGCTGATCCTCCAAGGTCCAGCCAAGCCAGTATTTGAAGGGGACCCACTAGTTCTGCGCTGCCAGGCCTGGCAAGACTGGCCACTGACTCAGGTGACCTTCTACCGAGATGGCTCAGCTCTGGGTCCTCCCGGGCCTAACAGGGAATTCTCCATCGCCGTGGTACAAGAGGCAGACAGTGGGCACTACCACTGCAGTGGCATCTTCCAGAGCCCTGGTCCTGGGAGCCCAGAAACAGCATCTGCCGTGGCTGTCACAGTCCAAGGTAAGAGCCAGAAGCAGCATCGTCATGGCGGGGGAGGTAAGGAGAAACAGGGAGGCCAAATTGTCTTCCTTTAGCTGGGAAGTGACAAGATCATCAAAAGTTTATGGAGCAGGTTGCTGGCAAATGCTCAAATTGGGCTTCAAAAGGGATGAGACCTCAACATTGCCTTTTCAAGTCATCCAGCCCCTCTCAGAGTCCAGCATGGTTCCTACCACCCACATCTATGCTTCCCAGGCTTCACTGACTGGGTGTCTGGACTACTAACAGATTTGCCCATCTCTGGATATTTCCTAGTCCTATCTACTTGCAGAAAGCACTTGAAAGATTCAAATGGAATCTAAGAGAGCCCATTCCTGCTGGAAATGGGAAAGGAAGGATGACTCCCCAAGGCTCTTCGCTTGCATGTGTCTACCCGTATACAGGATGGCTGAGCTCTTCTTTCTTGCCTATCTTTTCCCCAGAACTGTTTCCAGCCCCAGTTCTCAGAGCTGTACCCTCAGCTGAACCCCAAGCAGGAGGATCGGTGACCCTGAGCTGTCAGACAAAGTTGCCCCTACAGAGGTCGTCTGCCCGCCTCCTTTTCTCCTTCTACAAGGATGGGAGGACAGTGCGAAGCAGGGGACCCTCCTCAGAATTCCAGATCCCCGCAGCTTCAGAAGATCACTCTGGGTCATACTGGTGTGAGGCAACCACTGAGGACAACCAAGTTTGGAAACAGAGCCCCCAGCTAGAGATCAGAGTGCAGGGTGAGTTCTCATCAGAGTACAGGGTGTCTGTTTGGTGTGTGTGTGAGTGAAAAGGGGCAGGGGGAATAGGATGAATGGGCCCGTAAGCTGGGGTTCAGTGCGAACACGTTAAGGAGGGTCACAGAGGAGGCAGGAACAATGAGCCAGAATCCCTGATGATGAGAGACAGCACAAATAGAGAACTGCTCCCTCAGACCGTGGTGCACACCTCGCCAGACCAAGAGCTGAGGCAGCTCTCTATCCGCTACCCCACAGGTGTTAGGGTCCCCCCATGCTCTCTGGGCATTTATAGGAATTTAATATCTAGAATGAAGATGGAGTAGTCTGAAGTCTATGTTCAATTCTAGGAGCCACTTGACCCGAAATACTCCTAGAGGAGGTGACCAGGGTGATAAGGGGGTTTGAAGTTATGTCATATGAAAAATAGTGGAAGGGGCTGGAGATGCTATCCTGAAGAGGAGGTGACTCAAAGGCCAGCAGAGGTGTCCTCAAAAAATTGAAGACTGGCATAAGCACAAGGAATTAGACCAACTTCATATATACTAAAGAGGCTAACCTACCAGTTACCACATTCATGCTTCAGGGAATTAGATTCAGCCCTGATAGAGAAAGAACTGGCTAATAGTTCTAGCTGTTCAATGATGAGGCCTCACTGCTGAAGAATTTCAAACAGAGATGGCCAAGCTTGAGATTAAAATTTGGACCAGTAGGGATACTAGTGTCCTCAAGTCCCTACTGTCATTGGGCTCCACAGCCACTTTCAGAGAACAAGAAAGATTGCCAGGGATAGGAGGGAAGGGCCAGAGTCAGACTTCACTCTTGTATGTGCCTCCTGCCCGGTAATCCAGGTCCGCTCGCCTCTGCTGCACCTCCCACCTCGAATCCAGCTCCTCAGAAATCAGCCGCTCCGGGAGCTGCTCCTGTGGAGCCCCCTGGGCCTCTGCCTCCGCCGCCAACTCCATCTTCTGAGGATCCAGGCTTCTCTTCTCCTCTGGGGATGCCAGATCCCCATCTGTATCACCAGATGGGCCTTCTTCTCAAATACATGCAGGATGTGAGAGTTCTCCTCGGTCACCTGGTCGTGGAGTTGAGGGAATTATCTGGCCACAAAAAGCCTGGGACCACAAAGGCTACTGCTGAATAGACTATTCACCCATGATCCTGCTTAACCACTCCAATAAATCCGATTCTTTCTATTTTTTCTCTTCCTGTCCTGCACATATGCATAAGTACTTTTACAAGTTGTCTCAGTGTCTTGTTAGAATAATGTAGATAGGTGAGTGTAAATAAATTTGTACAAAGTAAGAATTGGACTTTAGCTATAATTGTGTATTCCTTCTGAACATAACAGAATTCTGCTCTCTACATCAGGAATTTCTGTTATGTAGACCAGAATTTTGTGATTTAAAGAGAACTAGTGGAGATGGATTTAATGCAGCAGTCTCGGTTGGGGGCAATTTTGCCCCCCAGAGGACATTGGGCAATGTTTGGAGACATTTTGGTCATCATAGTTGGGGGGTTGTGGGGTGGTGGGATGTGTGTGCTACTGGCACATTGTAAGTAGAAGCCAAGGATGCTGCTAAACTCCTGTAATTCATAGGACAGCACCCCACAACAAGAGATAATCTGTCCCAAAATGTCAGTTGTACTGAGTTTGAGAAACCTCAGCCTAATGAAACCCTAGATGCTGGACTCCGGTATGGGACTTTGCCCCTTGTAATTATTATCTCCTTCAGCCTCATTCAGCTAGTCTGCTTGACATATTAGTCTTTGGTAGGTACTATGGGCTGTGCTTTAGTTTAAGTTTGTGTCCCCTCAAAAGCTGTATGTTGAAATTCTAATCCCCGAGGTAATGGCATGAAGAAGTGGGCCTTTGGGAAGTGATTCGATCAGGAGGGCAGGGCCTCATGATTAGGATTAGTGCCCTTATTTAAAAAACGCTCCAGAGAGCTAACGCACACCTCCACCATATGAGGACATGGCAAGAAGGTGACACGTATGAGGACCAAAAACCAGCTCTCACCAAACACGGAGGCTGTTGTCATCTTGATCTTGAACTTCCAGCCTCCAGAACTATGAAAAATAAATTTTTGTTGTTTATAGGCTATGCAGCTTATGATATTTTGTTATAGCAGCCCAAATGGACTAAGGCAGTTGGTCTCTGCTACGTGGTTGAATTTATGAGATGTTAAAAATACTCATAAGACAGTGTCTCTGTCTACAGAGCGTTTACACTGTGGAATAGAAGGGAGTAGTAGCCCTTCCTATAACAAGGGTATATAAAAATTTCCTACAGGGTCCTACTGTGCTCAGAAATAAGTGACTGAGTATAACGTTGCCAGAGTTGCAGATATTTGTTTTTAATTCATTTGTCTCTGAAATATTTTTCTTGAATAACATATACTAACTCTATTTTAGTCTCTTATTAATATTTTTTTCTATGCTTGGACTTCTATTGTACATTCTCAGCCAAAGAGAGCTGGCCTGGCAGACTCTATAGTAACATTAATGAGTTAGCACATCATTTTATAATAACCTCAGCCAATGCCTGTTCTACTATGCTACTCTGAATTACATGGTTTGATTTTCTCCAATGTGGACTTTCTTTGTGCCATTTATTCTGTGTGGTTTTGACCCAAAATCATTTATGAAAGACATGCACATGATTGTTCTAGACATACTACCAATAAACAAAGACATAGAATCATGCTGATAGCAAAATGAGAGTTTTATGATCATTGTTCTTAGTACCTTAGAGAAAAAAAAAAAAGATCAGGAAGCATCTGAGAATTGCTAGAAATCTGTAAACATCACTACAGCCTGAGAGGACTAATTTACAATTGTATGAATGGAAGTTGCAACAGTGACCAGAACTGTCATAACTTTGGTGGACTTGAAAAAATGGAAGCTCAGTTGCCAATGTACCATGCTGGATGTAACTCCAAAGATACTATGTTATAACCACTCTACTTGGAGTTGATTTCAACTGATGCTCCCACTTGTATTAATGCATCCTTCAAGCTCCTGCTAAATAGGGAATTCATTTATAGGTAGTGGAAGCTATCAGAGATCTGGGAAGGAAAAGATGGAAGCAGCTGGCTGAGATGAATGTCATCTCCATACTCCTCATCTATGTGTATGTGCTCCCCTCTATCATCACACTGCATTTTAATTTTTTATCATTTTTCTTCACCAGAGGGTGAGCTCTTTGAGAATACACCTGAGCTCTTTGTTCCAGGTTGTGTCGTTGACATCTAGTTTAATGAGGCATATGTAAGTTCTCAGTAAATTTTGTTTATTTGAATCAAGTTGGGCCAGTGAAATAAGGGAAAGCATCTTGAAGAGGATGGGAATGAAGCTGGACTTTAAAGGATAAGTGTTATATCTGGCAACAGCAAAATCTCCAGACTCTATCCAGGGGACCCAGCCTCAGTCAAGGACTTAGAAACTTCAGAGGCCGGGTGCAGTGGCTCACGCCTGTAATCTCAGCACTTTGGGAGGCCAAGGCGGGTGGATCACTAGGTCAAGAGATCGAAATCATCCTGGCCAAGACAGTGAAACTCATCTCTACTAAAAAGATATAAAAATCAGCTGGGCGTGGTCATGCACCTGTAGTCCCAGCTACTCGGGAGGCTGAGGCAGGAGGATTGCTTGAACCTGGGAGGCGGAGGTTGCAGTGAGCCGAGATCACGCCACTGTACTCAAGCCTGGCGCCTGGTGACAGAGCAAGACTCTGTCTCAAAAAAAAAAAAAAAAAAAAAAAAAAAAGAAACTTCAGGAGAGAATCTTCTGTCAAAAGGAATGAGGAAGGTAAGAACAAAGCTAAACAAATGAGAGAGACAGAGGGAGAGCAAGCATTTACCTGTCTCTGTCTAGCCTGGAGAGTTTGGAGAGAGAGTAGGGAAGAGGACTTGCTACAAGGGATCTGGTTTATTGCTTGTGCCATTTAGGATTCTGTAATTGACAGAAGTCCCAAGGCAGCTATGCTCAACATGGCCTCTGAAATAAACATTAGATAGCAGGCACATGAAAGGAAAACTGTTCTCCATTCACGATACCTCTGACATCAAATATGTGGGTTTTCTATACCAATCTTTTTTCTGCTTCTCAGCAGAAACCAAGTAGATGTTCTACAACTTATCAATTCTGGTTCTAACTAACCAGAGTTAGCACAGACCCTATAGGTTAAGGGGTCAGTTCCACAAGACTGTTCTCATTTCAAAAGCCAGTGGCTAGTCCCAGGCCTTTGGTACTTGAGACCAACCAGCTGTAAGTCAGAAATTCTCAGAACTCATTGGGTTCAATAGTTTGCTAGAATGGCTCACAAAACTTAGAAAAAGAGTTTTCTTTCTTTCTTTTTTTTTTAGAAAAAGAATAATAAGAAAAAGAATAAAGAAGAGGAAGAAAGAGAAAGAGGAAGAGGGAGAGAGAATTGGGGTATTGCTTTGTTGCCCGGGCTAGAATGCAGTCTAAATATGGGTATGCCTATAATTGTCCTTAATAATGGAGACATGAAAGAAAATGAGGGAAGAGAGTAACAAACAAGGAGCCAAGCAACATTTCGTTTAAACTTCTAAGTTGATATGATGTGGCACTGATAAGAGTGTATATTTTGTGTAAAGTGGAGAGTTCTATAAATGTTAATTACGTTTACTTGTTCCAGATCTGAGTTCAAGTCCTGGATATCGTTGTTAATTTTCTGTCTCATTGATCTGTCTAATATTAATGTTGAAGTCTCCCACTATTATTGTGTGGGAGTCTAAGTCTCTTTATAAGTCTTGTATGTCTGGGTATTCCTGTATTGGGTGCGTGTATATTTAGGACCTTTAACTCTTCTTGTTGTTGCATTGATTCTTTTATCATTATATAATGTCCTTCTTTGCTTCTTTTGATCTTTGTTGCTTTAAATACTATTTTATCAGAGGCAAAAATTGTAACTTCTGCTTTTTATTTATTTATTTTTGCTCTCTGGTTGGTTGGTAAGTCTCTCTCCATCCCTTGTTTTGAGTCTTTGTGTATCCTTGAATGTGAGATGGGTCTGGATGCAGCATACAGTTTTAGTTTTTTGTCCAAATTGCCTGTCTGTCTTTGAATTGGGGAATTTAGTCAATTTAAATTTAGAATTAATAATGATATATGTGAGTTTAATACTGCCATTTAATATTAGCTGGCTATTTTGCCCATTAGTTGATGTAAATTCTTCATTATATTGATGTTCTTTACTTTTTGGTATTTTTTAGAAAGGCTGATACTGTTTGTTCCTTTCTATGTGTAGTTGTTCTTTCAGAAGCTCTTGGAAAGCAGGCCTGGTGGTGATGAATTCTCTGAGTGCTTGCTTGTTCACAAAAAACTTTATTTTTCCTTCACTTATGAAGCTTAGTTTGGCTGGATGTGAAATTCTTGGTTGAAAGTTCTTTTCTTTAAGGATGTTGAATATTGGTCCCCACTCTCTTCTGGCTTGCGGGGTTTCTGCTGAGAGATCTGCTGTAAGTCCGATAGGCTTCCCTTTGTGGGTAACCTGACCTTTCTCTCTGGCTGCCCTTAGTATTTTCTCCTTCATTTCAACCCTAGTGAATCTGACGATTATGTGCCTTGGAGTTGCTCTTCTTGAGGAATATCTTTGTGGTGTTCTCTGTATTAGCTGGAGTTGAATATTATCCTGCCTTACTAAGTTGGGAAAATTTTCCTGAATAATATCCTGAAGCATATTTTCCAGCTTGGATTCATTCTCTTCGTCACATTCAGGTACACCTATCAAGCGTAGATTAGGTCTTTTCACATAGTCCCATATTTCTTGGAGACTTTGCTCATTCCTTTTTATCCTTTTTTCTCTAATCTTGTCTTCTAGTTTTATTTCATTGAGTTGGTCTTCGACCTCTGATATCCTTTCTTCTGCTTGATCAATTCGGCTGTTAAAACTTGTGCATACTTCACGTAGTTCTCGTATTGTGTTTTTCAGCTCCATCAATTCACTTATTTTCCTCTCTAAATTTTGTATTCTTGTTGACATTTCGTCAAACCTTTTTTCAAAGTTCTTAGTTTCTTTAGATTGTGTTAGAACAAGTTCTTTTAATTCACAGAAGTTTCTTATTATCCACGTTTTGAAGCCTGCTTCTGTAATTGGAACACACTCGTTCTCCATCAAGCCTTGTTTCGTTGCTGATGAGGAACTGGGATCCCCTACTGAGGAAGAGGCGTTTTGATCTTGGGTATTCTCAGCCTTTTTTGACTGTTTTCTTCCCTTCGTTGTAGATGTATCCATCTGTGGTCTTTATAATTACCGTCTTTGTAATTGGGTTTCTTAGTGGACGTCCAACTTATTGATTCTCAGCGCCGAAATCTGAGCAACCCACCGCGCTGACTAAATCAGCGGCGTTAAGATTGATGGTGCTTTTCTGACTCTACACCAAGAACCGACACTCTGAGGCGCCAGCAAAACCGCCTCGCCGGTCACAAGAGTGGCGCTGGCGACCCGTGGGGCTCCTCCGCTGGGAATCTCCTGGTGCGTGAGCAACAAGAATTCATGTGAAGGTGTGGCGTCCTCTCGTTCTTTGCGTTTTCAGTGGGAGCTACAATCCCGAGCTGCTAGTGATCAGCCATCTTGGATCTCTCTCTCGAAAAAGAGTTTTCTTAACAGTTAATGGCAATATGCATAAGGCAAGGTATGTGGGAAGAGGTGCAGAGCTTGCACGCTCTCCGGGTGTGCCACCCTCCAGCTTCTCCATGTGTTCACTGACCTGGAAGCTCTTGGAACGCCACCATTTAGGATTTTTAATGAAGGCTTCATTATGCAGGTATAATTGATTAAATCACTGGCAATTGGTGAGTAACTCAAACTTCAGCCTCTCTCTCCTCTAGGAAGTCAAGGTGGGTTTCCCACACCAAGCAAATCTCTAATTCTTAGCAGAACCAATTAGATATTCTGTAATTTACCAACTCTTACTCTAACTACCCAGAGTTAGCACAGACCCCTGAAAGTTCCAACTCTCTATTTGCAGAGTTAAGAGTCACCTTATTAGCATAAACTCAGGTATGATGGAAGGGGCTAATCATACCTAACGAGAGATACTCCTCTCATCCCTATCACTCAGGAAATCCTCTGTGCCAAAGAGCAACCCAGAGGGGCAGAGAAAAATTATACATTTCTTATTATGTGATACACATCCATTATCTTATAAGTTGAATAGTGCACTTGCATGCCCTATAGCCCAGAATTCCATGCCTAGGTGGATATGTCAAAGAGGTAACTTAGCATACGCACACCAGAAGACAGGTATGATGTTTATAGTAACAAAGCTTGTAAAAGCAAAATTTGGTATTGAAATGCCTTTCTTTGGTTGAAAAGAAGTCAGCATGTTGATGTCAGGAAAAAGGAAGACGAATCCTTTGACTGAAACAGGGTTCAGTGGAAGGAAATAATAATGGAGAAGTAAATAGACTATAGGGGCTCTTAAATGTGCTACAGAGGCTCTTTAAATGTCCATAAGAAAACAGATCAAATTCTGTCGGTGAATTTCAATTAGGGGAGGAGCTTGTGAAAAGCGAAGTTTAGGATAATTACTCTGGTATGAGATGACTGGGATGACTAGAAGAGAGGTTGAGGGAGGTGGATTCTAGGTATGGGACCCAGTTTAAAGCCTATTGTTCTCATCCAGCCTTTGGAGACAAGGGCCTTGGCTAGGGATGGAAGGAATAGAGAGTAATGATCTGAGCAGGGTTAACAGGTCTGATATCGACCTATCAGATCAGAGTAGCATTGACTCCTCCCAAACACAAAGGTCTCTTTGCCCAGTCCAGTAGCCTAACCTAGAAAAACTTAGTTCAGTTACAACTTAGAAGAGACTAGGGAAGGGCTAAAATGACCTGCTTAGAGTCATAGGAGGAAGTTTAAAGAGGGTGTGTTGGGATAGGCCTTATTGTCATCCGACAACGCCACACTACTACCCCTTTCCCCCAAATCTCCCAGCAGTCTAAATTCTTTCCCATTTTTAGGTTTCCAATCCCGCTCTAAGAAGCCTGAAGAAACTTCACCCCCACCCCCATAAACCCTGTTACCACTCTTTTTTAATGCTTTCTCTGTATATAAAGGACAGGTACGTCGGGTCTGCATATGCAAGCCTGGACCTGAAAGTCTGAAGTCCTGCTTCCTCCGCTAATTGTTTCACACTCCTCCCACCCCCCTACCCGCCCACCCCCTCACCCCCCCACCCCCCGACCCCTGTGTTCGCCATTTTTCCTAATCACCCATGGGAGCTTCCTTGACAAGCCCCTCACCCCACTCTGCCATCTTAACAGTTATTACAGTATTCTTATCCTACCCGCCATTGTAACTAACTTATGGTAATGTATACTCCCTGCCCCTACCCCTCACCACTGTAACTGATCTTACTCTGAGTAATTTTCCACTGCCCACCCCAAACCTATAAAGCCAACTCCTATTCCACCGCCCTTTGTCAGCGTCCTTTTTGGCCTTAGCCCACCTGCACCCAGGTGAATAAACAGCCATGTTGCTCACACACACACACACACACACACACACGAAAAGTTTACATTAAAGAATAGTAATTAAAAAATATATTATTATCAGCCCTATTCTGAGTTACAGAAAACAAGTAAAACAAAAAAGATTTTAAAAAATGCTCTTATTAAGGAAAAGAAAAATTTGTTTGGAAAAATTACAAAATAAAAAAATACCGAATATAGATGACAAGAGGGAACAGGAGCCCTGTGAATTGCTGGTGGATATATTAACTCTTGCAGCCACTTTTGAGAGTAATCCACTGGATTCAATCTCTTCCTTTGTTTATACCACAAATACTTATACAGCACGTGCTATGTGCTGTCACTGTTGTAGGTGATACATCAGTGAATAAGAAAAAATTCCTATCTCACTGGAGCTTACATTCTAATGCGGAAAACCTACCACAAACAAATAAATACAATGCCAAGTAGTGACAAGTGCAATGAAGAGAAAGAATGCAAAATATGGAGTCAGCGAATGACAGTGAGGAGGTACTATTTTAGACACTGTCTCTCTGAGGAGGTGATATTTGAGTGGCGTGAGGAAGTGAAACTTACAAAGATCTGGGAGGAGAGTAAGAATCTTTCAGGCAGAAAGAACAGTAAGTGAGGCCCTGAAGCAAGACTAAGCATGGAATGTTCCAGCAACTGTTCTAAATGCAATGTGGCTAGATCAGAGTGAGGGAGGGGGAGGGTCATCGGAAATGAGGCCAAGGGTCAGAGAAAGGCTTGATTGTAGAGCCCTGCAGACCATGGGAGGGTGTTTGAAACTTATTCTGAGGGCACCTTTGGGGAATTTTGAAGGAAAGTAACACAATATGGTTAATGTTCGAAAAGTATCTCTCTAGCAACTAGGTGAATAAATAACTGTATGAAAAGATCAGTGTAGCAGGTAGAGTCATCAGGACTTGCCAGTGAATTAGATTTGGGTTTTGGAGTGAGCTTGCATGTAACTCATGAACTTAACTATGTAGTCTCGCTTTCAGGGTGCATCCCACAGAGGTGCTTCAGGGCTCTGTAGGGAAGCATCGTGTCCTTACCAGCACTAATTTACATGAAACCTCCTATGTGCCAAGTCCTGTTCTAAGTCCTTTACATATGTTAATTCATCCAGCCCTCACAATATGTACTAAAAAGTCCATTGTGGAATTGTCTGTGGTAGCTGAGGGTGGGCAGCAACTAGGATGTTAAGGGAATGGACAAGTGCAGTGTAGCAGAAGCATAGAATATTAGGTCAGTCATGGCCAGGTGTGGTGGCTCAGGCTTGTAATTCCAGCACTTTGGGAGGCTGAGGTGGGTGTATCACCTGAGGTCAGGAGTTCAAGACCAGCCTGGCTAACCTGGTGAAACCCCATCTCTACTAAAAATACAAAATTAGCCAGGCATGGTGATGCATGCCTGTAATCCCAGCTGCTCAGGAGGCTGAGGCAGAAGAATCACTTGAAACCAGGAGGTGGAGGTTGCAGTGAGCTGAGATCATGCCATTGCACACCAGACTGGGTGACAACAGTGAAACTCCGTCTCAAAAAAAAAAAAAAAAAAAAAAAAAAAAAAAAAAATAGGGAAGTCAAAAGCAATAAACAAGATTCGAGTAGAGCAATCTGAACAAATTTTAAACATCTGGGATTAATTTTTCAAAGGGAATAGTATCTAGAACACAATGCCACTTACGTAAATTAGCAACACTAAATATTTCTCAAAGATAAAATTGCGTATCTATGGGAACATATAGTAAACATTGTACAGCGGGTGCTTATGTGGAAGGTAGGAGAAGAGAAGTGTGGAGGAAGGTCAACAAAGACTTGACAAGAGGGAGAACTTGCAAAGACCAGTAATAACAGCCAGCCATGAGCAGCATCTTGAATCCCAGACAATCAGAGATGAGAGAACAGATTTTGGAGACAGACTTCTATTCAAATCCCAGTGTCATCAGCTCAATTTCCTCTTATGCAAAACAGGGATATTAGTAATTCTTCTTCAAAGGGCCTTACCAGAATTAAGTAATATCTATGGAGCACTTGGCTGGTGACTGCCACACCCTGAGGCACTAAGGTGAGCTGTCATCAGCAATAACAGCATTAGCTCATTACCATCATTATCACTGAGAACATTTTATCACCAGCATGTTATCAAATGGTAACATGAATTGTCCAGATGTTACCTTGTGATAGGCCTCAAAGAATTCCTCAAGTTACACATGATGATTTTGAGATTTTTCTGCATTGTAAAGGAGTGAAGAATTGGAAACTCTGGGGAAAAGACCTAGATGGAGTAAAAAGACTCACTTTGAGCAAAACTCAGAGGAGAGCCTAGAATAAAGAAATGTCTGGTGGGAAATTTTTCAAGTCAAATTCTGAGCCCTGTATAATATGAACACTACAGACAGTTCCAGAGATTTCTACGGAAGACTATACAGCTCACAAATTTTTGATGTACTAAGGTTTCTTCTGAAGCCACTAAAAGAGCTGAGATCTGTGCTCTGGAGGATGAGAAGCCAAAATAGAGCCAGCTTGTGTTGCCTAAGAGGACAGCTGACAGCTGCATTGCATTCTTACTGTGGAGGTGGTGGCTTGGGGCAGAAGTCAGACCTCTGCGGCAGGCTGTGGATCATGTGGGAAGCCACACACTGGCCCCTGAGCAGAGGCATTAGTAGGGTGGAGGGGAAACACAGGAGCACTGGCCAGATCAGGCACTCCTAAAGCAGGCAGGTGATCATTCCTGTTCCCAGTAACTAGGTCTTCTCTGCCTCCCCTATTCTAGGATGTGTTATCAAATATGTCCCTGCTTTGTTTGAGATCTACATGACTCTGTCTCTCTTTTATCAAAACCTGCACTCAAAACAGTATCTGAAGTGACCAGCATAATTTAAACAACCAGTCACATTTTTCTAAGAGGCATTTGCACTTTTAAAAGAGGCCAGTCCATTAAGCAAAATATGAGGAGATTCTCAGAGTGGAACTTCAGGCATCGGTCAGAGGGGAAGATACTATCTTACTGGGAGTTGACAGTATCTGATAATTGATCTCCTTCCCTCAGATTTCCAAGGGATCTAGGTGGCCCCGTTCTAAACAACCACAGGTAAGGACAGGATAGAGTCCAAGGAGACATACTATCAGGTTGGAAAATTCATTAAGTATTTACATGAAAATTCAGGTTCCTCATTGCTCGGGTATGGTCACATGGCTCAGAAAGCACAAGAAGAAGAGGTCAGATCTGAGAGGCTTCTGAGGGGCTGATGCAGTGACTTCTCTGCCACAGGTCAGGAGTCCTGGAACTGGGGCATGGTTGGGGAGGGGTTGCAGGGAAGGGTGGGAGGAGGGAAGAAAGGAACAAGTGAGTGAAGTACCACAGGATGAGATCATGGGGGTGAGTAGGAAAGAAGAGGTTTTTTTTTTTTAACTTCTTAAGAACTTAAGAATTTATGAGAACTTAAGATTTCAGGAAGGGAGGAAGAAGAAACACATTGCATTTCTATCCTTGACTGGGGAACTAGATGATAGGGACATGAAGAGTGGTTGGTGAGTCACGCCTTTCCGTCTACTCATTGTGACGATGTGAGCTCCAGGGGCAGGCAACCCAACATTGACCTCTCTAGGTCTCACAACAATGTCTGTCACCAGGAGTGAGCAGGGAAAAGGACCTTAAGGATGTGAGGCTGTGTCTTCCTCGGCTGAGCCTTGCAGGGCTGGCTGGAAGGTGGAGAAGGCATGCGATGGGAGTGGGATGTCAATGGGAGCCTGAAGATGTCAGAGTCATCTGCTGGAGCCTGGGGTTCTATGGAACTCTCTTGTGCTATGGAGGGCCTTCCTTATAGTAGTCAGGGCTAGCCTGAACTGTGAGGTGGCTACAGAGGCGGTAGATGAGACATTTGGGATACCTGATATTCAGCCTGTCTCCCACTCATTCTAATCTGCCATCTTCAGGAACTAGGAGTGGGTGGGAGAAGCAGCAATGTCTCCTGGTACTCAGTGGCATCCCCCGGCCACCTTGTTTCTCTCTGTCCCCTGTCCCCTGCCAGTGCATCTTCATCCTTCTGCCACTGCCGCAGTCAGATCCAAAATGTGGGCACTGACAGCTTTTCTGCTTCTGGGTGAGTCTGCAGTGAGGCAGCAGAATAACTTTGGGTGGTGGAGATAGGGTGGAATGAGCTGCGGGGAGAGGAGGGTGGGTATCCAATCCTCAGTTTCCAAGTGGCTCATTATCTATTTTCGGAGGGATGAAGAAGGGGCTTTCTCAGAGCTTGGGAAACCAGGGGCAGGAGAAGAAAAACAGGTTTTGGGACCATTCAGCCTTTCTTGTTGTCAAGGGGCTCTTTCCTCTCATCACCAACATTCTCCTTCTCCTTCCTCTTCCTTCTTTCTTGTTTTGCAGTTCCAAGCAGTGGGCAAGCTGGTGAGTCTTAAACATTCCTCATCTCAACTTTCTACAAATTCCACTCCAACCCCCTAAGTGACCTGCTCAGGTAGACTCCTCACTTCCTGGCTGCTCTGGGATAGTGTCTCTTCCCACTCTCCTCAACTCCCGGGACTAAATTTGCTTGAAGGTATTTAGAAATGGGTGCTGCTTGGTGGACTGAGAGTCTGTAACCCAATGAATGTGATCTCCTCTCCTGCAGGGATGGGTTAGTACATGGGCTGGGGCCTGGGAGCTGGGGCTTCCTAAGATTTCCCGAACTCAAGACTGTTTCTTTGGGCACCTCACCTTGATTCTCTTTGCATGCTGCCTCCTCTCACCCCGCCTCCCACCCCAGCTACTCTGGAGAAGCCCATATTGTCTCTACACCCACCTTGGACCACGATCTTCAAGGGGGAGCGGGTAACTTTGAAGTGTGATGGATACCACCCACTGCTCCTGGAGCTCCGGCCCATCAACACTCTCTGGTACTTGGGCCACCTACTTCTGCCCTCTCACAAGAAGAGCATTGAGGTGCAGACACCAGGGGTGTATCGATGCCAGACACGGGGAGCACCAGTCAGTGATCCCATCCACCTCTCGGTATCCAATGGTGAGTAGTCTGAGCGTGAGGGGATGGGGAGCATGTGTCTCCTCTGGCAATATGGGCCCTCTGGTGGGAGAGGACACTGGGTCAATCCCAAGGTCCAGGAAACAAGGGCCACACTGGGGCCAATCTTAAGTCTCTGGAGCAGGTAGGGACCTGCATGACACTCTGCAAGAGATGCAGTAAGCACGCCTGGCCCCAAAGGTCCCTTTACCCTCCTGTCACAGTGTGAGGCACAGTGTGAAGATTTCTGTTTGTTTCTGAGACCAGCTCAGAAGAGCAAATGCTCCGAGGACCTGGAGTGCTGGACAGAGAACTTTAGGGGTAGGGGAGTGAGCAGGAAAGGAAACTCACCAAGCAGGAAAGGTGAGTCTCCCTGGCAGACGGAGCATAGATGGAGGATCTCCTCTCAATTGAACAGCGTGATGCTTCTCTGTGCCTCAGTGTCTATCTGTAAGAAAGGGACAATAATGGTATGTCCCTTATTTGGCTGCTTTGAGGATTAAAAGTGAATTATGTTTTGTTAAAGAAAAAAAGCAGGCCGGGCACGGTGGCTCAAGCCTGTAATCCCAGCACTTTGGGAGGCCGAGGTGGGTGGATCATGAGGTCAAGAGATCGAGACCATCCTGGTCAACATGGTGAAACCCCATCTCTACTAAAATACAAAAATTAGCTGGGCATGATGGCGTGTGCCTGTAATCCCAGCTACTCAGGAGGCTGAGACGGGAGAATTGCCTGAACCCAGGAGCCGGAAGTTGCGGTGAGCAGAGATCGCGCCATTGCACTCCAGCCTGGGTAACAAGAGCGAAACTCCGTCTCAAAAAAAAAAAAAAAAGGAGCAATTGAACAAAGCACTTACTCAAAATTTTATTACAGACATGTATATATGTGTACACAGGAGTCAACTGAGAAACTGATTCTCAAGGTGCTTAAAGGGTTTTAAAACAGAATAAGAAAAATAACAATAATTTGTTCATTAAGGTACAGGATTGCCAGGCACGGTGGCTCCCACTTGTAATCCCAGCACTTTGGGAGGCCAAGGCAGGCAGATCATCTGAGGTCAGGAGTTTGAGACCAGCCTGGCCAATGTGGTGAAACTCCATCCACCTCTATAGAGAGATTAAAAAAAAAAAATTAGCTGGGCATGATGGTGGGTGCCTACTTGGGAGGCTGAGGAATGAGAATCACTTGAACCCAGAAGGTAGAGGTTGCAGTGAGCCAAGATCATGCCACTGCACTCCAGCCACTCCAGCCTGGGTGACAGAGCAAGACTCCATCTAAAAAAAAAAAAAGAAAAAGGAAAAAGGAACAGGATTGGCTACTTCATAGGGAATATTACATCATCTTATTCAGCCTGCTGGGCCACAATTGTATTCAGAATTTAAAGGACATCACTCAGTGTTCAGATTAGCACTTACACACACTGCATGTTCATACTCTGTGGTTTCTTGTTTGGAAACTGTTAGTGATAGCAATAATTATACTGAGTGCAATAGGAGTAATTACTGCACAGATTGAGAGTGTATGTGGACCGGGGCTATTACTTGCAGGACCCCTTCTCAATGTACAACACCCAAAATGGCATCTGCTCTGTGCTAGGGCTATGTTAAGTGTGCTTTGATGATCACCAGGTAATTATGGGGTGCTGTGGGAGACACCTTAGGCTGTCCTGGGGTGTCAGGGAGGTTTTCTGGAGGAGATGAGGTCTAAGCCTAGACATGCAGGACAAGCAGGCCTCAACTTAAACAGGTGGAAGAGGGTCTACTTGGCTGAGGAAATAGCAGGTACACAGGCCTTGCCCTCAGAGCAAGGCCAATTATCTCAACAGTTCAATATGGCTGGAACTTAGCCTGTTAGCAGTGCGAGGTGAGGAAAGTAGAGAGGAAATGGGGTAGGGGGGAATATTGCCATCGTGCTGGAGAGGTAAGCAGGACCCAGGCAGGAAGACCCTGACACCATCCTAAGGGGGTTGATTCTCGTGGTCAAAACTCTGAGGCTGGAGCCAAGTCTCTGGCATCTTTGCCTCCCTGGCTAAATGAAAGACCAGCCATCCCCCTTCCTCCCCACTCACCTAGGAATATATCTTGCACTATGAGGCTCCTGCGTACCGACCACCAGGGAAGGCCTGTCCGCTCAGGAAAGCAGCGGGAGATGGCGGGGAGGGAAAGGAGAGGAGCTATGGGGAGAAGGCAGGAAGGCTGTGAGAGTGGGAGGTCTCCAGGGCTGGACTCTCTGTGGACGCAAGCGTGTCTGTGGGAGACTCAAGGTGTCTGCCGCAGACTGGCTGATCCTGCAAGTGCCCTATGCTCCAGTGTTCGAGGGCGAGCCGTTGATCCTGCGCTGCCGCGGCTGGTACGACAAGGTGGTCTACAAGCTACACTACTACCACGACGGCCAGGCCGTGCGCTACTTCCACTCCAGCGCCAACTACACGGTGTTGCAGGCGCGAGCCAGCGACAGCGGGCGCTACCAGTGCTCGGGCACCATGCGCATCCCGGTGGAGAGCGCGCCCATGTTCTCTGCTAAGGTGGCTGTGACCGTGCAAGGTGGGAGAGACTAGGGGCCCCGCGAGGGAGGCGAGCGAGCACTGGGAAATTTGGGGACAGGAGCCCGGCGGGAATAGAAGGGGCAGAAGTTCAAATAGCTGCCACTTGGCGGGTTTCTCTTAGACCGCAGACACTGCCTCCTCTCCTACGCAGTGAAGGAGCTCTTGATTCGCAGCCTGCCTGGAGGCTGTTCCCTTTCCCCGACGCACACCCTGGCTTCTCACTCTGGCTGGGGACTCCCATACAGAGGGCAGCTCTGGCCACAGCCACAGCCAGGAGAGGGGCAAACAGGGGCAGGGGCACTGTGGGACTGGGACCAAAGAGCGGCTCCCTAGCGTCCTGCAAGGCAGCGTCTCCTCTTCCAGGCTGCAGAACCCAGGCTGAGTGTCAGCGGGGATGTGACAAGAAGCGTCTGGCCCTGTTCCTCCTCCTGTCAAGCTCTCCCCGTCCCTCGTGGACCTTGTCCCCCTACCCCACATTTCAGAAGGCTCTCCTTCCCCCTCCACGTGGACACACGGCCTCCTCCCCTTTCGTCTGGGTCTGCGGGTCCGCTAGGAGCCCTGGCGGGAGGCAGGCAGGAGCCGGGTCGCGGAGCCGTGGACTAGCAGGCGCGCCTTTGCTCCCCGCCCTCTCCGCAGAGCTGTTCCGGGCGCCAGTGCTAAGGGTGACGGGTCCGCGGGAGGCCCGCGGCGCAGCGCTGGGCGGGGTGGTGCTGCGCTGCGACACGCGCCTGCACCCGCAGAAGCGCGACACGCCGCTGCAGTTCGCGTTCTATAAGTACAGCCGCGCAGTGCGCCGCTTCGACTGGGGCGCCGAGTACACCGTCCCGGAGCCCGAGGTCGACGAGCTCGAATCCTACTGGTGCGAGGTGGCTACAGCCACGCGCAGTGTTCGGAAACGCAGTCCGTGGCTGCAGCTCCCGGGGCCGGGTGAGGGCCTGCATCCGCGAATCTCCCCCGCCTCCCCGCCCCCTTCCCGCCCCCGCCTTTCCCATCTCTCCCTCGCCTCCTTCCTCTTCACCCCTCTTCTGGCCTTCCCCATCCCCCGCACCGCTCCACCCCTCTCCCCCAGCTCAGCGCTAAGAACCCTGCCAGCGGCGCGTGACTGGGCGTGATGCATTCACAGGTTCTCTCCTGGACCCGGCCTCCACCACAGCCCCAGCTCCACCGGCCGCAGCCTTGGCTCCTAGTAACAAGCCGCTTTCCTTCAGAAAGCCCCCGGTGTCCAGATGGGTCCTGTCGGTCACCTCCGTCCCGAATACCACCTCCACCGGGCTGCAGTTTCCGGCGGGCGGCGTCCCGACTGCGGGGCCGCCTGCCTGCTCTCCGCCGACGCCCTTGGAACAATCGGCTGGAGCCCGGAAACCCGACGTGGACCTTCTGCTCCGAGAAATGCAGCTGCTCAAAGGCCTTCTGAGCCGGGTGGTCCTGGAATTAAAGGAGCCACAGGCCTTCCCGGAGCTCAGGGGAACGCCCGAGACCCCCACCTCCCACTTTGCCGTGAGCCGGGGAACCCCAGAGACCACTTTTGTAGAGAGCTGAGGGGCGGCTACCGTCCGGTCTGCAGGCTCATTCCTCCCTGGTCTCTCCTGCTTCCCCCCACGCGGAGTCCTTTGAAAGACATCCGTTTGCATCCTTGCGTTTTGTGGTGGCAGACGATTTCAACTACACACAGCAGTTTGTAACCACAAGCATTCTCTTTGAATTCTCACAGAATTCAGCAAGGAAGTTGAAACCTGTTATTTACTACATTGTACTTTCCCTTTGGAAGTGAGTTTAGTCACCCGTAGCCCTTCAGATAAGCCTATCCAGTACATATTTCCGCACGGGCAGTGTTTTGGTACTTAAGTACATTGAGGTAACTGAGGACTTGAGAATATTTTAGGGTCAAAGTGTAATTATTCGTGATGAATTTACTCTCTGGTAATATTAAAAAGACGTTCAGTCCTATTACTGATGAGTTTACATCTTCAAATAAATCCTGGGTTCTATTTAGTTTTAGAGAGGGAAAGCTGTTTGTGTGGGTCTCCCATTCCCTGGTTAAAGGGGTCAGAGTTCTGTTTGACTCACCCCGGTGCACCCCCTGCCCTAGGGTAGCTAGACAGACTGATGGGCTGCGGTAGCAGCAGGCAGACTAGGCGAACCTTAGCCGTATTAAACAAATGTACCATTTGATTGAGAAATCTTTTCTAGGAAACTTTAAGACAAATCCTCAAAATTGAATTCTCATTCTTAGCAAAATTTTTTTCTTTTCTTGAGATGGAGTCTCACTCTGTCACCTAGGATGGAGTGGAGCGCAGTGGTGATCTCGGTTCACTTCAACCTCTGCCTCTCAGGTTCAAGCAATTCTCCTGCCTCAGCCTCCCAAGTAGCTGGGACTACGGGTGCTTGCCATTTTTTTGGTAATGGTAAGGTGCTTGGCTAATTTTTTGTATTTTTAGTAGAAACAGCTTTCACCGTTTTAGCCAGGATGTTCTCGATCTCCAGACCTCGTGATCCGCTCTCCTTGGCCTCCCAAAGTGCTGGGATTAAAGGCATAAGCCACTGCGTCGGGCCCCTGTTAGCAGCTTTTTTTCCTAAGAAAACATGAACACACCAAGATACACACATGCACAGATCAGTATCCATTCCTGCAATGGTGACTTTACTGTCACTTAGTTAAAAGAAGAAAAGTGAGAAGCCATTTCCATTGCAATTTCAGGGTTATGTTCCTTGAAAGACCCATTTTGATGGTTTTCTCTACTGGAGCCATCAATCCCCTGCAGGGCTAGTGTGACTTGTGCTCAGGAGGTTTCATTCTCATCAGGTCCATGCCCTTCTTCAGTTAAGTTTCACTGTTAAGGCTTAGAGCTGTAACAGCTGGACCCTCTCATCCTTTACTTCTGCTTGATAGAAGTAAACAACCCCATTTATTTCTTAGTTATTAACCAGAATAACATCAACAGCCTTCATCCTATTCTTACTAATATTATTCTTCACCATATTATTACCACAAAGTCACTGAAATTATACAGAGGCAAGTAGGCAGGCTGGTGCACACATAAATTACAATGCAGTGTGATAAGTGCTCTACGAAACACAGGAATTTGGAGAAGAAAGTTGAATCTTTAAGGAAAAGCAAGAATTACCACATAGAGAAGTGAGAAAGATTGAGAGGTATGGCAAGTAGGCTGAGGATGCAAAGACACAGAGAAGTGAAAGACTGTAGTATGTTTAGGAAGCAGCAAATAATTGGAAATGGTTGGAGAATTATGTATATTTATGTATATGTGTGTAGGTATATTTTAGGGAGGAGGTGGCAGAAATGAATATGGGGAAGTAGGAAGGAATCAGAACATGAAAGTCTTGTTAAGAAGTGCTTTATTAAATGAAAGCTGCCAGGAAAATTAAACAACAACAACAAAAAAATGCTTAGCCTGTTGGATACTTGGGATGGATATTTGAAAGCATTCCTGACATAAAGACATCCATATGTCTAACTGGAAGAAATGCTAGCTTAAAATTAGACAGAAAGAATCAAATAAGCATATCTCAGTGAATCTTTGCTTAACTCTGAGAAGGTATGTCCAGGTCCCTGTAATTCATTACTGTTGTCCTAGTCTACACTAGCCTTTGTGGCTCTGATTTCCAGCTTTCTGATGCAGGCTCATCTCACTTCATAGAACTCTCCTCCAGGCCACCTTTCCTAGCTAACTGCAGTCTATTTCAGTGCCCAGGCTCTTTGCCCCTTCTGATTTTGTTCCCCTGAGGTTTCTGCCATCTTGATCTAGACAGGAAGTGACTAACAGTAGTGGCAAGAGGCTTAATAATCAAAGAATCTCAGGTCATTAAAAAAATCAGTTGATCATTTGGAAGAGTACAAAAAAGAGAAATAGTTACTCAAAGGCGAGCTAGGGTGGCAGTATCTCTTTCGTTCATAGCTTTTTGGCAACATCAACATCCTTGTTCTTATTTTGCCCTCTACTTCCATTTAGAACTGGGATGTGGGGGAATGGGGAAGAACAAGAGCTTTTTGGTGAGAATGAAAGTCATTCATGACTCAACCTCCCTGTGTGGGGGAGAGGAATTGACTTTTATGCCTGTAGACTCCATTGTCTCCTTGGTGCACCCCAGCTCTTAAAGAGGAGGGCAGGATCAAGATGATCTTCTAAGATCTCTGTTATTGATCTCCCAGGAAGACCTACAGAAAAAATCCAGTCACATTCCCTTTGGATTACAGCCTTTCATTCTGTCCTCCTGGAGTCTCAGTTTTTTAACTTGACCTTACTCAATGGAAGGGGGATCTTTTTGGGTCTGTGAACCAAAATTAAAATTCTAAGCCCCTCAACAGACTGAATGGACCCCCCTCACAGCCAACGGAATTTCAAAGAAACCTGAAAAACTAGTTTAGGCCATGAAGGAAAGTGGGGGATTGGACATCCCTAATTATACCCTCTCTCTTTTGGAATATAGGCACAACTGCCCAGCATAACATTAAAACAGAGAGCCTAAGACTGACAGAACTGACTCTGTAGCAATAAGATATCAGCTCCAACCTGACTCTGAAATCAAAGTATTTTACCCTAAACTATATTTCTTTGACATATTTTGAAATGACCCTGCAAGGTTGTCTCTTAGAGGGGAAATTTACATTCTGTAGAGAATCCTCTTCCCTCTCCAGGTCTTTTCCTGATCCAGAAGAGATGTAACTAAGAGTCTGACAATTTTTAAGGTCAGATAAGAGACATTCACTGTCTATTCTCTCTGAAGCCTGGAGGTTTCACCTACATGAAAATAACTTTGGCTTCCACAACCCCTCCCTTCCCTTAACTCAAGCTGACTTCAATTCTTCAGCCATAGCTGAACTCTCTCAACCAGGAAATCTTTGAATCCACGTATTACTTAGAAGCTGCCCCTTCAACCCGATTTTGAGATGTCCTGCCTTTCCAGGCCAAACCAATGTATACCTTACATGTATTGATTTATGTTTTTGTTTATAACTTTTATTTCCCTAAAATGTATAACATCAAGCACAACCACATTGGGCACATGTTCTGAGGAACCCCTGAGGCCATATCACGGGCTATGGTATTTAACTTTGGCAAAAGAAACCTACGAATTGAGTGAGACCTGTCTCAGATGCTTTTTGGTTTATAGGTTTCACACTCATGGCTTTTTTCCTAAGAGATTGAATTAAATCCTCTAGGTTAAAGTCCAAACTTCCTATCACAGCATATTGAGCCCATGCATTCTATATGGCCACACTGACCACCTGTTCTTTCCCCAACACACCACTTCCTTTCATGACTTTATTTTTTACATACTTTTGCCTCAATCTTTACAGGAGGGCTATACAGGCCTTCTGAGCCCAAGATTCCTCATTTGCAAAGTAAGGGAAATAACAGTAACCTCAAAGGGAAAGACAAACAGACAAACAAATAAATGGATCCTTTCATCATTAGAGGTTTTAAAAACGGTGATGAGCAGCACAGAGGAGGGATATTAAGCCCAATGTGGGGGTCCAGGAATCAACTTCCTGCCAGTCCCCACTGATGGCCTATTTGTTTCTAAACTTGTGCTGTTTTAAATCATGTTGCAACGAATATCTTTACATCTATATCTTTATGCACATATCTGAATATGTCTGTAGGATAAACTTCTAGAAGTAGAATTGCTGGATCAAAGGATATGTGTCTTTTTAGAATTTCGATAGATAGTTGCAAATTATCTCTCAAAGAGAATGTATCAATTGGTACTTCTACTACTAATTATGAAGGTGAAAGCTTGTTTCTCCTACCTTATCTGCATATGTCTGCAGGATAAACTCCTAGAAGTAGAATTGCTGGATTAAAGGATATGTGTCTTTTTAGAATTTTGATAGATAGTTGCAAATTATTCCTCAAAGAGAATGTATCAATTGGTGCTTCTACTAATTATGAAGTTGAAAGCTTGTTTCTCCTACCTTATCTGAATATGTCTGCAGGATAAACTCCTAGAAGTAGAATTGCTGGATTAAAGGATATGTGTCTTTTTAGAATTTTGATAGATAGTTGCAAATTATCCCTCAAAGAGAATGTATCAACTGGTGCTTCTACTAATTATGAAGGTGAAAGCTTGTTTCTCCTATCTTGATCAAGAGAGCACATCATTGTACTTTTATTTTTTAATTAAACCCACAAAAACCTTTTGCCTCTTTATTCACTGCTGAGTGCCCCTAGTTGGACCCTGATGGATTTGCTCTCCTGTGCCATACAGCAGTCCAGTGGTACAGTCCCCCAAGGGTCAGTGCACTTATTTGTAATGCTAACCCATCCAACTTCTGAATTATTTGCTAGCTGCTCTGTAGTTAAATAACTGTACTTCTGACTATACTTCCTTATTAAATACCGATTTTCTGTCCATTAGAGCTCTTATTCCAAGCTAGATCATTCTAGTCCTTTGAGATTTTCAACATGTACTATTTTTAGCCCATATTGGTTTAGTTTGTTCCCAGTCACTGCACCTGCAAAGATAATTGGTTTCAATGCTTGATATTCTACTTATAATAAGAAGCCTCATATAAATGTACATGCCTGATAGAGCCGAGACTACATAACTGGTACAACACACTGCTGTCTTTTTCAGTTCAAAGGAGCCAGTCTCACTGCAGTGTGGGAGATGACCATTCTCTCATCTCTTAACAGTAAATATACCCCAGTGTATCATGTTAAGTTGTAATAGTGAAGCTAATTAGCTTTGGACCTAGAGGTGGCAGATTTGCATAAAATTAAGAATCTTGGCTCAGGAGTCAATAGACTTGGGTTCAAATGCTGCTTTTACTACTAAACAGCTGGGTAGATTTGGGCAAGATACATTGTCTCTGAAATTCTGTCTCCTGTTTGTAAAACAGCATGATAATTGTATAAGCCTATAGAATTGCTAGAAGGATTAAATGAGATTATGTAAGTAGCGCATCTAATACATAAGAAGCAGTAAATTGTTATTATGACTGTAATTCACTGAATCTAACATGGTATTAGTTATAGGATGCACCATTAAAGGAAGCACTATGAGGCTGGGCGCGGTGGCTCAGGCCTATAATCCCAGCACTTTGGGAGGCCGAGGCAGGTGGATCACAAGGTCAAGAGATCGAGACCATCCTGGTCAACATGGTGAAACCCTGTCTCTACTAAAAACACAAAAATTAGCTGGGCATGGTGGCACGTGCCTGTAATCCCAGCTACTCGGGAGGCTGAGGCAGGAGAACTGCTTGAACCCAGGAGGCGGAGGTTGCGGTGAGCCAAGATCGTGCCATTGCACTCCAGCCTGGGTAACAAGAGCTAGACTCTGTCTCAAAAAAAGAAAGCACTACGAAAAGGGAAAACATGATCTGATACCTACACAATGTCCTTTAGACTTAATTAAAATAGACTTACAAAATCATAGATAATGAATAAACAGGGAAACATACATGAAATAAACTGGGTAAGATACTTCTAAAATGTTTTTACATTCAGAATTGGACGTTTCTAAATCACTTTCCAACTTAGATTTATCATTGTCCATATTTCCTCACTCCTGTGACATCTTCTTTCCTATGAAAAGCACAGGAAGTGCAGCATTTTTTAAAATAACTCATAAAAAAATAACAGTCATTGTTGCCAGACTTTTAAGCTGGTTTTACAATTATCTGGAGCTAACTTGTTTTTGACTTCTGCTTCAGGAATGTTGCTACACAAGTCTGATTCACCACCCACCCCATTTTCCCTACTACTAACAGTTACTTCACTGTTGTCTCTAGAAACTTCCTTCAAACTGATTATACCATTTTGTAAATTTTGATGCTGGCACTTTAATGTTCATATTTATGTAAGTCAGGAAAACTATAACGACAGCAATTATTAGATACATCATGATTTCAGAGATGTTAAAACATTGTTTAAAAAATGTCTTAGAATTAATAAAATGTTAAAAAAAAAAAAAACCCCCAAAAAAACAAAAAAACCCATCCTCAGCTCTAGGCAAACAAACTTCAAAATGTCTAGGAAAAAAAAGTTATATATATCTTATATGTGGCCAGAGACTAATGGTGGACATATTTCAGGATGAATTAGAGGTCCTCAAAAATCTGAAGGGGAAAGTAAAGACTGCTTAGTTTAACCAAGAAACCATTTATTGAGATGCTTCAGGCAGGGTATGGTGGTTCATGCCTGTAATCCTAACACTTTGGGAGGCCGAAGTGGGCAGATCACCTGAGGTCAGGAGTTCAAGACCAGCCTGACCAACATGCTGAAACCCTGTCTCTACCAAAAATACAAAATTAGTGGGGTGTGGTTTCGCATGCCTGTGATCCCAGGTACTAGGGAGGTTGAGGCAGGAGAATCACTTGAACTCGGGAGGCAGAGGTTGCAGTAAGTCGAGATCCCCTGCCATTGCACTCCAGCCTGGGCAACAAGAAGTAAACTCCATCCCAAAAAAAAAAAAAAAAAAAAGAGAGAGAGGTTTCTAAACTTTTCCTGCGATATGGCCACGCAGCTGTGCTTGACTTTTTGTGTTACTTCATTACTTCCCAAGGACAGCCCACTCTACCTTTGGACAGCTCTAGAAATTAGAAAGTTCTTCTTTACAATAATGAGCAAAATGATTTTGTTGTAACTTCTACTCACTATACCTCCTTGCGTCACACAGAACAAATCTAACTCCTTGTCCTCTTGACAGGCCTTCAGATAGCTAGACACTGCTTAGCTCATGCCTATGTTTTCTTAAAAATTCCCAGAAATAAACATCTAAAAAGTCTACAAAAATAGCAAGATACTCTTTCATTCAAATTTTTTTCCCCTCAGGGTTTTTTTGTTTGTTTGTTTGTTTGTTTGTTTTTGAGACGGAGTTTTGCTGTTGTTACCCAGGCTGGAGTGCAATGGCGCGATCTCGGCTCATCGCAACCTCCACCTCCTGGGTTCAGGCAATTCTCCTGTCTCAGCCTCCTGAATAGCTAAGATAACAGGCACACGCCACCATGCCCAGCTAATTTTTTTTTTTTTTGTATTTTTAGTAGAGACGGGGTTTCACCATGTTGACCAGGATGATCTCGATCTCTTGACCTCGTGATCCACCCGCCTCGGCCTCCCAAAGTGCTGGGATTACAGGCGTGAGCCACCGCGCTTGGCCCCTCAGGGTTATTAACTCTTCCAAATTTGGAATTCCTTCTCCATCCTGCCCCCCCCCCAACTTTTTTTTTAAATAGCCTATCTCCAGTTTCAAAATATGGGACCCATGACTGACTTACCATGTTCCCCAGATGGATGTGTCCAGGGAGAATAAGGTAGGAAGACAGGGTTTTATTTTTATTTTTTACAATTAAGCAATTGCACTTGTGACAGGATGTTAAACACGATATTTCAAGATACAGTGGACGTGAAATTCTGAAGTTGGATCATCATACGCAGAATTTAAAAGGAAATGGTTTGAGGATCTGTTCCTTAACTTTTGGACTCTGAAATCATATCAAGGGATAAAAAGGGGCCAGGATATGGAGAGGAGAGGAGATTTGTGAGATGATTTCTTTGCCATATTTCTCCTTCATAGTGGGAGGTATTGAGAGCTTACGTCCTCCTTCTCAAGCCTAATGAGAGAGATACCCATGGAATCACCCAGGTAGGTCTGAAACATGTTCTCTGCAGTTTGGAGACACAGGGAACTGGGCCTGACTTAGGCTTGAGAAAACTAAAGTGAGCTATGGCTGTAGGATAGGATAGAAGAGCCTGTTTTAAGACTAACCAGCCCTACAAAAGATCCTGAAGCCTCATCTATATGTACTTCTGTGGCTTTTGAAAAACAGAGTGCTTGCTGGGCACAGTGGTGCATGCCTGTAGTCCCAGCTACTCAGGGGGCTGCAGCAGGAGGATCGCTTGAGCCCAAGAGTTCTGGGCTGTAGTGCACTATGCCTATGGGATATTCACACTAAATTCAGCATCAATATGATGACTTTCTGGGAGCAGGGGAACACCATATTGCCTAAGGAGAAGTGAATGACCCAGATGAGAAATGGAGCAGGTCAAAACTCTTGTGCTGATTAGTAGTGTGATAGCACCTGAGAATACTCATTGCGTCCCAACCTGGGGAACACAGAAAGACATTGTGTCTTTATTAAAAGAAACAATAACAATAAAATTAAAGAGAAAGAGACCAGGTATGGGCTTGCCTTGGTTCCTGTACTATAAGGTCACCAGGAGGGGGAGACAAAGGCACCAGAAAGCTGGAGTTGCATCTGTATTCCTAGAGGCAGAGGAAAGAGGTGCAACTGAACACCTAAAGGAGAGCTGCATCTGCCTTGAGCACAATACCACAAGAAAGCAATTCCCAGAAATAAACATCCAGAAAGTCTACAAAAATGCTCAGAGGAGAACAAGTTAGCTTTAGCCACCTGCCAAGTTCAGAGAGTAGAAAGCAGCTCAGCCAAATAACTTTCTTTTCCTTTACCCATACTTCGGTTTCAGTGAGAAGCAAAGGAAACATATGCTAATGAGAGGAGGAGATGTGGAGAGAGGAGAGAGAGAGAGAGAGAGAGAGAGAGAGAGAGAGAGAGAGAGAGAGAGAGAGAGAATCTTTAGAACTGGCATTCTGATTTAGAAATTAAAACTATACTTGTAGCCTAAAGTCATTATAGGACTCTCTGTTACCTAAAGAAGCAGAAAAATCATGGATATTTGCAAACTTTACTGTACACATGAGTCACCCAGGGAGAGCTTCTGGGTGATTCGTGTGTACAGTAAAGTTTGCAAATATCCAGGGCAAACGCAGACTGTGATTCAGTGGTCTAGGGTGGGACCTGAGAATCTGCACTTCTGAGAAGCCTCTAACCATTGACGATGTTGAAGGTTCTTGGGCCACCCTTTGAGTAGCAGCTGCTGTGAGCCAGGGAAGAATACTCGGACTGAACAAATTTTAAATGAATTTTGAAAGATAAAAGAGCTACATTTTGATTATGTAATGAATTGCGCTTTCAACATACAAGTTACCTACTTTATTTAATTTTTCAAACATAGCATTATGAAATTAGTCTGTTGGAAAAATGCATACTGTATTTAAAAAATGTTAAGCCTATTTTTCTTGCCACTCTCCCACCTGCTTCCTCAGTGGGTTATAGACATAACCACTATTTAACAATTTGATGTGCCCTCTTCCAGGCCTTTTATTTTTAAAAAGCTTTTTAAGTATATTATTATATTGATCAGAATTCAATTTCAGAGAACAGAGTTAATTCTAGCTGGATTAAGTAGGAAGGAATTTATTGCACAGTATTTAATAGCTTACAGAATGGTTGGGAGAGATGAAGAAACAGACTTTAGTTTGTGTTTTCAGCAAAGTTTCCCAATATCAGTTCACCAAGGGAGTTGCTGCCGCTTCCAAGATAAAAAATTCGCCAGCCTCAGGTCACACAGCCATTGCCATGATTGAGAAACAGCCACGATAGAAAAGACACTGCTATTGTGGGGATGCCAGTACTATACCTGTCTTCTATGGTCCAAGGAATGGATGCTCAGGGCTCTGCCCCTAGCACCATAAAGCTAAAGCCTGGACACTAGGTGGGTACTATTGCTGCTAAAGAAAAACCAAAATTTTCCTCAACCAGGTTTCCAGAAGCAACATCAGCGGCAGAAGTGCAGCCTCTGCTTCACTTTTACCTTCCTCGCGTTGTGCAAGGACTTCGGAGCGGCCAGACTGAAATTACACCCAGCACCTCACTGCAAGGGAGTCAAGTCCCTTGTGCTTTTCCACGCTCTGCAGTTCAGAAAGCCACTTGAGATGGTAATGAATGCATGCTGATACCACTTCTACAGACAATAAAGGGGTTAGTCCTAGAATTTTACTGCTGGAAAGGACTTAGGGATTTAGTCTAACTTGCTAATTTAAGTGAAAGGAAATTAAGACCCAGAGAGCTGAAACGATTTGGTAGTGATGGAATAGAAATAGAACTCTGGTCATTTACATGGAGTTCATGTAGCCTAAGGAGATCGCTTCCTGTCCAAGAGTCAGGTGATATTCTCCAGCCTCATTGGGGTTATTGCCTATAAACTCACCAGAGAGATTGGTTTCATCTAAAGCACACCTCTTTTCTCCTCAACTTATATTTATGCAGTTCATTGTGGGGACCAAAATGCAGAACCTTGTATTTATCTCTTATAAATGATGTCTTTGTTAATGTCATAAGATAATTTTTGAACCTAGTACAGTCCCTCCCAGCTTGTAACACACGCACATTAGGTAAGCATATCTTTGTGCCCTAATCAAAATTACTTTTTTTTTTTTTTTTTTTTTGAGACGGAGTTTTGCTCTTGTTACCCAGGCTGGAGTGCAATGGCGCGGTCTCGGCTCACCGCAACCTCCGCCTCCTGGGTTCAGGCAATTCTCCTGCCTCAGCCTCCTGAGTAGCTGGGATTACAGGCACGAGCCACCATGCCCAGCTAATTTTTTTTTTTGTATTTTTAGTAGAGACGGGGTTTCACCATGTTGACCGGGATGGTCTCGATCTCTCGACCTCGTGATCCGCCCGCCTCGGCCTCCCAAAGTGCTGGGATTACAGGCTTGAGCCACCGTGCTCGGCCCAAAATTACTTTTTAAAAAATGTTGAATAAAGCAGATAAAATAAATTTGGGTGGAGCTCTATCTCACTAGAAATCTGTTTCTTGATTGCTATTTATCTGAGTCATACTCTTTTGATATAATTGCTTAACCAATTACCAGCCTAGTTGACTGTTCTCTCTCGCTCTTTTTTTTTTTTTTTTTTTTTTTTTAAGACAAAGTCTTGCTCTGTCACTCAGACTGGAGTGCAATGGCACAATCTGGCTCACTGCAACCTCCATCTCTTGGGTTTAATCTATCTTCCTGCCTTATCCTCCCAAGTAGCTGAGATTACACGTGCTTGCCACCAAACCCAACTAATTTTTGTAATTTTAGTAGAGATGGGATTTCACCATGTTGGCCAGGCTGGGTAGTTGACTGTTCTCATATTGAGCTTATAATTGTCTCCCTTGTCCACAAGGAGGTCTGTCCAGAAACCTAGGGAAGTACCAGTATATGAACATTTCCCCAAGCTGCCTGTCTATTCACCCTGTCAAAAAACAAACAAACAAAAAAAAAACCCCACCAGCAAACAAACAAACAGAATATCAGGGCAAGACCATTCAATCTGCCTGTCTATTCACCCTGTCAAAAAACAAATGAAAAAACCCACCACCAAACAAACAAACAAAAAACCAGACTATCAGGGCCAAACCATCCTTGGTAAGCTCATGCTGGCGCCTAGTGGATACTGCTTCTTTTTAGGAGCATTTACAAGCCTTTCCTGCAGTCATCTTCTCTGAGAATATCATTTTGGATTGGAGGCAGTCTTAATGTTTGATAGTCTGAAGGTAGAGACGCAGGTGGGACTTGGCCACGGAGTACTCCTGTCATCCCAGTAAGGGAATTTGAGATCCTCTGTGAGAAGGCTGTGAACATGAAGCCTGTGAGCGACAAGGACTGCAGGAGCCCTGCCCATGACAGTGCTGTGACTCTGTGGCCACCATAATGGCGGATGTGGCCAGGGTGACTGAACACATGTTTCAGGACAGCTTGCAAAGTCTCAAAACAAATTCTCCTTTTTGCCTAGACATGCTGGGCACATTGAATAAAACAACTTCAAGTGTTTTAGCCTCATATCTCTGCCACCTTTGCCTCATCACTCTTTCTACCACCCTTTCCAGGCCCTTACCCTTCATTTCTTTCACCTGTGAAAAAGACCCGGTTTAAAACCACCTATGCTGAGAATTTTTCTCAGCTTCTTCCAGCTAAAATGAATTATTTCTTTGGTTCATCCTCCGAAGTATTTTGTTTGTGCTGTCAATTTAACATGTGGTTTGAAACATCTGAGAGAAAGAAGGGGATATATTTGGTGGTAAGGAGATATGTTTGTTGGCATGACATTTTAAAGGATTTGGAAATAATCTGTGGGCTGACCTAAAGTTGATAGGATTTCTGATTTTTTTAGTTCAAAAATCCTTTAGGGAATGTTAGAACAGGCATGATTGGCCTTGACTATTTTGGATAGGGGCACAGGAGTTCAGAGAGCTTAACTGGCTGGGCCAAAGTTATTCAACTACTATACGTCAGAACCAAAATTTAAATCTGGGGATTGTGCATGCAAGTCCAGAGCTCTTTCCGCTATAACACACTGGCCTAAGTGGAGGCAGCAAAAACTCTCCAAGGTTTGTGACACTGGGTGAGGGGACCCACGGCCATTCCCTGCATTTTGTCTGTCTGGGGAAGAATGGAGGGAGAGGGTTTGTGCAAACGTCACTCAGCAAACCTTGATGTGGAATGGGGAACATCTGTGGTCTCCCTTGCCCCACTCATCTGATTCTGTTTACCAGTTTCACCTTGAGTCAAAAAAAAGAACTGAGAGCATGGCCCAAATGTCATGAACTGGCTCCTGCCCCAGCATTTCTTAGAAGGAGAGGCTGGGATTACAGGTGTCTGCCACCACACCGGCTAATTTTTGCATTTTTGGTAGACACAGGGTTTTACCATGTTGGCCAGGCTGGTCTTGAACTCCTGACCTCAGGTGATCCACCCACCTCAGCCTCCCAAAGTGCTGGGATTACAGGCGTGAGACTCTGCTCCTGGCCAATGCTGGAAATATTAATAGAAAGAGGAATTTGTCTTTGGACCATGATGAGGAGATGATGGGACAAAAGAGGGCAAATCTCTCTGTGATTGCTCAGCAGAGAGCTGCACTTACAGTAAATGTTCTATAGATGATAATTATAAATCACATCTGTGACTATGCTCTAGAAGACCACACATTTTGGGAAACAATCAGAGTGAGAAGACTGGGTCGTGTGTATCCTCACGCGATCAGTCAAGTTACATAAAATAAGTACCTTCTCAAAACAGCGAGCCATCACATACTTGACGATCTCTTAGCAATTATAAGAAAATTTTGCTTGCTCAATATTCATCGAGATTGCAGTGTCAATACTCGGTATTCATCAAGATTGCAGTTTCAATGGTGATAAAAAATTGTGGCTGTGTGTGTGTGTGTGTGTGTGTGTGTGTGTAGCTACTAAGCTTAAGACAGAGAGCCTCTTCTCCTTTCCTTGACAGGAAAGCAACCCAGCTCTGTAAATCCTTACTTGGGCCTAACGTCCTGACTGTTCTCTTGCAGGGCTTCTATAATCACTTTTCCTTTTTTCAAGGCAAGGGCTGAGAAAACAGATCTTACAAAAAGGCAAATAATGCCACCTAGTGGCTAAAATCCTAAATACAGAAGCTGGTAAATTCACTTCAGAGGATACAAATTGAGATTTTTTTTTTTTTTTTTTTTTTTTTTTTTTGAGACAAGTCTCGTTCTGACGCCAGTTAGGTACATGCTGAGCCAGCTTCTGTAGGCATTCAATGACAATTGAGATGTGTCTCCTACTCGTATCCTTGAAGGAACTCATGCAGTAATTTACTCACATATTCGCCACTCTCTTCAGGCAATTTGTCCTCAAACTGGCTATTCTCACAGCTCTATCCTCACAGCATAAAAACTAGATTTTTATTTCACCTAGAAAATAGAAACCATCAGAAGAGAATGCCTTTAACTTCTTGCCACCAAACTCCTGAGCCTCCCTCCATCCCTGCCCATTATTTTCTTTTTTCCTCTGGTTATCATGGAAAAGGGTAATTGTCCACCTGGCTTTGGATCCCATCCCACCCCCTAAATAACTCAAGGACTTCTTTTCTCCTGTATCTTTAATTGTTTTCTCTCTTCTGATATGTCCACAATCTTTCCTATAGAAAAAGGAAACACCTCCCTCTTTCACACTTTGCTTTAGGTATGGTCTCTTCTTTCTTTTTATTTTTTATTTTTTTTGAGATGGAGTTTTGCTCTTGTTACCCAGGCTGGAGTGCAATGGTGCAATCTCGGCTCACCGCAACCTCCGCCTCCTGGGTTCAGGCAATTCTCCTGCCTCAGCCTCCTGAGTAGCTGGGATTACAGGCACGCGCCACCATGCCCAGCTAGTTTTTTGTATTTTTCGTAAAGACGGGGTTTCACCATGTTGACCGGGATGGTCTCGATCTCTTGACCTCGTGATCTACCCGCCTCGGCCTCCCAAAGTGCTGGGATTACAGGCGTGAGCCACCGCGCCCAGCCCTCTTCTTTCTTTCTGTCTTGAAAGATGAGTCTACACCCACTGCCTCCATTTTCCTGCTTTCCACTGCCTCCTTTTCCCCTGCAAACAGGCGCCCTTTCCGCAGATATCTTTGAGATCCCGCTTTTAATTCTTTTGGCTATATAACCTAGAAGTGAGATTGTTGGATTACGTGGTAATTCTGTTTTTAATCTTTTGAAGAAACTCCATACTGTCTTCCCTAGTGGCTGCACCATTTTACATTCCCTTCAGCAATGAACAAGGGTTCCAATTTTTCCACATCCTTGCCAAGACTTATTTTCTGTGCTTGAAAAAAACACTAACCATCCTAATGAATGTAAGATGATATATCATTGTAGCTTTGATTTGCATTTCTTTAATGATTAGCAACTTGAGCATCTTTTCCTATGCTTTCTGACTTCTTGTATATCTTCTTCAGAGGAATGTCTATTCAGGTTTTTTGCCCAGTTTTTTAAAAATTGGGTTACTTGTTTTTCTGTTGCTGAGTTGTAGGAGTTTTTAAAAAATATGTTCTGGATATTAACCTATCAGATATATGCTTTGCAATTATTTTCTCCCATTCCATAAATTGCCTTTTCACTCTTTTGACTGTTTCGCTTGATATGCAGACATTTTAAAGTTTGATATAGGCCAGGCACAGTGGCTCACGCTTGTAATCCCAGCATTTTGGGAGGCTGAGGTGGGTGGATCACGAGATCAAGAGATCGAGACCATCCTGGCCAACATGGTGAAATCCCATTTCTACTAAAAATACAAATACATGGTGGTGCACACCTGTAGTCCCAGCTACTCAGGAGGCTGAGGCAGGAGAATTGCTTGAACCCGGGAGGTGGAGGTTGCAGTGAACCTAGAGCACCACTGCACTCCAGCCTGGCACCTGGCAACAGAGTGAGACTCTGTCTTAAAAAAAAAAAAAAGTTTGATAATAGTCCCATTTGTCTATTTTTGCTTTTGTTGCCTGTGCTTTTGGTATTTTATCCAAGAAATTGAGGGACAAGAAAAGGAGAAACCAGTTAAGTACACAGCTAAGGCTAGTCCTTGGAGAAGCAGCCTATCTGAAAAATCACAGCTACAAACAAAATAGAGCAGCCTGCGGAACTTGCACAGGGAGGAGGAGGGCTTACCTAAAACAAACCCGCAGTGACATAAACAAGAGAAGCCATGCTTTGTGCTTTTCTAGGGACTTACCCATAGTGGCAGAAGATAAGGGGAGTTGCACAGACAGCTTTACTCATAAGAGACTTTACTCAAACAGCTATAGAGATGAGAGGAGTTTCTTATAATAGCTTTTGAATTACTGTAAAAACGACACCCCACTTGGGCTCCCCTCTACACTGTGGAGAGCTTTCTTTTTTTGCTTATTAAACTTTCGCTTCAACCTCACTCTTTGTGGCCATGCTCCTTAATTTTCTCAGTCATGAGACAATAAGCTCAGATAACACCTTAGACAACGAGATCATTGACCCTTACCTGTTTCAAAATTTTTGTCAAATTTAAGGCCATGAAGTTTTCCCCTATGTTTTCTTTTTAGAATGTTATATTTTTAGATCTTTATTTGAAGTTATTTTTTGTATATGGTCCAAAGTAAGGGTCCACCTTCATTCTTTTGCATGTGGATATCTAGTTTTCCCAACACCGTTTGTTGAGGAGATTGTCCTTTTTCCATTGTGTGGTCTTGGCACTCTTCTGAAAGATTATTCAAACATATATACGATGTTGCACATGATCAGCAACTTTCTGGGCTGGTGACACGGGTGGTAGGAAGAATTTACCACGACAGTTGTAGGTAAAGAAAAGCAAGTTATTAGAGAAAGTGTGAAAATACATTGCAAGGGAGCAACAGGCAGGTCCGAAAGAGAGAAGCTGACTGACAGGAAACAAAGGCTAGCTGGGAATTTTGTAGAATGGTGTTTATGTTGTGTGCAGAAGAGGGCTTTGTGCAGTACTAATAATGCCAAGGTTGCAGTGGGCTAACTTCCATTTTTCTATCAGCTGAGGGTCTGGTGATAGCTAGGCACAGGAAGATTGTGAGTTATTTGCACAGGAGGGCTATGTGTCCTGGACCACGAAGAAAGGCAGACTTGTGGCTTATCTGCTTTCCCCTTTTGCTTCCCTTCGTCCGGCCAGCCTGACTCCTTTTCCCTAATTAGGACTCCACATGCAAGGGTTTGTTCTGTTCCAGGATAGAGACAAGTCAATCTATCTATCTTTATACCAGTACTATAGCTACGACTTCTTGATCAATTACAGCTTTAGTATCTCTCTCGCCTGTCGTTCCTATGCAAGAAATATATAAAAGATACCCAATCATAGTAGTGCCCCCACTTCCTGGCAGCATTCAATCTGGAGCAAAGCCTGCATCCTTAAACCCTTGCCAAAATCACCAAATAAAAGCCCCAAATCTGTATAGGATAGTCCTAACATCCTCGTTCTGAAATGCCCTGAAATTCTCCGTTGCTCATGACTGAGTAATAAAGCCAACTTGTTTAACTAAAGGCGGGTTTCTGGTAGTCCTGGCTGGAGGGCATTGACTTACAAAAATATTGGATTACTGTCTTCAAAATAAATAGAACAGTTAACATCAACAAGGATTCACACCCCGATAATGAAATTGGGCAGAAAAAGGAAAAATAATCGTAAGATGCAAAGTACAAATGGCTTTATAATATTGAAAAAAATCTTACTTCAAATTCTTAACATGATGCTTCTGATTCAGTTGGTGGGACCTTTATTTCACATTTGAGTTCAGCTGCTCCTGATGTCCCTTTCCTGAAAATCTCAATACTAAAAGCTCGAGAAACCCTGTAGTTGGTGACGTTTGTCCTTTACCATCAGCTCTGGGCGTGGGGGTCAGGCGAAACACGGGTGAAAAGGCAGAGCAGAACCAGGCTGAAGCTCCGCCCCTCAGCAGTAAGTCCGTATTCCTGCGGCCGACGTGGTCCTCCGAGGGAGCCGCTGAGTTGCTGAGGCTGGCGGGTCCCAGGGGAAGGACGTTCTAGCAGGAACCTACTCGATGGTAGGGAATGGAGCGGCCTGGTCTCCGGGCGCGGCCATGTTGGAGGCTCCGGGCCCGAGTCATGGCTGCGAGCTTCGCAACCCCAGCAGCGCCGTTAGAGCCAGCTGCGTCGGAAAGATGCTGGAAGTGCAGTCAGGACTCTATCTGGGTGGGGCCGCGGCCGTCGCGGAGCCAAACCACTTGAGGGAAGCGGGCATCACGGCCGTGCTAACGGTGGACTCGGAGGAGCCCAGCTTCAAGGCTGGGTCTCGGGCCGAGGGTCTATGGCGCCTCTTCGTGCCAGCGCTGGACAGACCCGAGACTGACCTGCTCAGCCATCTGGACCGGTGCGTGGCCTTCATCGGCCAGGCCCGCGCCGAGGGCCGTGGGGTGTTGGTGCACTGGTGAGTGGCCGGGTCAGTGGGCGACGTGCCCCGCCAGGCTTCCAGCCGGCCCCCGACTCCCCTTTCCTTCGGAGGCCCTCAGGGGAGTACTAGGGCTTGGTCCTGCCGAGTGAACCTCCTCCCGGTGCCTCCCATAGGAGGCGGGTATCTAAAAAGAGGTGAAGGCTGGAGGCGGGGCCCTGGTGTGTGTGCAGGCTTTCATTCAATTCATGCTTTAGTTGATTCTTCCTGCAGCAACGAAGGGCTGGGTAGGTGTCATCCGGTAAATGACAAAATCCCTACACCCCAAGGATTTTACAGCTCTGTAAGAGAAGCTAGACACCCACCCCAATGATTGCAATGCAAATTAGGTTGCTTCCTGTCTGGTAAACGGGATTAACAAAGATTTGGGGTTAATGTTCTGGGATGGGTCGGGGGTAGTTGATGAAGAGGTGAATTGGTTTGGATCTAAAGGATCCCTGGGCCTTGCCTAGGAAGGAGATGGTTGCTGCAAAGACCAAAAAAATAAAAATTAAAAATAAAAAAAAATCGGGGCGAGGAGGAATCCCTGCCGGGAGAGGTGGCTCATGCCTGTAACCCCAGCACTTTGGGAGGCCGAGGCGGGCGGATCACGAGGTCAGGAGTTCGAGACCAGCCTGGCCAATATGGTGAAACCCCTTCTCTAATAAAAATACAAAAATTAGCCGGATGTGGTCGTGCTCGCCTGTAGTCCCAGCTACTGAGGCAGGAGAATCACTTGAACCCGGGAGACGGAGGTTGCAGTGAGCTGAGACTGTGCCCCTGCACTCCAGTCTGGGTGACAGAGCTAGACTCCATTTCAAAAAAAAAAGAAAAGAGAAAAAATGGGAATCCCTAAGAGTTCTTGGTTGGATTAGAGTGTAATAACAATAGTTTACATTTATTGCGCACATAAAGGACAGAAGACACTGATAGACTCGAAAGAAGTCGGACCAGATCTCAAGGTCCCTGAACGCTAAGATGAAAGGAGATTGGATTTGTTTTTGTTTTGTTTCATTTATTTTTATTTTGAGACATTGTCTTGCTCTCTTGCCCAGGCTGCAGTGTAGTAGCGTAATTACGGCTCACTGCAGCCTCAACCTCCCAGGCTCAAGTGATCCACCCCGCTCTGCCTCCAGAGTAGTTGGGACTAGAACTACAGGCACATGGAACGCTAAGATGAAAGGAGATTGGATTTGTTTTTGTTTTGTTTCATTTATTTTTATTTTGAGACATTGTCTTGCTCTCTTGCCCAGGCTGCAGTGTAGTAGCGTAATTACGGCTCACTGCAGCCTCAACCTCCCAGGCTCAAGTGATCTACCCCGCTCTGCCTCCAGAGTAGTTGGGACTAGAACTACAGGCACATGCCACCACAGCCGGCTAATATTTTACCTTTTTTTTTTTCTTGTAGAGGTGGGGGTCTCACTTTGTTCCCCAGGCTGTGGTCTCCAATTCTTGGCTCAGGCAGCCCTCTCACTTCGGCCTCCTAAAGTGCTGAGATTTCAGGTGTAAGCCACTGCGCCTAGCCAGAAGTTTAGATTTGTTCTGAGCCCTTATAAAAATATTTTTAAATTACTGTTACTGTGTTTGAATAGGTAATACATTCACATGGTTCAGAATTCAAAAGGAAAAAGGAATAATTCTTTTGTACATTGATCATATTTCAGAGGCAATGGGTTTATTTAAGAAGTAGAGATGAAATGGGCCTAAACTTTACTGTTAATAGGGGGCTAGGTTTTGTGTGTGTGTGTGTGTGTGTGTGTGTGTGTGTGTGTGTGTGTGTGTTTTAATTGTTGCTATTTGCTGTTTTATTTTAAAGGTCTCTTTTTCAGTCATGCAGGAGTCAGTCGAAGTGTGGCCATAATAACTGCTTTTCTCATGAAGACTGACCAACTTCCCTTTGAAAAAGCCTATGAAAAGCTCCAGATTCTCAAACCAGAGGCTAAGTGGGTTCTTTTTTTATAGTAATAATTCTGCTTTTGTGATGTGATTTAAAAAAAAAAATGAAACTATGTATTTGTTTGTCATTACAGGATGAATGAGGGGTTTGAATGGCAATTGAAATTATACCAGGCAATGGGATATGAAGTGGATACCTCTAGTGCAATTTATAAGCAATATCGTTTGCAAAAGGTTACAGAGAAGTATCCAGGTAAGTGATCATTGCTAGTGTGTAATAGGCTTTTTAGATGTCATTTACTTTGGCATTGCATGCATTACCTCACTCCCAGCAATCCCTGAGAAACTATTGTTTCTTTTTGAAACTGTGATTTAGCCAGAAATAACCTGTTCAAAATCATATGGTTTATAAATGGCAGGTTCGGGATTTGAACTCAGGCAGTCTCTGCCCAGAACCTAAGCACTTAAATCACTGTCCTCTCCTACTTTAGCCTGATTTTTCAACACTGGAATTTTATTTATTTTTTAAATTTCTAAGGTTATCACTTGTTGCCTCAATTTGATATTAATTGAATTTATCTCAAAATGCAGAGCTGATTTTGACAAATATATTTTAATTATGTCATATAGAATTGCAGAATTTACCTCAAGAACTCTTTGCTGTTGACCCAACCACTGTTTTACAAGGATTGAAAGATGAGGTTCTCTACAAGTGTAGAAAGTGCAGGTAAAATATTTTGTATCCTTTGGAGATTTTATCTTGTCTCAGTAGCTGAAAAGTACTTAGCGTTTTATTTTCTTAAATTACTATAGGAAGATTTTCTTTAATTGAATAATACAGAAAGTTTTAGTTCAGATATGCTTTCAGGAAGAATATAAATTCTTAAAAAGAGAAATAATCAGATTGTAGGGGTTACTGAAAATTTGAGTAGCATAATCAGTGTTACATTATTTTGTCCTTTAAGAAATATTGCACACTTCACCAGGCATGGTGCTTCACGCCTGTAATCCCAGCACTTTGGGAGGCCAAGGCGGGCAGATCACATGAGGTCGGGAGTTTGAGACCAGTCTGGACAACATGGTAAAACCCCGTCTCTACTTAAAATACAAAAATTAGCTGGGCATGGTGGCAGGTGCCTGTAATCCCAGCTACTCAGGAGGCTGAGGTGGAGAATTAATTGAACCTAGGAGGCAGAGGTTGCAGTAAGCCAGGATATTGCCGTAGCAGTCCAGCCTGGGCAACAGGGTGAGACTCTGTCACCAAAAAAAAAAAAAAAAAAAAAATTAAGCAAAAAAAAGAAATATTGCACATTTCATCCATGTTTTCATTCTTTTGGAAGTCATTAATATTTGTGTTTGTTTGGGGGTTGCAGGCGATCGTTATTTCGAAGTTCTAGTATTCTGGATCACCATGAAGGAAGTGGACCTACAGCCTTTGCCCGCAAGAGAATGACACCATCTTTCAAGCTTACCACAGGGAGGCAAGCTCAATGTACATCTTATTTCATTGAACCTGTACAGTGGATGGAATCTGCTCTGTTGGGAGTGATGGATGGACAGGTGAAAACACATTTTATTTTCTACAATTTTATTGAATCATCTATATTTTATTCCTTCTTGCATGTTAAACTCTATTTTAACTAGTGTTTTACTCCATTTCTTAACTCCTTTATTTCTGAAGATTATATCTTTCTAGTATAGATAAGACTATCAAAAATAAAATATTTTTCAAAAACCAGCTGATCCAAAATAGTGAATCACTTCTGATTGAGAGCCCTGGTCTAACTTAATAAATTTCCTTTAAGGCTATTTATATTTTTCAAATATAAGACTAACATTTATTTTTAAACTAATTAGAATATATTGGCTGGGCATGGTGGCTTATGCCTGTAAATCAGAGAACTTTGGGAGGCCAAGGTGTAGGATTGCTTAAGCCCAGGAGTTCAAGACCAGCCTGGGTAATAGTGAGACCCCATCCCTATAAAAGAAAGTAAAAAAAATTTAATAATAAAAAAATTAATATATATAAAAGAAAAAATATATTTAACAAAATTTGAACTTTATAACAATAGTAAGGTAAATCAGGAATTTTTAAATTAGGTTAAAAGTTCTTTCTTTTTCTCTGTTGGCTTCCTGTATTTGTGTCTTTTTTCTCTGATCTTTCAGGAAAGTGAAATTTAGTATGTTTTGCTATGAGATTCTCTTTCATTTCCAGTTAAAGAATGCAGCTCATCCTATTATTGCTCCTATAACCAGTGGGTGGGAAGAAAAAGAAAGAAAGAATGCAGTTCATGTGACATCTTACATAAAAATGTGTTTAACTTGGTTGGAGTGTGCAATGACAGCTACATTTCTCCTTTAGGTTTACTTGATACTAATGTGAAGGTATTCTATAATAATCATCTTAATAATGATTTTGAATATTTGTATAATTTGTATGAAAGTTTGTATAGTGGCTATTTTATGAAACACTTTATCTATATTATATCATTTGAAGAATGCCATAGCTTTATAAAATAGGTAGAGCAGTTATATTTACATTTTATGCATGAGGAAACTGTTTATGAGTTAGTGTCTTGCCTAGAAGGTGGTAGATCAAACTCACATTTTCAGATGATGCTGGTTTTTAGAAAAACAACCTTATTATAGTATAATTCACAGGACATACAATTTACCTATTTAAAGTGTACAACTCAGTGTTTTTTTTTTAAAAGTGTATATTCACAGTGTTTTTTGCAACTGTCATCATGTATTAGTCCATTTTCACACTGCTATAAGATAGTACGTGAGAGTAGGTAATTTATAAAGGAAAGGTTTAATTGACTCATGATTCTGCATGGCTGGGGAGGTCTCAGGAAACTTATTAATCATGTCGGAATGGAAAGCAGGCCTCCTCTTCACAAGGCGGCAGGAGAGAGAAGCATGTGTGGAGGAGAAGCTGTCACTTATAAAACCATCGGATCTTATAAGAATTAACTCACTATCACAAGAACAGCATGGGGGAATCCACCTTTATGATCCAGTCACCTCCCTTCCTCCACATGTGGGGATTACCATTTGAGATGAGATTTGGATGAGGACACAGAGTCAAACCTTATCATGTTACCATTCACATCACCCTAAAAATAATGTACATATTGTCAGTCACTTTCCATTCTTGATGGCATTATTTGTAGCAGTTAGAGTTTTTAATTTCAGTTATCATCTAATTCATCAGTTTTTCTTTTTTGTGGCTTGTGATTTTGACTTTCTGATTTTATTTAACCTGGGAAACACACACACTCCAACCTAGTTAAATACACTTTTTTGTAAGATTCTGAATCCTGTGCATACTTCTTTGTATATGTATTTGATTTTTTTTCTATAGAATATGTACCTAGAAGTGGAATTCCTGGTTTGAAGAATGTGTGTTTTAAATATTAGTGATATTCTAGGACAATATTCAAAATGCCCATACAAATTTGGGTTTCAGTAACTGAATGCATGTACCTGTTACCCCATATCCTTGACATGATAGATACTATACAACTGGTAATGTTTTGCCAATCTGCAGGGTAAAAAATGTTAATCCTAAAATATTTAATTGGAATTTTATGAAAATAGTCATTGACCACCATCTTTATATATTTACCAGCCATTTATAGTTTACTTTTCTATAAATTGCTTTCATATTCCTGGGCCCATTTGTCTATGGGTTTTATAAACTCTTCCTTACTGATTTTTTTTTTTTTTTTTTTTTTTTTGAGACGGAGTCTTACTCTGTCTCCAGGCTGGAGTGCAGTGGCACAATCTTGGAATCTCCGCTCACTGCAACCTCCGCCTCCTGGGTTCAAGCGATCTTCCTGACTCAGCATCTTGAGTAGCTGGGACTACAGGTGCACACCACCACACCCAGCTAATTTTTGTATTTTTAGTAGAGATGAGGTTTTACCATGTTGGCCAGGATGGTCTCAATCTCTTGATCACGTGATCTGCCCACCTCAGCCTCCCAAAGTGCTGGGATTACAAGTGTGAGCCACTGTGCCCGGCGTTCTTATTAATTTGTTGGAACTTTATATATTCTAGATGTTAATAGTTTATCTAATATATTGTAACTATTTTCTTCGGTCCATTGCTTTTCTCACATTTTTGGTATGTTTTGTCATATTAAAAAATGAAAGATATTTACATAATCAAATTTGTTAGTTTTTTTATTTGTAACTTAGGAATTTTTTTTTGTTTTTTTTTTGAGATGGAACCTGTCACCTAGGCTGGAGTGCAGTGGCATGATCTGAGCTCACTGCAACCTCTGCCTCCCGAGTTCACGTGGTTCTCCTGCCTCAGCCTCCCAAGGATTACAGGTGCCTGCCACCGTGCCTGGCTAATTTTTATATTTTTAATAGAGACAGGGTTTCACCATGTTGGCCAGGCTGGTCTCGAATTCTTGACATCAGGTGATCTGCCCACCTCAGCCTCGCAAAGTGCTGGGATTACAGGTGTGAGCCACCGCACCTAACCCACTTCTGAGTTTTATGTCTAGATTTTCTATAGCTCAAGATTAAAAACCCTTGCCTTATATCATGCACAAATCAAAGAGCTAAACGTAAAAAATAATGCTGTAACTAACTACACTAGGAGAAAATGAAATTGACTTACTAGGTTTTTTTGATTTAGCTATTTTCCTGGAGTATCAGTTTGTCTTTAAATAGCCAAGAATCTGACTTATATGCTGTCAGTACATACAGGTTTTTTTTTTTTTTTTGAGATGGAGTTTCGCTCTTGTTACCCAGGCTGGAGTGCAATGGCGCGATCTCGGCTCACCGCAACCTCCGCCTCCTGGGTTCAGGCAATTCTCCTGCCTCAGCCTCCTGAGTAGCTGGGATTACAGGCACGCACCACCATGCCCAGCTAATTTTTTTTTGTATTTTTAGTAGAGACGGGGTTTCACCATGTTGACCAGGATGGTCTCGATCTCTCGACCTCGTGATCCACCCGCCTCGGCCTCCCAAAGTGCTGGGATTACAGGCTTGAGCCACCGCGCCCGGCTTACAGTTCTTAATATAGCATGAAAATCCTAATGTGCTTTTCTGTGCTTTAGCCGTGATGATTTTCATTTGAAATCCTAAATTATAAACTGATTTAAAAGCTATATATGTATGCCACATCCATGAAACCTTCCTTAAATCACAAGCTTGAACTTTTCTCCCTTCAAGCTACATCTGTTCCTCCTCTAAACTTCCTGAATACAACCTTCTTCCTATGCAGTAATTGTAGTCTAGTATCTATTACAGTAAGCTTCCAGTGCATTTTATCTTAGTGATTAGATTATAAACTCAAGGTGGGGACTGTGCCTTACTTGTTTTAATAGCCTATATCGATTACCAGAGATAATGACTTCTTTTATATAAAGTGAATGAATAAAGTTAACACATTTGCTTTATTTCAGCTTCTTTGCCCAAAATGCAGTGCCAAGTTGGGTTCCTTCAACTGGTATGGTGAACAGTGCTCGTGTGGTAGGTGGATAACACCTGCTTTTCAAATACATAAGAATAGAGTGGATGAAATGAAAATATTGCCTGTTTTGGGATCACAAACAAGAAAAATGTGAACGTGGTATTTTATAGCTTCGGAACAAACTTGCAGATGATATGCGCTGCCCTTACTTCTTACCATTCATGGCAGATTGTTTAGGCTATCAACATTTCATTTGAAATGTGAGAAGATAAAATCACGTGATGTAACCTGGAAACTATGCTTTGTTAGCTTATTATATGATATAAGTAGAATACTTTTACGTGGCAATCAAAACCTTTTAGTCATATACATTTTATTTGATATTAAAATCTTTTATAACCAGATACTGTCTGCATTTCATGTATTTTTTAAACTTCTGATTTTTGGAATGTTATGTGTTCTTAAGGTCTGTACAGACAAAATTATGTACAAAAATTTGAAACTATTAAATTTAAATGGATATTCTTTTATTTTCAGAAATGTAAAGCAGATTCATTTAGACATTTTGGAATTATTTCTCTTTCTTTCTTCCTTTCCTTTCCCTTATCTTTTTCTTGCCTTCCCTTCCCCTTCATTTCCCCTTCCTTTCCTTTCTTTATTTTCTTTCTTTCTTTCTTTCTTTCTTTTTTTTTTTTTGAGACAGACTCTCACTCTGTTGCCCAGGCTAGAGTGCAGTGGGGGGATCTCAGCTCACTGCAACCTCCACCTCCCAGATTCAGGTGAATCTCCTGCCTCAGCCTCCCAAGTAGCTGGGATTACAGGCGCCTGCCACCATGCCCAGCTAACTTTTTTGTATTTTTAGTAGAGGCAGGGTTTTGTCATGTTCCCCAGACTGGTTTTGAACTCCTGAGCTCAGGCAGTCTACCTGTCTTGGTCTCCCAAAGTGCTGGGATTACAGGTGTGAGAGCCACTGCACCTGGCCACTTTTAAAGGGATGTTAGTAAACCCATACATATCTGGATTTTTTTTCTTGGAAATGGAAGGGCCATTAGTAAAACGCTGATTAAAATGCAATTTTCCTATTATTGTTCAGTAATCCCAGTTATCCATATTTTTAGAAAAGTGAGATCCCTTTTGAAGTGATCTATATAAAGAAATGTGTTAATATTAGATGTGTTTCTTTGTTTTTGAGACGGAGTTTCGCTCTTGTTACCCAGGCTGGAGTGCAATGGCGCGATCTCCGCTCACCGCAACCTCCGCCTCCTGGGCTCAGGCAATTCTCCTGCCTCAGCCTCCTGAGTAGCTGGGATTACAGGCATGCGCCACCATGCCCAGCTACTTTTTTGTATTTTTAGTAGAGACGGGGTTTCACCATGTTGACCAGGATGGTCTTGATCTCTCGACCTCGTGATCCACCCGCCTCAGCCTCCCAAAGTGCCGGCTTGAGCCACCGCGCCCGGCTTTATTAGATGTGTTTCTAATGATAAATGTAGAGTTACTATATATCAAGTCATTTTTTAGCGCAATATGTGAATAATGGAAAAGGTAATATGTTCAGATTAGTTTTTTAACCTGATCTATAGAAACTAGAATTATTTTATTCAGTAATTACAATTGGATCTAATTACATATTTGAACATTTACAAGAATGAGAATTAACTAATAAAGGCCAGGCATAGTGGCTCATGCCTGTAATCCCAGCACTTTGAGAGGCCAAGGCAGGCAGATCACTTAAGGTCAGGAGTTCGAGATCAGCCTGGCCAACGTGGGGAAATCCTGTCTCTACTAAAAATAAAAAATTGAGCCGGGCATGGTGGCTCACGCCTGTAATCCCAACACTGTGGGAGTCTGAGGCGGGCGGATCACCTGAGGTCAGGAGTTCGAGATCAGCCTGACCAATATGGTGAAACCCTGTCTTAAAAAAAAAAAAAAAAAAAAAAAAATTATATATATATGTATAAAATTAGCCAGGCGTGGTGGCACATGTCTGTAGTCCCAGCTGCTCAGGAGGCTACTCCAGAAAAACTAATAAAGAAAAATATTGCCCGTGTCCTTAAGACATTTTGCATATTTACACATACATATGTGTCTATGTATATAATAAACACCATAGTGGGAGTAATTTTAAAATATAAAAATATGTTATGAATAATGATCGTCTTAATAAATGCCTAGCTCAGTTTTTTAATTGTATGGGAGTATTATGGAAAATTCTTGAGAAAAATCTTAACGTTGGACCTGAAGCCTTTGGCAATCTCCATGTAATAATTTTTCTTTCTTTCTTTTTTTTTTTTTTAATTTTTTGAGATGGAGTTTCACTATTGTTTCCCAGGCTGGAGTGCAATGGCACAATCTCAGCTTACTGCAACCTTCGCTGCCTGGGTTCAAGCCATTTGCCTGCCTCAGCCTCCCAAGTAGCTGGGATTACGGTGTGCGTAACTGTGCTTCACTAATTTTGTAATTTTAGTAGAAACGGGGTTTCAACATGTTGGTCAGGCTGGTCTCGAACTCCTGACCTCAAGTGATCCACCCACCTTGGCCTCCCAAAGTGATAGGATTATAGGCATGAGCCACTGCTCCCTGACATAAGTTTTCTTTTGAGAAAAAATTACTTCATTGGTTTTAGCTTTCATAAAATCATACTTTTGAGCTTCATACTATTATTATCTAGAAAGCTTTTTAAAAACAGGTTGAGGAGATTGGGCATGGTGGCTCATGCCTGTCCCAGGACTTTGGGAGACAAAGGCAGGTGGATCACTTGAGGCCAGTTCAAGACCAGCCTGGCCAACATGTGAAACCCTGTCTCTATTTAAAAAAATAAAAATAACAGGTTGCAACATATGAAATTACCTCTTTTGTAGGTAAAAAGTAGTTACATAGCTGCAGTTTAATATGATTCAAATTAATGCCTATCCATCGTAGACTGTTGATCAGATTATAAAATAAGATAGTATGGATCAAATGCAATTTAAGTTGTAAATTCACTAGTCATACTCCCCACCATTTGCAGGGTTCCAACAATAGTATACATTGAGGCTCATATACTATTTGTCTTTAACTTTTAAAAGTTATAAATTGGCCAGTGCAGTGGTTCACGCCTGTAATCCCAGTACTTTGGGAGGATGGTGGATCACTTGAGTTCAGGAGTTTGAGACCAGCCTGGCCAAGGTGGGGAAACCCTGTCTCTACTAAAAATATAAAATTAGCCAGGTGTGGTGGTGGGTGCCCATAATCTTAGCTACTTAGGAGGCAGGGAGGCAGGAGAATTGCTTGAACCCTGGAGGCAGAGGTTGCAGTGGGCCAGGATTGCACCACTGCACTCCAGCATGGGTGACAGAGCAAGACTCTGTCTTAAAAAAATAAAATTACAAATCAAGCTACCTGTTTAATAAAATGTTTTATTCTATTATCTTGACAAACATACCTTCATAATGACCTGTCAGACCAGGTTTGAATTTAGAATTCTCTGATTTTATAAGATTCCATGATAAAACATGGCAATGTAGGGAGAGGTGGCCACCACCCACAGGCTGCCTCCTTTATTTCCCCACCCCTTGATTTGCTCTGTGTCATGAAGAGTCTGGTGCATATATATATATATATTTGGATCCCCCTCCTGTATGTATAAGGTCTGGCTACAGCCCTGGTGTATACCATTGGCTCATTTCACTCTTAAGAGGTAAGACGCATGAGCCAGCCCTAGAAGCAGGCTTGAAGCTATTTGGGCTATTTGGGTGTTAGATGCATGTCTAGAAGGGGGCATGTGTTCTAGCTGAGCACATCAAGTTGGCAGTATGGATTCTTATCCTGTGGGGACAGAGCCGAAGGTCAGAGTTCTAGAGTGTGGGTCCAGGGTAGGAGCACCTCTTACCTAGACCAAAGGGTGGTATTGTCTCCAGATATAAAGTTCTCTTTCAGATTTTATTTCTATTCCAAGGGTTTAAGTTGAAAACGAATGAGGAGTAGATTCAAGAGAAAGGATTCAGTAACATCCAAGATTTAACGATTTAAAAAGAAAAGCCTGGCAACTAGAGTGGAAGGAAGCTCCCTTAATCACAGTGTATATAAAAAATCTATGGGAAAAAATCTTATTTGGTGGTAAAACTTTTCAAACATTCATATTAAAATTGAAAAACAAGTTAAAAGATGCCTACTCTAGCCACTACCTTTGGTGTTGTATTAGAGGTCCTAACCATTGGAGTAAAACAAGGGGCAAAACAGTTTAAGACTTAGGAAAAAATCTGAACTCACTAATAAATCTCGACATCTCTAAAAGTGGGACAGTATGGGTATGCTGCCTGCTATGATGCAAGGGAGCACCTATGAAGTATTCTTGCAAAAACAAAAACAAAAGCAAAAACTATCCATTCATGCCTTTAGATGCCACTGGCAGTTTCTGGAACAAATTAAGCACCAACATGAAGACATAATCAGCAGAATCACAAAGTAGGAAATTCTATAGGACCAATGACTTAGATTTTTCAATAAATGGCATGGGGGAAAGAAATGGAGAGGGAATTTTCATATGAACTAAATGCAATGTGAGGACGTTGTTTGGATCCTGATTTTAACTAACTGGAAGGAAGGACATTTTTAAGACAGAAAACTGAACATAGAACAAGTGTCAGATGACATTAAAGAATTACTAATTTTGTTGGGTATGATAATGGTATTATCAGTATGTTTCTTAAAAATAAGAAAAGGCCGCCGGGCGCGGTGGCTCAAGCCTGTAATCCCAGCACTTTGGGAGGCCGAGGCGGGTGGATCACAAGGTCAAGAGATCGAGACCATCCTGGTCAACATGGTGAAACTCCGTCTCTACTAAAAATACAAAACATTAGCTGGGCATGGTGGCGCGTGCCTGTAATCCCAGCTACTCAGGAGGCTGAGGCAGGAGAATTGCCTGAACCCAGGAGGTGGAGGTTGCCGTGAGCCGAGATTGCGCCATTGCACTCCAGCCTGGGTAACAAGAGCGAAACTCCGCCTCAAAAAAAAATAAATAAATAAATAAAAAGAAAAGGCCTTGTCTCTTAGAGATATAGGTTGAAGTAAAAAAAAAAAAAAAAAAAAAAAAGATAAAGGTTGAAGTATTTATGTGTGAAATAATATAATATCTGGATTTGCTTTAAAATATTCCAGGAAGGCTGGGCAGGGTGGCTCATGCCTGTAATCCCAGCAGGAGGCTGAGGTGGATGGATTGCCTGAGGTCATGAGTTCCAGACAGCCTAGTCAGCATGGGGAAACCCAGTCTACCAAAACCACAAAAATTAGCTGGTTGTGGTGGCAGGTGCCTGTAATCCCAGCTACTTGGGAGGCTGAGGCGGGAGAATGGCTTGAACCCAGGAGGCGGAGTTTGCAGTGAGCTGAGATTGCACCATTGCACTCCAGCCTGGGTGACAGAGTGAGACTCCATTAAAAAAAAAAAAAAAAATCCTGGAAAAAAACAAAGCAAAATAAAAAAGTTGTGGAGAGGCAGGATAGATTAAACAAGAATGGCAAATTTTTGAAGCTGAAGCTGGGTGATAGGAACATGGGGATTCACTATATCAGCTCTTGTGTTTGTTTGAAAATACTCATACTAAGTTTATTTTAAAAATTAAAACATTAAATAAAAGAATTTAAAAGGTTGGTATTTGCATAATGTTCTTCTACATAAAAAAACCCTAAAGAACTTTAGACCATTAAAAAATCATTTTTATTTTTATCACATCTTAATTTTCATCTACCATTTCATACACCACACACACACACACACACACACACACACACACACACACACTTTTTTCTTTAAGACAGAATCTTGCTATATTGCCCAGGCTAGCCTTGAACACCTGGGTTCAAGCAATCCTCCTGCCTCAGCCTCTTGAGAAGCTGGGATTACAGGTGCACACCACTGTGCCTGGCAAAGACAAAATATTAGAATGACAGAATTCAGCAAGGTTTTTGGTACAAGATTGCTGTACAAAAATCGATAGTGTTGCTATACCCCAATAATAGCCAAATAGAAAAAAAAGGATGTGAAAAACAAAACTATAAAACTATGAAAATAAAAAATTCATAAAAGGTAAGAGTGGACAGTTCACAGAAAAGGAAATAAGGTTTAATAAGTATGGAAAAAGGCACCACTTTGCTAGGGAAATGTAAATTACAATTTTCACAGTAGTAAAAATGGTAAGAGTCTGACCATTTCTAGTGTTGGAGAGAATATGGAGAGCAAAGAGAACTCATCGATGCTAGCGAGGGTGTAAACTGGTCAAATAGTACATACATTATTAAAGACATTCTTGAGGCTGGGCGAGGTGATTCACGCCTGTAATCTCAACACTTTGGGAGGCAGAGGCGAGCGGATTGCTTGAACTCAGAAGTTTTGAGACCAGTCTGGGCAACATGGCAAAATCCTGTCTCTACAAAAAATACAAAAATTAGCTGGGTGTGGTGGTGGGTGCCCGTAGTTTCAGCTACTGGGGGCAGAGGCAGGAGGATTGCTTAAACCTGGGAGATCAAGCTGCAGTAAGCTGACACGGTGCCACTGCAAACCAGCCTAGAGGACAAAGTGAGCCCCTGTCTGAAAAAAAAAAAAACAGAGAGACTGAGATTTTTGCATATATGCACAAGGAGACCCCATGCAAGGATATATTTTATGTAAACAATGGAAACAACCCAAATTTTGTTCATCCTTAGGGAAATGGAAAAATAAATTGTGATATATGTATTTATTCAAGGAAATACCATGGATATATCCTCAAATAGTAATGTCCAATAAGAAAAGTGATTTGCAGAACATTAGAGTACAGCAAGTTTACATACATTTTTTTTTTTTTTTTTGAGACGGAGTTTCACTCTTGTTACCCAGGCTGGAGTGCAATGGCGTGATCTCGGCTCATCGCAACCTCCAACTCTTGGGTTCAGGCAATTCTCCTGCCTCAGCCTCCCGAGTAGCTGGGATTACAGGCACGCGCCACCACGCCCAGCTAATTTTTTGTATTTTTAGTAGAGACGGGGTTTCACCATGTTGACCAGGATGGTCTCGATCTCTCGACCTTGTGATCCACCCGCCTCGGCCTCCCAAAGTGCTGGGATTACAAGCTTGAGCCACCGCGCCCGGCCTTACATACATTTTTTAAAAAACAACAAAATTCCACTAAATGCATGTATCTATAAACATGTTTAAGCATCATAAAAGTAAAAATAAAAGTGGACTAGAATTCCACTTTTATTTTATAAAAATAAAAGAAAGTAAAATTTTATACCTATAAAATTCATGGTAGAAATGGCCTATGCTGAGGGAGGAAAATGAAGCAGGGAAGAAAGAGGAATTTAATTTTATAATATTTAATTTCTTACGAAAAATCTGGGACAAAAATTAAAAACGCTAAATTTTTAAATTCTTGGTGACAGGTCAAAATGTTTGTTTCATAGTTACTTGCACTTTTTGAATAAAAAATAAAAACTTTCGGAAATTAAAAAAATTGGCGATTTGTCACGGTGATTTTCTTAAAAGTCTGGTGGGATATAGAAGACTCGCTTTTCATTTTAGTTATTTTTGTTTGTTCGAGACGGAGTCTCGAACTGTCGCCCGGGCTGGTGTGCAGTGGCGCGATATCAGCTCTCTGCAACCTCGGCCTCCAGGTTTCAGGTGATTCTCCCGCCTCAGCCTCCGGAGTAGCTAGAATTACAGGCGCTGGTCTCGAACTCCTGACCTCGTGATCCTCCCGCTTCTGCCTCCCAAAGTGCTGGGATTACAGGCTTGAGCCCCCACGCCCGGCCTTATTTTAGTTTTTATGTCAATTTTTGAATTGGTAATTGGATGAGAATAAAAGTGTTATAAAAAAGTAACATTCACCTTAAATGAAAATTTATTAGTTTTCCGGTGACAAAAGTAGTCACACATGACGTCAGGGGATTTCATAATCTTTTTCTGGACTCGCGTCCGGGAGGGATCCTGTATTATGCAATCCGTAGTAATAACCGGCCACGAGCAGTTTGGAGGATTCTGGGAAGCACATTTGTTTTGCTTACCTACCATGGGAAAGATTCCACATGGCCCTAGAGGCATACGTGTTCTTAAGTCACAGTATTTTAAATATTCACTGGCCGCTGAAATTTAAAATAGATGAAAAAGAAATTCTCTTAAGTAGCTTTCTTGAAACTGCTTTATCAAACTCAGTTCATATTTTCAGTTGGAGTTCGTGATGTGTGTGAATTTCTTTTAAATAAAATCCGAACCTTTAGTAATATAAAGATTGGGAACTTCGATTACTGTAGGTCGCTTGGACTTTGACTAAATACTATGTTTTAGAAATTTATCTTTAGGAGATAAATTTTGGGGGTTTATCTTTTACATTTGCTTCATTTAAATAAAAGTAGGCTTTCTAGAAGTTATGTTTTATAGAACCATTTACCTCGGATACTGTGCCAGTTAAACAGTTTCAACGAATGTGGAAAAATAGTAGTGGTTTTTTTTTTTTTTTTTTTTTTTTTTTGTCATACAAGCGTATATGAAGAATTTTTACACTGATAGAGAATTATTCATAAAAATTAAACTAAATTAACTGTTAGCCTCTACGTAATTTTGTTCTGAGGTATCTACGCTGTGGTATTAAGAAAGATCATCAAGGAATAAGCCAGAATGTTCAGAAAGGGGCTTTACTTTTTATTTTTAATGTTATTAATAAATTTTGTTTAGTCGAAGCGATGTCTGCGTGTCTCCCCTCGCCTCCCCCATAAAACTGCCGGACAGAAAGTCCTGGAAACTCCAGAATACAAATATTTACTCACAGGTCTATCCAAATTTGCCTAGTCTCTGATGTTCTCCCGTCTCTTACAAAGCCCTCGTGCGGCAGAGGCAGTTTGTCTTTAATCGGCCACCGTCTCGTCAGCGTTACAGAGTATTTTGTCCGCCAGCCGCCGCCGTCCCAGATATTAGTCACCGAGTTCCAGGGCCGAGGAACTTGTGACATGGAGGAGCCGGTTGGTGTTGCCGGCACCATGGAGTCACCTTTTAGTCCGGGGCTCTCTCACCGGCTGGATGAAGATTGGGGTGAGTGGGATCTGCGAATGTACCAGGGTGGCTCGCGTTCGCGTCTACAGGTTTCTTCCTCCCTACTTCCGCTACTCGTGGTGACAGGTGTGGACCAACCCTGCCTGGGGAGTGAGGCCACTCGTCACTCCCGTCCGTGCTCCTCACAGAGTCTGCGAGGATCGTTCGGTTTCTGTCCTGGCCACAGGGCGAGTGGAATTATTGTCTAACTGGAGTTAGTATCGTTTTTCACTTGTTTCCGCTGGGGAAGTACCAGGTGATCTTTTCGTGGGGCTAACACTGGACGTTATTAGGAGGTTTAGGGCAAGATGGCTGGGACCTCCAAATAGGCTACAAGCTTCTTCCTGAGTGTGAAATGTGGGCGGTGAGCACAGTGGAGTGGGTGTATATGGGAGAATGTGGTTATATACAAGAAATCCTAATCTTACAGCTTTTACTATTGGTTTAAGCCTCGTGTCCATCTTGGGAGAAAAGAAAACACCAAAGCACCTGACCTCGGGTCCTTGCTTTGCTAGACCTAATACTTATGATGCAATCCCGACTGCTCTGCAGATACAGCTCTTAATTTTCTTTTTAATGGATATTTTGTTTCGTTTTGGTGGTCAGGAAGGGTGGAATGGAATGAAGCGGAAATCAGAGTGGAGAAGCTTTGTTATCCAAGTGTTTAGAGGAAACTTTCATTTTCCTCTTGATTGCAAGACATAAAAGTAATATTGTTCTTAGGTTCCAATATGAATGTGGGATTGTGTAGGTTCCCAAATGGGCCCCCAGTGAGCCTAGACCACTCATCAGCCTCGGTACTGGGGAGAACCCCATTTATCTTTCTCCTTTGGACCAGCATTCTCAATAGCATGAGTCTCAACTTTTTATTGAACAAAGTCATCATTTAATTTTTTTCAAGGGCAAATGTTCTCTAAAACTATATTCTATTGGAGATTTATGTCAATCCTTGGGTAGATTTTCTAAGAGTTGCTGGAAAACTTTAGACTTTCTATTCCCGTTTTCCCAAGCCAAATGTATTAGGAACAGTGTGTTAGCTACCATTTATTTAGCACTTTATTTGTGTCAGGCACCCTGCTAAACTCTTTACATGCAGTATTTTGTTTAATCCTCCCAATGTTATTTTAGAGATGAGGAAACTGAGGCTAACAGAATTTGTGCTCAGATTCTTAGAGCTAGTTAGTGGCAGAAGAAGGTTCAGACCAGGTTTTTCTACCTCCAAAGCCTGTACCCCTAGTATCTATTCTATAATGCTTTCCTAACTCGTTTCTACAGATTTTATTCTTCATAAGATCCCTGGTTATTAATAATACTACTTGAATATATTGGGTAGTTATGATTTGTTTTGTCAGCTAGTCAGCTATTATATTTTCATGACATTGCTTAAACTATAATTGTGGGACACTTCCTGGTAGCATTATTTTGTGTTGCCTTCTGATACCCAGGCTGCATTTTCCTGTCTGATCTGATTACAGAGCATTCAATTTTTTATAGTCAGTTCACTGACTCACTTCTGTCAGGTATCTGGCCCTGCCATTCCCTGAATGTGCGCATTTCCATTGTTTTTCAGTTTTCCCTTTTCAAACTGTTCAGTCTTCTCTTTGAACAGTTTAAATTCCTTAGGTGTTCAGTAAGTAGGATAGAGTTTGTTGGCAATAGACTGAAATACTAATGTCTGTTAGTATTTCATTCTGTGGGAATTGCTTTGGGTGTTTTTTTTTTTTTTTTTTTTTTTTTCTTTTAGAGACAGGGTCTCACTCTGTTGCCCAGGCTAGAGTGCAGTGGTGCAATCATAGTTTACTGTGACCTGGAACTACTGGGCTCAAGTGATCCTTCCACCTCAGCCTCCTGAGTAGCTAGGACTACAGGTGCATGCCACCACTAGGCCTCGTTCATTGTTAATTTTTAAATAGTTTGGAGAGACAAAGGTCTTGCTGTGCTGCCCAGGCTGGTCTCCAACTGGCCTCAAGCAGTCATCCTGCCTTAACCTCCCAAGGTGCTAGGATTACAGGCTCAAAGTACCATGCCTAGCTTTGATTTTTTTTTTTTTTTGAGATGGAGTCTCGGTCTGTTGTCAGGCTGGAGTGTAGTGGCAGTATCTCAGCTTACTGCAACCTCTGCCTCCTGGATTCAAACGACTCTCCTGTCTCAGCCTCCCAGGCAGCTGGGACTGACTACAGGCACATGCTACCATGCCCATCTAGAAGAGTGCAAGTCTTTTATTCTACAAGATGATTCTAAACCATTAAGAGGTTCCTAGGAGAAATGACCAATTCATGGCTGGAGAAGTGCAGAGAAAGTGCAAAATCAGCCTGGAAAATCTTGTGCCAGAAATTCTTAGCAAATGAACATGTCAAAAAGAACAAAGGAACCAATATGAATGAGCTCCCAGTGGTCAAATCTGGAGTTTGAGCATTAAAATAAAATGAGAGCTTACATTATAGTATAAATATAATGTTCTATGCCATCACATCATCCTATGATACATTCACATGATCACTTGGTCAAGTTGATATCTTCCAGGTTTCACCACTGTAAATCTACTGCTTCCCCTTTTGTATTTTATTACTATTTTGGGGAAGATAATCTGACATGACACCAATATCCTTTTCTTATTAAACCTCTAACCAGGAGCCCTACACTCACTGATAACCCCAGTCTATATCAGTTACTACTCTAATGGTTGCCAAATGGTAACTATTTAACTCTCATTATCATTCTGTCTATATTTGTTAATTGACATTGCACTATAAGAAGCTAGCTAGCTTGTTTTCTTCCTTCCTTCCTTCCTTTCTTCCTTCCTTCCTTCCTTCCTTCCTTCCTTCCTTCCTTCTTTCCTTCCTTCCTTCCTTCTTTTCCTTCCTTCCGTGATGAGCTAATTGACTCCTTTTTTATTTGATGGTTGGTTAACTGCTACTCTCATTTTATTCTGATGCTCAGATTCTCCCAGATTTGACTGCTGGGAGTTCATTCATATTGGGGCCTTTGTTCTTTTTGACATGTTCCTATCATTTGCTGAGAATTTCTGGCACAACAAGATTTTCCAGGCTTACTTTGCACTTTCCCTGCCGCAGCCCTGGAATTGGTCGTTTCTCCAAGGAACCCCTTAGTGAACTTCCATTTGGTGGAAGATGGTATTTAGTATCCAAGATCTGGGCACCCAGTATTTTCATTGCTACTGGAGTATCATTGCTTCTAGGACCTCTTAGCAGACATAACTAGGAAATATATATACATGTATATGTGTGTGTGTATACAAACATCTGTATATATGTGTACATATATATGTATTTCTATAGCTATCTGTAAGTATATATACTTTAAATGAGTTTATTTACTAATGCTTTCAGTTCAAATCCAACATCTTAGGATTCTTTTTTTTTTTTTTTTTTTTTTTTTTTTTTTTTTTTTTGCGACGGAGTTTCGCTCTTGTTGCCCAGGCTGGAGTGCAATGGCGCGATCTCGGCTCACCGCAACCTCCGCCTCCTGGGCTCAGGCAATTCTCCTGCCTCAGCTTCCTAAGTAGCTGGGATTACAGGCACGTGCCACCATGCCCAGCTAGTTTTTTGTATTTTTAGTAGGGACGGGGTTTCACCATGTTGACCAGAATGGTCTCGATCTCTCGACCTCGTGATCCACCCGCCTCGGCCTCCCAAAGTGCTGGGATTACAGGCTTGAGCCACCGCGCCCGGCAGGATTCTTTTAGTCTCCTGACTCTTTCCATGTTCTTAAATTCTTTCTCAGACTGTGAGAAATCTGGCTCCATTTATTTTAGTAAAAGGCCAAAGATTTATTTGTTCTGGAGAGAAACCAGAACATTCTGATTATTTTAGATATATTCAACCATTTGCTCAATCAACTAACATATTTGTTAAGTATGACCAGTCTTCTATCCTCTCAGGCTGCCTTGTCCATTTGCCACTCCGTTCCCCCTCCCACTGGGCCGGGGCATGCTGCCACCTTTGCTGGGCAATAGTCTCTCCTACACTGTCGTATTTCCTTGGATATCAGGCACATTGCTGGAGATGTCCGTGCACAAAACCCCATCACCCTTGTTGCACTGCTTCCTCGGAAGCTGACATCTCTGTGATGGGACTGGTAGGGAAGAAAAGGAAGGTTGGGAATGGAAGGAAGAATGGGAGGAAAGGTAGGAAGCAATGTTGCAGATGTATATTTTAAGGACAGAGCTGACAGGATTTGTTGGTAGATTGAATATGGAGAGTGAAGAAGAGAAGTAAAGAATGAAGTAATAATGATGCCAAGGTTTTTGGCCTGAGCAACTGGGAAAATTCATTTGTCATTAACTGGGTTGAGGACAAAGCTGTAGGAAGTTTGGTGGGGTTGATGAGTAACTCATTTTGGATATGTTAGGTTTGAGGTGCCTTCTGACATCTAAGAGGAGATGTCAGTACTTAGTGTACGTGCATCTTGAAGTGTGGGTTGGAGATGTATATTTAGAAATCCTTGACATATAGATTTTATTTAAAGCCATGAGCTCAGCTGAGATTACAAAGGGAGTAAGATAGATAGAAATGTTTATGCCGAGCCCAGGGACAGTTTCATGTTAGGGAGATGAGGAAGAACCAGCAAGGTTGGGTCAACCAGTGAGGTGAGAGGAAAACCAAGTAAGTGTGGTATTCTGAAACTCAAGTGAAGAAAATGCTCCAGTTAAAAATGAAAAGATCAACTATGTTAATGCTGTTGACAGGTTAAGTAAGATGAGGAATGTGAATTTACCATTGAATTATGCAATATGGAAGTCACTGGAGACATTAATAAATGTGTGTATGTGGAGGGGGAGCTTTATTGGAGCAGGTTCAAGAATGAATGAGAGGAAAGAAATGAGAAAGCCCAAATAGAGAACTTTTTAAAGGAGTTTCAGCTTATATAAGCCACAGTCCTCTGCTTACCTGTTTGTTAGCTGTGCAGCTGAGTAGTCTTTTCTGACAGTCATGTGAGTAACCTTTGGTTATTATTTACTACATATAAAATTTTTTGCTAAATACTGTTTTGTTTTAGGGTGGTGAAATGTACTGTAATTGGTCAAGTTAATAATAGACTGGCAGTGTACTTCCTAAACTTGTGCAATGAGGAAATCATCAGAGCAGTTTCAGTGGAGTGTAATAGATAAGGAGTACAAAGGAAGACCTAGTTTTGAAAAACTCTTCAAAGTGCCTGAAGTTTTGAAAGTGTCACAGAAAATAGGAACTTCATAGATTCTATGGTAAGCAGCCTTCTTGGGCCTTGGTCAACACCTTGACCTTTCTCTACAGAAAGTTTTCAGTGTAGTGTATTGAAGAATGTTTTTTGTATCCACATATTTCTTGGTTTATAATGAAACCTCATTAGGAAATTGGAATATAGTTAGATTTGCTGAAATGAATTTGATGGTTTAGATGAGTAAATCCTTTATTGTCTAGATAGAAAATTGGTTATACCCTTAACTTAAGGCATGGATGACAAATATGCAGTGCATGCATGCTTTCCTTAGTCCTCTATTATTATTACTTATGAACCACATTAACTTTTCATGCTGACCCAAATATAGCATCTGAATTCTTGTTAGTAATGTTCCATAAAGCCATTACCAATTAGTCTTACATGACATATGACATAAAATCTTTTTTGATCCCTGGTCTAAGAATTCAGCTCACAAGATAAAAATTATGCAGAAAACAACACATAAGTTGGAAACGAGCTTTGAATTGCTTGTCATTTACATTTCTGGAGTTTATTAATAATAGTAATGGCTAATAAGAAACCTTAATAGAGGTGACATAGGGGTACAGTGCTTGTTTCTTTGTCAAGTAATTGAATTGACAGTTAATCTCTATTCTTTTGTCCAAAGATTCGGCCCTATTTGCTGAACTCGGTTATTTCACAGACACTGATGAGCTGCAATTGGACTCAGCCAATGAGACTTATGTAAGTATTTACGAAGGTTGAATAATGTGATATTTAGTCTTTAACCCTAATTATTGCAAGAAAGTTTCAGGACAACAGGTTTAGGCTAGTGATTTAAGTTACATTCTTCATGGTAAATAGCTTCTACCATGAAGTATGAAAGTTAGTAGCCATTTTGTAGTCAGCAAATGTAGGACAGTAGAAATTGCATTGGTCTTGGTATGTGACTTGTATTCTAGGCCCACCTTTGGCCCTAGGTAAAAACTTGCCTAGTTGGTTTTTACAGGTACTTTGCTGCATAAGGGAATGGGTGGGTGACTCTGGAAAAGTCACTAACCTACTTTTTTTTTTTTTTTTTTTTTTTTTACACTTTGGTACATAAGGGAATTGGTGGGTGACTTTGGAAAAGTTGCTAATCTACCTACTTCTTTTTTACAGATACTTTGGTACATAAGGGAATTGGTGGGTGACTTTAGAAAAGTCACTAACCTGCCTACTTCTTGGTTTTTATAGATTATTTGCTTTTAAAAAGGAAGTTGGTAAGTTCTGCTTGACTAAGTTGGTATGTCAAGCAGAACTTACCAACTTCCTTTTTAAAAGTTGTATATTTATGTAGAAAGCTCTGAAGAGTAGGTATATCCTTGCCTTTGGTTAGAGGTCTGTGTGAAAACTATTTTAACACTCTGGGTCCTCAAAAATATCTTAGATTTTCTTTTATTGATTAGTACATATTAAGCTGTTTGACCTGTAGAACTTTGATTTTGTCTTATTCCTTAATGGATGAGGTGCTGTTTCATTGAAGAAATAATTCAGGTGAGCAAAGTAATTTGTCAGTCACGTTGACTATCATCACATCATTTTAAGCTCTTAGTAACTAGAGTACAAAACGTGTACAGATTGCTTAGTGAATTTCAGATATTTCTTAAATAATGATTTAGCAGTTGTTTTACCATGAATCAACAGAAGAGGATGAAGCACATGATGTATTTTAGAAAATCAGTACATGGGATTTCAATGGTTTCATTTACTCCATGAGATACTTTAGAATGTGGCCTGTTGATTAAATTGCCTTTTAATATTGGCTATTTAAATAAGCAGTTGATATTTGTATTTCATAACATCTAGAATCCTAAAGGAAAGTGTTTCTTTTAAACTATGTGAAGAAACTGTGTGTGTAATTGGAAAGATTAAGGGAAATATATTCCTGATTTTATGACTTAATATTCTATTGTTTTATGCAAAGCACTCAATCTTTCACTTCCTTATTTTTTCTGGTATAACATGAAGGGATTGAATCTCTGAGAGCCCTCATGTCATCCTTCTTCCAAATGGTAGTAGAATTTCCCGTGCTAAGTCATTGAAGAGCTAGAGTATATAAGTATGTTTCATTTTGCATAAATTGGGCCCATTAAATTTCTGACGAGATAAAATCTTTATGCTCTAGAAGGTATTTGACTTGGCTGAAGATTGACTCTGAAGTTTCTTGAAGTAGATCATACCCTTATTTAAAAGTATTGCTGGCACTTAGGCATGTAGCATTGATAACTTTACATAGATTAAGAAAGCTTACGGATTTTTTGGTTGCTAAAAGTACAAAGCAGCTTAATTTTTTGTTTTTTTTAAAGACAGAGTCTCACTCTGTTGCCCAGGCTGGAGTGCGGTGGTGTGATCTTGGCTCACTGCAACCTCCCACCTCCTGGATTCAAGAGATTCTCATGTCTCACCCTCCTGAGTAGCTGGGACTACAGGTGTGTGCTACCATGCCTGGCTAATATTTGTATTTTTAGTAGAGATGGGGTTTCACTGCATTGGCCAGACTGGTCTTGAACTCCTGAGCTCAAGTGATCCACCCACCTTGGCCTCCCAAAGTGCTGAGATTACAAGCATGAATCACCACACCCAGCCAAGGCTGCTTAATTTTTTGATGTGTAGATCCAAATAAGAAAAAAAAAGTGAAGGAGATTGATTTTTTCCTTTTTTTTAATTTATTCATTTTTAAATTCATTTTTTCTTTTTCGCCAGTATGAGGTACACAGCTACTTTTTTTTTTTTTTTGAGACGGAGTTTCCCTCTTGTTACCCAGGCTAGAGTGCAGTGGCGCGATCTCGGCTCACCGCAACCTCTGCCTCCTGGGTTCAGGCAATTCTCCTGCCTCAGCCTCCTGAGTAGCTGGGATTACAGGCATGTGCTACCATGCCCAGCTAATTTTTTGTATTTTTAGTAGAGACAGGGTTTCACCATGTTGACCAGGATGGTCTCAATCTCTTGACCTCGTGATCCACCCGCCTTGGCCTCCCAAAGTGCTGGGATTACAGGCTTGAGCCACCGCGCCCGGCCTTAAAAATGGTTCTTTTATGATTTAAATAGTTTTTTTTTTCATATACACTTCCACATATTCTCTTTATTTACCCTGTACTAATATTTACTCAGTTATGGGCACTATAATAAGAAAATAGTTTCCCTTCCCTGTTTCTGTTACAGTCTCAATAAAAATGAACCATATAATAGTCATTTTGAAATAATAACACTCTTCTAGAAATTATTAACGAACGGTCGTTACCAGTTATTACATTTTTCCTTTTTTTTTTTTTTTGCCTGAGGCATATTTTCTTTATTGTTGCTTTTTTTTTTTTTTTTTTTGAGACAGGGTCTGGCTCTGCCTCCCAGGCTGGAGTGCAGTGGCATGATGTTGGCTCACTGCAGCCTCCATCTTTGGGACTCAAATGATCCTCTGACTCCAGTCTCCAGAGTAGCTGAGACCACAGGTTCATGCCACTATGCCCAGCTAGTGTTTGTATTTTTTTTTTTTTTTTTTTGGTAGAGATTGATTTTGCCATGTATCTCAGGCTGATACTGAATCTCTGGGCTCAAGCAACCCTGTTGTTGCTATTTTATCATCTGTGACATTAAGTTAATATTTATTGCCTTTATTGCATTATTTGTATATTAAATTTACTTCTCTTTTTGTCTCTGTGACTCCAGACATTTAATTTAAAATAGTACTGTTTGGTACTAACTTGATCTCAGATTTACATGAGGGCTCTGAAATGATGTGACACTTCTTTATTTATGTATATAGTATAAGGTGATCACCTGGATGACCCAGAATATGCTTATATTTCAGTTAGAAAAACCATCTAAATGAAAAGCACTTAATGGAGCCTTTAAAGTTTGCTGACCCCTGTTTGAAAAACTTAGTTTTATTTTATAGGATTAAAAAGTATATTATAGGATTAACAAGTGTTTTTTTTTTTTTTTAATTCGTAAACGTTTTAGAAATTTAGGATGTATAGAACAGTAGAAAAAAAGGAGAAATACTCAGTGGTAACTACCCTCTTTATGATTCTTGCCTGTCTTTTGAATATGTCTATATTCTTTCTATTTCATATAGAGATTATATTGTGAATAGCGTTTGCTTTGTCTTGTTTTTCTTAATGGCAATGGGAAAATGTATTTTGCCAGACTTCTCTTATGATAAAAGACACCATTTTGACTCCTGTAAAGGTCTGTTCTTATAGAAAAGAGTGAAGCCAACTGAATCTTTTAAATACCGAATCCCTTACCTCTTTCCTAGTTGTTACTGCTGTGCTTCAGGTAACTGAATCTCTAGGCTATCCAAGATGTATTCTCATACAAGACTGACTTAGAATATTCATTTTACTGGGTTGGCTAATAGCAGTTATATTATTTGTGCCAAATTGTGTCTGATAGCTTGATTTTAAGATGTATATATTTTATTCTTTTAATGTTCTTTTGGTGATTTGAAATCTACAGGAAAACAATTTTGATCATCTTGATTTTGATTTGAATTTGATGCCTTGGGAGTCAGACATTTGGGACATTGACAACCAAATCTGTACAGGTAATTATGTGTTTCACTAGTAAAAGCTTTAAACAGGTTAATTTTATTTTGTAGTTTGGTCCTACTCAAAATTAGGCGGGGTTATTGGGCTATGTTGATAGGTTAAAAGATTCCTGGTGTTGTGCATTCTACTTCTGGTATGGCAATTGTGTGAACAAATTTCTTGTCAAAAATGGATATGAGGAATTTCATAGTTATGTTTCAGTAGTGTAATGAACGAATAAATAGTTCATATCAGAAATGGAAATGTCGATTTTGAATTTTGAATAATGTCTCTATATAAGATTAACCTGAGAACCAGACAGGGCTCAGGGAATCCAAGGGAAGAGGCTGGGTTACCAGAACCTAGGAACTTGGTAGAGGAATTCCCATGCATTTAACACATGTAATTCTGAGAAGGGGAAGCACCTTGCTGACACTATCTTTAAGGGGGCCTGATGAAGTCGGGGTTGAGTATACTGAAAGAAGCTGAAACCAGGAGCAAATTGCTAATGTTGGGGTACAGCTGATGGTAGAATGAAGACTACCGCTTCTCCTCGCTTCTAGCATCTTTCTAGTATCTCCTATTGACAGGACTTAAAAGGATGCCAGCTGGGAATACTTTGTATCACAGATTATAGAAAGTGGACTTCGTGCTGAGAGACAGTGAATAAATAAGCAGCACATTATCCTATCTGAATTCCCCCTTCCCCTGCCCTACCTATTCCTCTTTATTTTTATGTAGTATATTGCTTCATGCCTGTCTGCCTTCATAGAATGTGGGATACACAAGGTCAGTGTTCTGGTTTTATTGTTTGACAAACTACTCTAAATCTTAGTTGCTTAAAACAACCACCATTTTATTAAATTGCTAGAATCTATGGGTCACAAATTTTGACTGGGTGCTCCGATGGCACGTCTCTGCTCCATGATGTCCAGACCACAACTAGGGAGATTCGAAGACTGTAGTAGCTTGACATTTGGGGGCTGGAATCATCTTGAGGTTTCTTCACTCATATGTGCAGCGCCTGGGGTGGAATGACTTGAAGACTAGGACTATGAACTGAAGTGCCTGCATAGGGCCTCTCTCTGTGGCATGGTGTTCACAAGCCATGGTGGTCTCAGGGTAGTCAGACTTCAAAGGCTCCAAGTGTGAGTGTTCCAGCACACAAAGCAGAGGCTGCATTTCCAGCCTCAGAATTCACATAGCATTACTTCTGTCTTTTCTTGATTGAAGGAGTCAAGCCCACCTAAATTCATATGCTGGGGAAATGGACTCTACTTCTTGGTGGGGAAGTTGCAAGATCACATTATAGAAGATCACGAGGGAAGATCATGCCGGATGGTAGATATTATATGGCTAATTCTGGAAAACACAGTCTGCCATCCCTACCCTGTTCTATCTTTGACACCAAGGGACATTGCCTGGGCCATAGTTGCTCAGTATATTTTTATAGGATACATTCATGGTTTAAAAGATAGGAACATTTTTTATGAGTTTAAATTGTATTGTCAAACATGCTTTCCACAATAATTATTTCCTGTTTCTTTTTTTAAATTAAATTTTTAGGAATCTATAATATTTTGCATGTGGTATAATACTCATAAGGTACAAAAATCTGTATAGTAGAAAAATGTCTCCTGCTTTTATTCCTCAGCCAACAAGTTCTGCTTTCCAGAGACAACCGCTGTTACCAGTTTCTTCTGTTTACTCTTCCAGAGAATTAGTACAGATGCAAGTGTACACACACGCAGCCCTCCCCACACATACATAATTTGTTACACAAGTGTAAGCATACTAGATACTGCATCTTGCATTTTCACTTGTTGTATTTTGGTGACCTTAGCTTCCATATCTGATTGAATTTTAAAATATTTTACTTTCTTTCTTGTTCATTTTATTCTAAGTTTTTGTTGTCCAGTGGGTAAAACCTTTCCTCTATGTTTTCCAGTTAAAGATATTAAGGCAGAACCTCAGCCACTTTCTCCAGCCTCCTCAAGTTATTCAGTCTCGTCTCCTCAGTCAGTGGACTCTTATTCTTCAACTCAGCATGTTCCTGTGAGTAGCCAGTCTTTTACAATGATTTTGGTTATAATGCTATCTGGAAAATAGATATATGGGGGAGACAGTTAACATTTATTGAATACTACCATGAGTTTTATTCTCTCATTTAATGAGGGTTGAACTGAGACTCAAGAAAGCCCGTGGGAGCTAGACAGTTGTTAGTGCCTTTGGTTTTGCCCTCTTTCCCTTCTGTTCATGCCTCCATAATTTCATTGTTTCATTGCATTTTAACAGTATCCAGTATTGTTTTGTCTATTGGCTTACTGTCTTCTCCCTGCCTTTCTTTCTCCTTCCTGTTAGAATACACGTTCTTTATATATGAACATAGAAGAATGTAATATGGTCAGTCTTTATATCTCTTTAGCCACAGAATCTAGAATGATTGCCTTAGTTTGGGAATGCCTAGTGCTACCTTTAGAAGGGGCTAGTTTTTTTTTTTTTTTACTTTGGGCTCTGGGGTACATGTGCACATCCTGCATCCTGCAGGATTATTGCATAGGTACATGCATGCCATGGTGGTTTGTTGTCTCCATCCCCCCAACCTCCTCCCTGCCTACGTCAGGCATTTCTCCCAGTGTTATCCCTTCCCATCCTCCACGCCCCCCCACCCCTCGCCACTGTCCCTCTCCTCCCCGAAATAAGAGAGGACACAAACAGATGGAAAAACAGTCTATGCTACTGGTTAGGAAGAATCAGTACTGTGAAAATGGCCATAATGCCCAAAATAATTTATAGATTCAATGCTGTCCCCATTAAGTTACCATTGACCTTCTTCACAGAACTGGAAAAAACCACTTTAAATTTCATATGGAACCAAAAGAGAGCCGGCATAGCCAAGACAATCCTAAGCAAAAAGAACAAAGCTAGAGGCATCACACTACCTGACTTGAAACTATACTACAAGGCTACAGTAATCAAAACAGCATGGTACTGGTACCAAAACAGAGATATAGACCAATGGAACAGAACAGAGACCTCAGAAGTAATGTCACACCTCTACAACCATCTGGTCTTTGACAAACCTGACAAAAACAAGCAATGGGGAAAGGATCCCCTGTTTAATAAATGGTGTTGGGAAAACCGGTTAGCCATGTGCAGGAAACTGAAACTGGACCCCTTCCTTACACCTTATACAAAAATTAACTGCAGATGGACTAAAAATTTAAACATAAAAACTAACTTCATAAAACCCTAGAAGAAAACCTAGGCAACACCATTCAGGACATAGGCATAGGCAAGGACTTCATGACTAAGACACCAAAAGCCAAAATAGACAAATGGGATCTAATTAAACTTAAGAGTTTCTGCACAGCAAAAATCATTAGAGTGAACCAGCAACCAACAGAATGGGAAAAAATTTTTGCAATCTACTCATCTGACAAAGGGCTGATATCCAGAATCTGCAAAGAACTAAAGCAGATTTACAAGAAAAAACAAACAAGCCCATTCAAAAGTAGGCACAGGATATGAAGAGACACTTTTCAAAAGAAGACATATATGCGGCCAACAAACATACGAAAAAATGCTTATTGTTTGTCATTGGAGAAATGCAAATCAAAACCACATTGAGATACCATCTCACGCCAGTTAGAATGGTGATCATTAAAAAATCTGGAGACAACAGATACTGGAGAGGATGTGGAGAAACAGACACACTTTTACACTGTTGGTGCGAGTGTAAATTAGTTCAACCATTATAGAAAACAGTGTGGTGATTCCTCAAAGGCTGATGTTTTTATAGAAGTGCCGTAGCTCTTTAAGAATGCTTCTGCTCTGTGTCCAGACAAAAGCCCTCAGGCCAGGAAAAGGAAGTACCTGATTTAGGTACTTTTTAGAATGGGGAAGGGGAAAGTATAAAAATAAAAAATTCAAATAATATTTTAGTATATTGTATGTGCTATAAGTTGTTTGTTCCTGCCGGCTCTACATTTAGTTACTAAATCCTGGTGGTTTTATGCACATGTTAATTCAAGGATTCATCTTTTCTGTCCTGCCAGGCCATCACCATCTCACCTGGATGAAGTCAATAGGATTTTAACTTGTCTGTTAGCCTGCCAACTACTCAAACCTTTCTTAGCAGAGGAATCTTCAAAGAGCAATATTTCAGTATCACAAGCTTGACTGTATCAGTCATTTTCTTAAAACCTTTTAATAACTTCCCAGCCCCTACAAGGATGAAATTTAAATTCTCAAGAGTACTAGGCCCCTATGATCTGTTCCTCATTTACCTTTCCAGTCTCCTTTCTTGCTCTCCCCACCTACTTCCACATTCCCCTTAACTTGAGCCCTGTGAGAGTTCCTGCCTGAGAGCTCTATGCACTCCACTCATTCAGCCACTGTGCCAGGCGCTGTTCCAGATGCTGGCAGTGAACAACAGCAGTGACATCGCTGCTCTTACAGTTCTAGGTTTTCGTACATCCTCTTTCTTCTGCCTAGAATAGCCCCATTTATTTCTTATCTTGGAAAACTCATCTTTCAAGTCCCAGTTCAAAAATTACTTCCTTTATGAAACTTTTCTCTGATTGCTACTATTTGTAGCTCTCTGAGGTCCCGTCCCACAATTTCGCCAATGATTTAATTTTTTTAGAATTAATAATTTATTTTCAAAGTCAAAATTACATAATAAGATATATTCAAAAAAACCTGGTTTCTATCCTTGTCATTTCTGTACTTTTTTACACAAAAGGCAGCATAGTATATACCCTGTTCTATACCTTGCTTTTTTAGCTTAGCAGGATAACTCTAATTTCAGAGTATATAATTTTCCCATGATGCTACATAATATTTCATTGTATGGCCATATCATGCTTAATTCAGTGATTTCCTTATTGATGAGTATTTGTGTTGGTTTTAGTCTTTTCTCGACTCAGATAACCAGTGCATAAGTCTTTTCCAGACTCGAATAAGCTGTAGTAAATAACCTGGTACATAAGTCACTTCATATTTTTACCAGGATGTTTTTGGGATATATTCCAAGAGGTGGGATTGCTGACACCAGGGTAAATACACTTGAATTTTGCTAGATATTGACAAATTTCTCTCTATAGGGGTTGTAAAATTTTACATTCTCATCAGCAGTATCTTAGAGCGCCTGTTTTCCCATCATCACTCCACAATAGGTTTTATTTTATATTTCTTTTATTATAAGTATGGTTAAATATCTGTTCATGTATTTTATATGTTTAAGGCCTATTTGCATTTCTTTTTTTTTTAAATGAACTGTCAGTTCAAATTTTTGTTCATTTTTTAATTGAATTATATTGGTCTTTAATATTTTAGGTGCTTTATTATATATTGGGGTTATTAGTCCTTAGTTTGTGGAATAAGCTGGAAATATTATTTATTTATTTATTATTTATTTATTTATTTTTTGAGACGAAGTTTCGCTCTTGTTACCCAGGCTGGAGTGCAATGGCGCGATCTCGGCTCACCGCAACCTCCGCCTCCTGGGTTCAGGCAATTCTCCTGCCTCAGCATCCTGAGTAGCTGGGATTACAGGCATGCGCCACCATGTCCAGTTAATTTTTGTATTTTTAGTAGAGATGGGGTTTCACCATGCTGACCAGGATGGTCTCGATCTCTTGACCTCGTGATCCACCTGCCTCGGCCTCCCAAAGTGCTGGGATTACAGGCTTGAGCCACTGTGCCCGACCTATTTATTTATATTTTAAAGTTGGGGTTTCACCATGTTGGTCAGGCTGGTCTTGAACTCCCGGCCTCAGGTGATCCGCCTGCCTTGGCCTCCAAAGTTCTTGGATTACAGGCGTGAGCCACCACACTTGGCCTAAGCTGGAAATATTTTTTCCCCAATTTTTCTTCTGTCTCTTTATTTCTGGTGTTTATTTTCCCCAGGTATACTGTTTTCTACAGCCAAATTATTGATCTTTTCTTTTATTGCCTCTTTTTTTGTCACTCAAAGGAAGGTTTTTTACCACTCAGAGGTTATAATTCATTCATGTTTTTATTCTTATTTTTTGTTTATGCTAATTTTTTTGTTTGGAACAATCTCAAATTCACAAAAGTGTTGTGAGTACATTCCGAATAATTTGTTTTTCCCTTATGCACTTGAGAGTAAGTTGCTAGTCCAATGCCCTATCACTCCAATACTTTAGTGTCTGCTTCCTACAAGTACACATATTTTTTTAAATAGCCATAATACAAGCACAAAATCAGAAAATACATTGACATGTTACTATAATCTAACCTTCAGCTCTCATTTAAATTGTGCCGGATATCCCAGAGGTGTCCTTTAGACTATCAAAAGGATCCAGTTCAGAATCAAGCATTGCATATAGTTGTCTTGTCTTTTTAATCTTGTTCAGTGTGAAACACTTCTTCATTAATCCTTGACTTTCTTTACCTTGTCACTTTTGGGGATTAGGGGCTGGTCGAAGAATATTTCTCAGTTGGGTTTGTCTCATGTTTCCTTAGGATCGGATTCAGGTTTTATGTCTGTGGCAGGAATGTCACAGAAGTGCTGTGTCCCTCTCATTTACTTTTGATAACCCGATTTTGATTTTTTCTAATACTGATGATGTTCACTTTGATCACTTCGTAGATGGTGTCTGCCAACCTATTCCATTGCGAAGTTGCTTTTTCTCTCTTTGCCATAAATATTTTGTGTGGAAGATACTTTAAGACTATGTAAAAATGTCCTGTTTCTTTTTATTTGTTCACTTATTTGTCAATATCAGTATGGACTCATTGTTTCTTATTTTATCCAACAGATTTATAATCCATTACTATAATTATTTATTCTGATCTTACATTGTCTTGGATTTGCCAGTGAGGATCCCTTCAAACCAGTTCTTATGTTCTTTTAACATGTCTCCTTTGGTCTCTGACATCTTACACCAGGCTGTCTCCCATGTGGATGCCACCTTCATTCTGCTCTGACTCCTCATGGCAGGCTGCCTACCATATCAGTGCCCCCTCTACAGTTCTTGGACCCTGACATTCCACCAGGCTGCTTCTCTGCATGGGTGATGGTCTTGCTCTGCGTCATCTAGTGGTGTAGGATAAAATTATTCAGGAAAGAATATTTTTTTTCTAAGTGACTATGAATATGTATTTATCATAAGATATTCTTTTTAGCATTTAGATCTCTGATCTATTTGAAATTACCCTTGTGTATGATACGAGATACAAATCCAATTTTATGTTTTTCCAAATGAATATCAAAAGGATTATTCTAGTACAATTTATTAAAAAGTTCATCTGATTTCAATTATATGCATATATTTTAAATTTATGTAAATGATATAGTAGATATCTTTGTATTATTTACTTTTAAAAATCAGCACAGTGTTTTTGGGATCAATTCCTATTGCTCTGTGTACATCAAATCTGTTGCATCTAACTCTGAACAACATTCAAGTATGCATTCACTACATTTTACTTACATCATAATGAATATTTAAAAAGATATTTCCTTGTGGACTCGTGAGAAATCCAATTTATGCCTAGAGTTGCTGGGTGGTAAAATGTGCAGGTATTTAATTTGACAGGTGCTTGCATATTGCTCTCAAAGATCATCATAGTACTCTGTAGGCTGGCAGCAGTGCCTGAGGATCCCTGTGACTACTCTTCTGATGCTTGGCATTGTCTGGCTTTAATTTTTGCCCCATGGCACAATATGTTTTGTTGTTGTTTGCATTTACTTTGTTTTATTTTGTATTTCTTTTGTTATTGTATTCAACATTTCTTTAGATTCTTAAGAGCTTTTTGTACTCTTTTTCCTTTATACATTGTTTCTTCCTGTCCGTTGCTCTGTGTACATCAAATCTGTTTTATCTAACTCTGTACAACATTTAAGTATGCATTCACTACATTTTACCTACACCACAATGAATATTTTAAAAAATGTTCCCTTGGAGACCCATGTGAGAAATCCTTTAGGGTATATACCTAGAATTTCTACTCAGTTGTTGTCTTCTTGTTTATTTGTAGGAATTCCTCGTATATTTGAAATAGTAAACTCTTGTTGGATTTAGACATTGCCTACATCTTTTCCCTTTCTGTTACCTGTTAACTTTGTAGTTTTTATTAAGTATAAATAGTTAATTTTGAATTACTTAGGCTTATCTTTATTTTCTTTTCCTTTATGGTTTATTTTTGAAGTTGTTAAGAAGTCCTTCTATGTTTTTAGGTTACAAAGATAATCTTCATTTTCTTCTGTTAACTATATGGTTTACCTTTCGCATTTAGGTTTCTTAATACTCTTAGAGTTCACTTTAATGTGTGGTGTTAGGTAGGGATCTATCATTAGGTAGGGATCTAGTTTTAATTTTCTCTATAGAAGTGAACCAGTTTTCCTAACTGTATTATCTTTATAATCATTTGTAATCATTCTATTCAACAATGTTTGTGTACCTCTCTGTTTACTCAGATCTTCTTTTATGCCTCTTAGTTCAGTTGTGTAGTTTTCTTCATATAGATCCTGCACATTCTTTAGAAAATTTCTAGGTATTTTGTAATTGTTATTACCATTGTGAATGAAATACTTATTTATTTGTTTTATTTAAAAATCTTTTTTACTTGTAATTTTTCTGGGTACATAGTAGGCATATATATTTGCGGGGTGCATGAGATGTTTTGACACGGCATGCAATGTGAAATAATTAGATCATGGAAAATGGGGTATCCATCCCCTGAAGAATTTATCCTTTGTGTTATAAACAATCCATCCAGTTACACTCTTTTAGTTATTTTTAAATGTACAGTTAAGCTCTTACTGAGTATAGTCACCCTGCTGTGCTATTAAAGAGTATGTCTTATTCTTTCTCCTTTTTTTTTGAGATGGAGTCTTGCTCTGTCACCCAGGGTGGATTGCAGTGGCACGATCTCAGCTCACTGCAACCTCCATCTCCCAGGTTCAAGCAATTCTCTGCCTCAGCCTCCCGAATAGCTGGGATTACAGATGCCTGCTACCACGCTTGGCTAATACTTGTATTTTTAGTAGAGACAGGGTTTCACTATCCTAGCCAGGCTGGTCTTGAACTCCTGACTTTGTGATCTACCCACCTTGGCCTCCCAAAGTGCTTCGGTTACAGGCATGAGCTACCGTGCCCAGCAGCTTTTTTTTTTTTTTTTTTTTTTTTTTAAAACCCATTAACCATCCTCATTTCACTACCAGCTTCTCACTACCTTTCTCAGCCTCTGGTAACCATCCTTCTACTCTGTGTTCATGATTTCAGTTGTTTTGGGTTTTAGGTCCCACAAATAAGTGAGAACATGTGATGTTTGTCTTTCTGTGCCTGGCTTGAAATATTTATTTTTTTATTATGTTTTCTAAGTGAGTATTATTAATACAGTATTTTCAAGGTCAAATTTTTTTTCCAGTGGATTGTTACAGTGCTTCTAGTACATAGCATATTACCTTGCTAAAACACACTCTGTCTTTTTTGTTTTAATGTTTTTTAAAATTTCCTTTTTTTGGTGTAATTATACTAGAATTACAGAAAAAGCAGGTATCTTTTTTTTATCTTGACTTTAATAGTAATGCATTCAGCATTGGCTTTTGCTGTATAATTACTCATAGCTTTTTAATATTAAGAAAATATTCCTCTAATCCTTGTTTTCTAGGATTTTGTTGAGAAATACTTGTCGAGTTTTATCGAATATCTTTCAAGCATCAATCAAAGGCCGTGAAGAGAATAGTCTCCTCCCGTGTTCTTTTATACTCTTTGGTTTCTTGGAAATATATTTTAATACACTCTACATATTGCTCAGCATACGTGCTGAGTAGGTGTTAAGGATGAATGAAGATGCAGCTCTCACTCTCACCAGTGAGACTGAGCGTGTCTCTTTCTCTCATATCCTCTCCAGGTTGTTTTAATTTTTCTTGTGATTAAAAAAAAAACTTTAAATTTGTCTTGGCTACCATTTGCATTTCCTTTTCAGTGAAATGGCTGTTCCTGCCCTTTGCTTGTTTTTCACAAACATTTTCTCCCAATATGTATCTTTTAACTTTGTTTTGAGTCTAGTTTTTATTGTTAAATATTTTAATTATTATTTGTTCAAATCTATTTTTTCTTCCTTTATGGCTTCTGGGTGTTTTGATATAAGAGGGTCTGCAACATCCTGAGAGTAAACAAGTATTCTCTTAAATTTTCTTTTTATGTTATAATCTTATAGATTATTTTGAAGATGGTATGAAGCAGAGATTATGTCTATTGCCTGATCATACATGCCATCTTTTCTGTCTGAATTGAATTGCTGCTTTTATCCTGTGTTTCTTTTTATTCTAACAAAATGAGACAGAGTCACTGAATATTAAAAGACTTCGGAAAAATTCGAATGTTACATTTATGTATCTCAATCACTATGAATTCACTCACTAAATTAAAGAAAATAGCACTGCTGGCTGGGCAGGGTGGCTAATATATGTAATCCTAACACTTTTGAAGGCCGAGGTGGGCAGATCATATGAGGTCAGGAGTTCGAGAGCAGCCCAGCCAACATGGTGAAAGCTGGGTGTGGTGGCACACGCCTGTAGTCCTAGTTACTCGGGAGGCTGAGGCAGGAGAATCGCTTGAACCCAGGAGGCAGAGGTTGCAATGAGCTGAGATTGCATAACTGCGCTCCAGCTTGGGCAACAGAGTGAGACTCTGTTTCAAAAAAAAAAAAGAGCACTGCTCCATTCATGCATCTTTCTTTTATAACATTTAGAACAAAGGCAGTATTGCAAAATAGAAAAGGATAAAAATAAAAATATTTTGCTTTTGATATTCTTTTAAGACTAAAAGAGATTATGGGGAAAGGATATTGGCATTTTAACTGCAACCTTATAATGATACTGAATGTGTGACTAGGAACCGTGTGTGTGTGTGTGTGTGTGTGTGTGTGTGTGTGTGTGTGTAGTTTGTGCAAAGAAATGTAGAAACAATTGTATCTTTAATGTAATGGGATAGCATAGACTTACTCTGCATTTTGAGTTATTTTTCCTTTGGTGTTGATGGCTCATGCTGATAGTCACTTGGTACTTAATATATAGATACAGTTTCTAGGATACCTTTCCCTTGAAGTTACCTTGAGGTATTTTTCTGTTCATATATGGGTCTCTTCTCTTTCTGTGCAATTTACTGCTTAAGGATTGTACTCATCAATTTTTGTTTTAATTTTGCTACAGGAGGAGTTGGATTTGTCTTCTACTTCTCAGATGTCTCCCCCTTCCTTGTATGGTGAAAGCTCTAATAGTCCCTCTTCAGCAGAGCCACTGAAGGAAGATAAGCCTGTCACTAGTCCTAGGAACAAGACTGGTATTACTCTGTCTCCTAACTTCTGTTATTTCTATTTCAGATTGAGGTTAGGTTCCATTTCTTTAAAAGAAAATGCTGGATTAAGTATATGTTTATTAAGCTGGCTATTTTGTTTGTTGTGATTACTGTGGAGAGGAAAGGGGAGAAATAATCTTTGGTTGTCTCTGTCTTTTTATGTGAAAGATACTTTAAAATAGACTCAGACCCCATCATTTTAAGGACAGATTTCAAAGTTTCAGTTAAAGATAACTGAATGGAGGGCCATTCGACTATGACGTTTGTTACCTCATTAATCTCTGGGCTTTATTCTGTGATTTTAGCTATTCTCCTTTACCAGTTAGTATGTCCCATTCCCCAAACTGCAGCTTGGTTATAAAAGAAGGTAATTTTAAGTACTTTTCTTCAGTTCATTCAGGTATATGTATAGTAGCTATGCTTAAACTCCAGTTAAAGATTGTTACTCAGAAGTTAAGATAATGTGTAGAGAAAGGTATGTGATAGAATCTGTTTTTTAGGGCTTGTGTAATTGCCTTCAAGTTGACTTGTGGTCTGGTTTTTCTCCAGAAAATGGACTGACTCCAAAGAAAAAAATTCAGGTGAATTCAAAACCTTCGATTCAGCCCAAGCCTTTATTGCTTCCAGCAGCACCCAAGACTCAAACAAACTCCAGTGTTCCAGCAAAAACCATCATTATTCAGACAGTACCAACACTTATGCCATTGGCAAAGCAGCAGCCAATTATCAGTTTACAACCTGCACCCACTAAAGGTACCTGAGCAGAATTTAAGGCTGTGTATGTTTATTTGGAGGGCAGTAAGGGTAGTGTCATATGATTTGTTTTAATTCAGGTTATAATTTCTGAGCACATGCTTATGTCAGGAATGTCTTTAGTTCTGAGAAAGTTGCAGAGATGACTAATGGGTGCTTTGTGTCACAAAAAGGGAGATAGCTCTCCAGACCAGTTACATCTGATGGTTATTTTGAAAATCTGGGACACTTTCTTGGTGCCATTTTATTCTGGTGGATAAAATATAGACACACACAAATTTTTAGCTAGTTGACGGTTAGAGTTCAGGTCATCCAGATTTTTGTGGCTGTCAATTTCTTTTGTTTTTAAGGAGTGTTTAAAATAATAGGGTCCATATCAGGTGTGTTATAGCAATAGAATCAAGCCCTTAACTCTGAGGAGTCTGCATGGTTTAGTAAACAGGATATTGACTTGGTCATTACAAGGAGACCTGAGCTCTGCTTTCATTTAGCTAAGAATTTGTGCATTTCTGTATTTTATCCACTAGATGGCGTCATATACTTGTGCTTCTACAAGAGGTTTAGGTTATTGAAAGAAGTTCAAGTCTGAGGATTTGGTACTATTAAGATATGGGCCTGTAGTCTCAGCTACTCAGGAGTCTGAGGTGGGAGAATTACTTGAACCCAGAAAGTGGAGGTTGCAGTGAGCTGAGATGGTGCCACTGCACTCTAGCCTGGCAACAGAGTGAGACTCCGTCTCAAAAAAAAAAAATTAAAAAAAAAATTATAAATAAATAAATATATATATATATTTCGTGTGTGTGTGTGTGTGTGTGTGTGTGTGTGTGTGTGTGTATGTATGTATGTGGGGTTAAATGCCCCAATTAAAAGACACAGGCTGGCAAATTGGATAGTCAGGACCTATCTGTGTGCTATATTCAGGAGATCCATCTCATGTGCAGAGAAACACATGGGATCAGGGAATATTTACCAAGCAAATGAAAAGCAGAAAAAAGCAGGGGTTGCAATCCTAGTCTCTGATTAAACAGACTTTAAACCAACAAAGATCAAAAAGGACAAAGAAAGGCATTACATAATGGTAAAGGGATCAATGCAACAAGAAGAGCTGACTATCCTAAATATATATGCATCCAATACAGGAGCACCCAGATTCGTAAAGCAAGTTTTTAGAGACCTACAAAGAGACTTAGACTCCCAAACAATAATAGTGGGAGACTTTAACACCTTACTGTCAGTATTAGATCAACGAGACAGAAAATTAACAAGGATATCCAGGACTTGAACTCAGCTCCGGACCAAGCAGACCTAATAGACATCTACAGAACTCTCCACCCCAAATCAACAGAATATACATTCTTCTTAGCATCACATCACACTTACTATAAAATTGACCACATAATTGGAAGTAAAACACTCTTCAGCAAATGCAAAAGAATGGAAATCATAACAAATAGTCTCTCAGACCACAGTGTAATTAAGAAACTTATTTAAAACCGCACGACTATGTGGAAACTGAACAACCTGCTCCTGAATGACTACTGGGTAAATAACAGAATTAAGGCAGAAATAAATAAGTTCTTTGAAATCAATGAGAACAAAGAGACAATGTACCAGAATCGGTGGGACACAGTTAAAGCAGGGTTTAGAGGGAAATTTATAGCACTAAATGCCCATGGGAGAAAGCAGGAAAGATCTATAGTTGACACCTTAATATCACAATTAAAAGAACTAGAGAAGCAAGAGCAAACAAAAAAGGTAGCAGAAGATAAGAAATATCTTCTGTCTTTAAAATAGTCCCAAAGTTCCCTGAAGAGCTCCATTAAAAAATGGGCAAAGGACATGAAGAGACACTTTTCAAAAGATGACGTAGATATGGCCAACAAGCATATGAAAAAGTGCTCTACATCACTTATCAGTAGAGAAATAAAAATTAAAACCACAGTGAGATACTATCTCACATCAGTCAGAATGGCTACTATCAGAACGTCAAAAAATATCAGATGCTGGCGAGGTTGCAGAGAAAAGGGAATGCTTTTCTCTTTTATACATTGCTGGTGGGAATGTCAATTGGTTCAGCCACTGAATGCAGTTTGGAGATTTCTCAAAGAACTTAAAGCAGTACTACCATTTGACCCAGCAGTTCCTTTACTGGTTGTATTCCCAAGGGGAAATATAAAGACACACACACACACACACACACACACACACACGCATGTGTTCATCACAGACCTATTTGCAGTAGCAACCTAGATGCCTATCAATGGTGAACTGGATACAGAAAATGTGGTACATATGCACCATTCAATACTACACACCCATAAAAAAGAAGGAAATCATGTTCTTTGCAGCAACATGGATGGAACTGGAGGCCATTATCCTAAGATAATTAATGTGGGATAATTAATGTGGGAACAGAAAACCAAGTACAACGTGTTCTCTCTTATAAGTGGGAGCTATACATTGAGTACACATAGACACAAAAAGGGAACAGTAGATAACAGGGGCTACCTGAGGGTGCGGATCGAAAAATTACTTGTTGGGTACTGTGCTCATTACCTGAGTGATGAAATAATCTGTACACCAAACACCTGTGACATGCAGTTTACCCATATAACAAACCTGCATGTGTACCCCCTGAACCTAAAGTAAAAGTTGTGGGGAAAACTAAGTTCAAGGGGAAATGAGGAGGTAAAAATGTGTAATCATTTATGCCCAAGTGTTAACGCGTTTTATCTACTCCAAATCTACGAAGTTATTTTTAGATCTTCTTACTTATTTTACCCTAGATAGGGATAAAATGCTATTTATTGAATTCTGCTACTTTCAGTGTGTTTTTGAGGCCATCTGAAACAAAGACTTTGCTTTTGTAAGTGATTTTTTTAGCCAAGACAGATGTTCTTGACAAACAGGTGTTCTGAAGCATTATTTTTTTTTTTTCAGTATTCCCCGATCCTTTGAAATACTGAGCTGAGTTTTACATGGGTCAGCCTGTCTGCAAGTATAATGCTTTTTTTCTTAAACAAATTACAAATTTATATGGGGTTTTAGTTGCCAGTTATTTTAGTACCTTCATTTTGTTAGATAGGCTCAAGCAGCTGTGGATGTTAGGCAAGGTTTTCAACACCTTATAAAAATCTGGCCAGATCTGAAAGGAAACACTTAGCAGGCAAGTAAAATTTTTAATAGATTAGTGTTATGAGTTGTGTAAGTCTTTAGGTTAATGGTACAGGTTGAGTATCCCTTAAATGAAATGCTTGGAGCCAGAAGTGTTTCGGATTTTGGGTACTTTTGGATTTTAGAATATTTGCATATACATAATGAGATATCTTGGGGACAGAACCCAGGTCTAACATGGTATTTATTTATGTTTCATGTCTATCTTATATACATAGCCTGAATGTAATTTTATATGAATTTTCAATAAGTTTGTGCGTGAAACAAAGTTTACATACATTGAACCATCAGAAAGCACAGGTGTCACGATCTCATGTGGACAATCTGTAGTTTTGTGGCACCACCATCTTCCTGGCTCTGAATTCATATACTACTGACAAGCAATCATTTTCTTACTCTTATTCACAAATTCATGCCTAAGAACATAACAAAAATTATGACATACCATTAATACAGTGGAAAAATAATGTGCGCAGAGTAACTAGGCAGGACAGTAGAATCACCAGAATACGAGCGTCAGCTACTACACAACAGCAACAACAAAAAATGGCAGCTTTCAGTCTCTGCCTTTGATAGTATGTTTTCATTCAAAGCTTACCATACACTGTATTTTATGTCTTCAAGTGAGAAGAAACATCAGAAGCAGTTGAGGGACTGGTAGTGGGTCCTCTAGGGATAAGGACTGTTCTGCTGGATGACTTTTTAAAATGCTTTTTATGGAGTCATCTGCCTCATTAAAGTAGTTTTTGTCTTAGAAATCTCTTTTTGATTTTATAAACTGACACGATTTCTTTTTCTGTTATGAATGCATGCTGCTTGAGTCCTTCACGAAGCCCATCACACATTTTTACCATGTCATCTATAGGCACTTTTTCTGCCCAGTTAACAACATCATCTTCATTATCATTATTACAGATTAAGTATCCCTTATCCAAAATACTTGGGACCAGAGGTGTGGAATTTTCCTCTTGTGGAGTCGTAAGGGCACTCCAGAAATTTTGGGTTTTGGAGCATTCTGGATTTTGGGTTTTTTGATTAAGGATGTTCAACCTCTACTAATTCTCCTCAGATTCACATAAATTTAAAATAATCGTACATGTGAAGAGTCAGAAGAATTGAAGGCCATTTTTTTGGGGAAGAGGGAAAGGGCTGATATCATCTACAGACTATTTTAAATCACAGCTTTATGTTTACCTTTATGTGATTGTTAGCTAAGATTTAATCTCAAATGATTTTAAGTTTTTGGTATTTGTAGTCCTTTCTTTTTTTTTCCCTTTTTAGGGATCTGCCTGCCTCAGCCTTCTGAGTAGCTAGGACTTGAAGCACATGCCATCACACCTGGCTAATTTTTAATTTTTTTTTTTTTTTGTAGAGATAGGATATCACTATGTTGCCCAGGCTGATCCCAAAGTCCTGGCCTCCCAAAGCACAGGGATTACAGGTGCGAGCCACAGTGCCTGGCCTTTAGCTCCTTCTAGTTCATATGTTTTTGGTATTGTATGCATTTGCAAATCCTATTAATTTAGAATACATGGTTCTCCATGTTCAGTGTAAAAAAATTGTTATTTATAAGTCAAATCCTTTTAGCCCTAATAAGTTTCAGAGGTTAATTCTTAGAAATCTAGGGATTACAGCAAATTTGATAGTTGTTTAGTTGACAAAGATAAATAAGAAAGTATGTTAAAGTATATTGTTCATGGTAACTCAAAGAGATGAATTTAGTTGGTCCCATTAAAAACATAATAAAGTTACCGTAAGCATGTGCTGCTATTGATCCAGTGTTTACCTTGATGGTGCCAAATCCCTTGGTGTTGATCTTATCCATTACATCTGTAGAAGAGACCTAAATATAAGCTACTTCCCCTGCCACAATAGTTGTGCACCCTCTGATCGTTGTTCTTTTTTCTAATGCAGGTCAGACGGTTTTGCTGTCTCAGCCTACTGTGGTACAACTTCAAGCACCTGGAGTTCTGCCCTCTGCTCAGCCAGTCCTTGCTGTTGCTGGGGGGGTCACACAGCTACCTAATCACATGTTGAATGTGGTACCAGCCCCTTCAGCGAATAGCCAAGTGAATGGAAAACTTTCCGTGACTAAACCAGTCCTACAGAGTACCATGAGAAATGTGGGTTCAGATGTAAGTTTTGAAACTTGGTGCTTCTCTTAATGCCTGATGTAAAAACCAACAAAAAACACCTTTTGTTTTTGTTGCTTGCTTTTGCTTTTATAGAGCTTCTTATATTGTATCAAATAAAAGAGAGTGCTAAATTGCACTTCTAGTCTTTGGAGGAAAATTAGGGTAAGGCTTACTATGTTCGAATCTAAGTGAAAAGGTTTTTGAAAGTCTGAAGTGGTTTGATGAAAAGCGAAGTATGCATACCTCCCTCTTCTTTACTCCTTCTTTAGAACCAACCCTCTTATTACATTCCTCAAGCCCCTACACTGTCAACCCAGTCATCCACTAGAATTTTACAGATTCTTTCATGTTTCCTTATTGAAATGTTTTAGCAACTCTTCAGATAAGAGTCTATAGACTACGTTTTAGGAAGGTTTAAATTTAGCTTTCTTTCTTGCCCTTTTGAAGGGTTTTCACTACTTCATAATGATGACTTGCTACTCTTAGGAATTCTGTTTCTTAGTGATTATTTGGTACTTTACCACTTTTGCAAACCTTTAAATTTTCTAGCATGTTGTAGGGATTTCTTATAATTTATAAATCACATAGTTTCCTAAGATCTGTCACTCGCTAAAGCCGGCTACTGCACTTGCCAACTAACTCTTGCTTTCTTTCAAAATGATTGGAAATAGCTCATGTTATGTATTAAACAGTAATTGAACATATTGGTGCTAAAATTTAACGAATTTTTTTTTTTTTTTTGAGATGGGTTCTTACTCTGTCACCCAGGCTGGAGTACAGTGGCACGATCTGGGCTCACTGCAACCTACTTCTCCTGGGTTCAAGCAATTCTCCTGCCCCAGCCTCCTGAGTAGCTGGGATTATAGGCATGTGCCACCATGCCTGGCTAATTTTTGTATTTTTTAGTAGAAATGAGGTTTCACCATACTGGACAGGCTGGTCTCAAACTCCTGACCTTGTGGTCCGCCCACCTAGGCCTCCCAAAGTGCTGGAAATAGAAGCGTGAGCCACCGGCACCCAGCCATGAATGTTAAAGTTGAACAGTCAAACAGTGGATTCTTTAAAATTATGCCGGGAAAGCAAAGTCTATATGTTTTCTTTAAAATAAAAATGGATACTACTAGTTGTTAATATTGTTACATCATCCTTTCTTTAGGTAGAATGCTTTTGCAAAGTAATTTTAAAACCCTGCGGGTCATGCAGGTTGTTTATCAGACTACTGTCTGATCTATCTACCAGAATTTATTAACCAGCATGTCAGTGACCCATTTAATTATAAAATTGCTCCACAGTTGCATAAACAGTAATCTCAGTCAGCAATATTGTAAAAATTCATAACAGGAATATGTCTAGTGAAAGTAGAACATCCAATTTCTAGAATAAGAGTCCCATCGTTTGTATAGGTATTGAAAACAATGCATGTCAAGACATGAAATAGGAAAATTAGTGTTGCTATGAGACTAGAGACCATGGATAATACAGGATTAAGCTTGACTGTTATGTTGGTTTGTTTTGAGGACTAGAAGAGGTAAGCAAAATGCATATGGCATTTTGTATTATAGGCTCTAATACATAGTGTGTGTTTAAGTTGAAGATGAAACAATGTGTTGCTGGCTAATAGAAAGGGGGTGAGCACAGGATAGAGGTGGCAACTGGATTGGCAAAATGTTGATAATCATGGAATCTGGGTGTTTATTTTTCTCTCATTGTGGTGCATGGAAAAATTTCTACAATGTGTAAAAAAAATGACAGTAACAAAAATCCAAAAATTATCTGTGATATTTTCAATTAAAAAGTTGTGTGACCAATAAGAAAAGAGTATGGTTTTCATAGGAGACCAGCCAGGTTAAGAATGAAGAAAAAGGATTTTAAAAAAATAATCCCTTGAAATTTCCTTTTAATACTCTTTAAATTATGTACTTGAATGTTTCTTGTATAATACCTCCAAATGAAAGATAGAATAGAAAATATCCAAAGTTGCCTTTATGTAATATGTTAGGAGATTTAAAATATTTTTATAAAATATTTTAGATATGAAAAAAGATAAAGATGAATTAGAATTTTAAAAAATGCATAGGTGAAAAGTAATCATTGTTGTTAAAAATATTAACATAATCTAAGTCATCCCAATCATGGAAAAGTCCAGAAAAGCATAGCTAGGATGGAGAGAGTATCTAGAAACTGTGTACATAGGTAGAGGAGTGGCTTATGGGTTCAGTCATTCAGTAGACTGAAGAAGAGAGGATGAAAAGTAGACCTGGGGAACAATAACAGGAAAGGAAGGTTGTTACGTGGAAAATAGAATTGTTCTGCTTATTCTAGAAGAGCTATCTGGAACAGGTGCAGGAAAAATACAGAAAGGTTTCTTCTAAACGTAAGGTTTTTTGATACAGTCATTGTGTTTAAAAACCAGAAGAGCACCCCTCTGCCTTTTTTTTTTCTACTCTTAGGCTTACCATCTGAATAATAAGCATTTTAATGTTGGCAATCATCACTGTATGCCACTGACCCGTTTTAGAATCTCTAAACGTATTCTAATTAATTATATGTTGGTCTATTAGCCAGACATCTTTTATTAGTTCTTTGATGTGAAAGATCGTGTCTGTTTGGCTTTTGTACTCTTAAGGGGGGCTCTGTAAATTTAAAGCATTTTTAATGAAATATTTTAGATGTGAAAAAAGATCAAGACTAATTAGAACTTTAAAAATGCATAGGTCAGCAGAATATCATTGTTAAAAATATGAGAAAATATGGAACCAGTAAGTACTGCTAGAAACAAAAGCTAATATTTATTAGTTCTATATTTTCTCATCTCACACATCCCCCAGTTCTTCAATGTTAATGGAGACTCTGTCAGCAAAGTCTCAGTATATGAATGTAAAATGTATGAATGTCTACATTTTTTATATTTATATACACTTAGACAATGTTAATATTTTTTAATAGTGATGTACTCTTGACCTATGCATTTTTAGAGTTCTAGTCTTTATCTTTTTTTATGTCTAAAATATTTTATTAAAAATACTTTAAATTTACAGAGCCCCCTTAAAAGTACAGAAGCTGAACAGACATGGTCTTTTCAAATTTTAGAATTGACAGGATTACAAAAGAAAGATTCAATTACTATATGTTTAATGCAAAGAGACCTAAGGACAATTAGAATAATTTTCTAGTCAATCTGCATTGAGGTTTTCATGCTTATTTTTACTTGGCCAACACATCAAGATGTGAGCCAAGCCTTTTCAATATGAGTTCTTTGGTAGAAATCATGACTGAATGTTTATTTCAAGTAAAGAAGCATTAGTCTGTCCTAGTAGCAGGCCAACTCACTCAGGAACCCAAAGTAAATCTGTTCCAGAAGGAGTTGCAGAGAAGAACTTTGATCAGCTTGTATAGTCTTCTACGTTAGTAACTTGGTTGACCTCAATATTACATGTGTTTTTTTTTTTTTTAAAAATACAAGTCCTGTTAAATTAGGATAAATTTGAATTAATATAAATTCCTAATTTAAAATGGCTAAAAAGAAAATGTTTTTATCATACATTTTTTTATGCTTTTAAACCAAAAGTATGGTGAAAAAGTTGTAATTCAGCAAAAAAAAAAAAAAATTCATATCAGTCTCTTGTGGCTTTGTAATGCTGACATGGCTTCTTTTTCTACCTTTTTTAGTTCTTTTGTTTGGCTGGTTTGACTCTCTAGAAGCCATAAGTAGCGTTTTTAGCATACCGTATTCTGCAGACTGCATTAAATGCCAGATTTTCTGTTATGAAACAGTTTGCCTGTTTCAAATTATAATCTTACTCTTTCAGCCTTTTGCTGATAAATCTGTTTGTTTAACTCTTGGAGACCTCACCTAAGTTTTCAAGAAATAATGGTTTGTTTTTGGCTGTAATCCTGATGGAAAAAATGAACATGATCTCTCATTTCAGTGTAGAAGTTCTCTGCAGTTTCTTAATAACTGATAATCTTGGAACTACAAATCTGCCTCCATGATCTAATCACCTTTCACCATGCTTCTCCTCCAACATTGGGGATTACAGTTTGACACGAGATTTGGTTAGACACACAAATCCAGATCATATCACACCCCTTTACCCCACCTCACCCCATCCCTCATATAGTTGTTAGTGATGTGCATGTGCATTTGTCTGGGGAGTCCATAACCACTTTTGTTGTTGGTTTTTTTTTTTTTTACAGCTTCATTGAGATAAAATGCACATTCCATAGTGTCACGTTTTTGACCTCGAAGTGTGCAATTTAGTGGTACCATCACTGCCGTCTAATTCCAGAATATTTTTATCACCCTAAAAAGAAAACCCCATAGTCATGAGCCGTAGTCATTCCTCATTCTCCCCTCCCTGCATCCCCTGATAGCCATTTATTCTGTTTTCTGTCTGTGTGGAGTTGTCTGTCCCAGCCATTTCGTATGAGTGGAATCATATACATTTTTGTGTATGGCTTCTTTCACTTAGCATGTTTTTCAAGCTTCAGCCATGTTGAAGCATGTATCGGTGTTTATTCCTTTTTATGACTGAATAATATTCCATTGTATGGGTATAACACAGTTTTGATAATCCATTCATAAGTTGATAGACAGTTGTTTCCATTTTTTATCTATTGTGAGTAATGCCACTTTGAACACTCACGTTCATTTTCACAGTTTTTTAAGAACCATTTTTAATATATAAAAAGTATAAATCAGTGAGAAAAATACAAATTAACAATGGACAATATATGTGAAGAGATAATTCACAAAGAATGGTAAATTTTGAAAGTGAAAGTATTAATGGCTGTGTATTCTAGAAGGGGTATCCCCTCTGAAAGATTACTGTTTTAGAACTATGTGAAAGAATATTAATTGTTAGCAGGAGAGATCTTGTGGCTGGTTACAGGTAATTAGAGAATGGTATTCAATAATTTAAAGTGTTATGGTTAGACTTTTCTGTGGCTTTTACCTCCCTTGAGTATGAATTCTAAAGGAAAGTATCTTATGGCTTATTACAACCTCCCAGTGTATATACACTGCAGCTGTGTGTGTCTGCTCACACATGTTAAACTTAGTATTTGGTTATTATGTGGGTGCACATGTTAAACTTTGTATTTGATTATAATTTTAAATTTCAAAAAGTACACAAAAATAGTACAGAGGTTACCCAGGTATTCTTCAGACAGATTGACCTGTTGTTAACATTTTACCCAATTTGCTTTTTTATTCTTTACCTACTTATCCGGCTGGCCAGCCATCATCCATCCATCCATCCATCCATCCATCCATCCATCCATCCATATACACACACAATTTTTTCCTGAACTATTTGAGGGTAAGTTACATACCTCACAGTATTTTACCCCCAAATTTTTCAGTGTGTATTTCCTAAGAATAGGGACATTCTCTTATCAATTTAAATAATTTACATTAATAAAATAGTTCAGTTGCCTGTCAATATTACCATTCTGTCAGTCAACCAAATATTTACTGGATTTTCACAGAGTCCTTGTGAAGGGGGCATTATTTATTCCCATCAGTTAGTTAAGCGATTCAACAAATGTCATATTGCTAAGATGGCTAATAATAATCAAGTACTATGTACCAGGCACTTTTCTTAAGTGCATAAATTATAAATACTCTCCTTAAATCTTATAACAGCTCTTTGAAATGAATCAGGGCTCTGAGGAATACAGAGTAAGGAACATAATGAGAGTGCTCAGAGGAATGTTAATTTTTAGACTCTCTGCTTCTGTAGTGACAAAATAAGATTTCATGCTTTGTGTGTGTGCATATGTTTTAATTTTAAAACTTAAAATCTGAAAATGGGAGCTGGAATAGGGGCAGGTATGTTCAATATTGCTTTACTTGCATGGTTTATTAGAGCAGCTGTGAGGTGCATTCTCATGGAAGTAATAATTTTGCCTCCTCCGTGTGTGTGTGTGTGTGTGTGTGTGTATGTGTATTATATATAATTTTCCTAAAACCCATATTTGTATGGTACATTGTAGCTTACAGAGAACTTTCATGTCTGTTACCCATTTGATTCTCACCCCAATCATTTGACCACTTATAATTGAGTTAGGATTCAAGCCTAGCTCAATTGTAACTGGTCTTCTAGTCCAGTGCTGTCATCATTACTCTGGGCTCCATTAATGAGGAGGCTTTACTTTCGTGGTAGTCCTGATGCAGTTCAAACTTCAAATTACCCAAGTTCTTTCCTTACAACTTTATGGAGGAGGGGAATAAAAGAAAAAAAAAGAAGAACAAATTACCCAAGTCTCGAACTTGCTGCTACCTTTTTTTTCTCTTTACAAATATTTTCTCTTAATTTATAAAAATTAAGTAGTTTTAAGATTTGAATTTTAAAAATTAAGGCAGCAGATAGTTTTAAGTCATGAGGGACAAAGTTTTAGAAAGATGGACCTTATTTGAATAATTTGGTGATATCAAATGTAACCTATTGCAAAATTAATCAGATTCATTTTTATTATATAGTAGTCATTATTGTGCTATGTTGTTGTGCCAATAAAATTCATTGTATCTATTTAGCATCAGCCCTAGAACTATTTTGTTTTTGGATTGGATAAGGCCTTTAGAGGACTAACAGAGTGGCTTTAAATTTTCTTGTCCACAATCCACAGTAAGAAATGTATTTAACCTCTCTCTGTCTCTTACACACAATCTCATGAAACAACTCTCACTACATATAAAGCATCATTTATTTTATTCTGTCCTGTGCTTTTCTGTCAAATTGTTTTTAAGGGCTGTAGTGATTCACTAAATTGATAAACCTGATAATTGTGTTATAATAATGTCAAAAACACTATTCTGGTCCAACTCCCTCTTTTTACTAATATATAAATAGACTCTAGAAGGAGATGTGATTTTTTTTTTCTTTTTTTTTTTTTTTTAAGATCTTCCAATTAACTCTGTGATGCTGGGCCAGGAATTAAGGACACCTAACTTCCAATTTTGTATTTTCATTTAATGACCTAAATTACTATTATTTAGTTATATCAAGTATTTCTAAAGACACTTGAAGCCATGGAGTCATTAGCTGAAAAAGACAGGAAACCATTTTGAGGCTCCTTTGAAGATCCCTGTGTAGAGGACTTGGGTCTCTCCATTCTTCAAGAGGCCGTGCCCACGGTGTGGCTTTCCAAAGAGTATCTGGTGCATACTCCTGCTTTTATCTCTCTTTTGGTTGTTCTTTATCTTCATTCAGAAAATGAGATTGGATAGGGCAGCTTGGTCCTACAGTATAGCAGGGACTTTGTCTATTATCTGTTCTCATTCTGGAAATTACACTACATATCAGAAGGCATTCTTCATTTAAAAAAATAATAATAAAGAGTTTGCAGGATGAAGATTATCTCCTTGATCCTGCCAAATAAATGGTTCAGGTTGCCAGTATGAAACGTCTTTAATTTTTGGCAAATGGGAACTGGCTATATGCATACATACACACAAAACTTAATAGACAGAGTAAAATAAAATTTTGACTGTCATGAGATTGAGAAGAGTAGAGACAGTGTAGTCTAAATTCCTCTTTTTTCCCTGCTTTAAACAATAAAGAAGTGTACGTAAGATTCTTAACATAAATCAAATTAAGTTTTTTAATTTATTTGAATATTTAAAGTAGGATTGCCACAAATTAAATTTGCCAATGATTTTAGCTATATATGTTTTTTTAGGATGTATCTATAAATATGTTTACTGACATGCAATAATGTATGTTATGTAATTTTTATTTAATTGAAAGATTGTATTTTTATGTTTGGTCAGATATAATGAAGAGGTTAATCAGTAATAGTTTCCACTTTATCATTTTAGAAGGCAGGGTTCAGCCAAATGAGAATTAGAACTGTTAGAAAGATGTACAGCAAGTCAGTGATTACTGTGTGATTCACCCATAGGTTATCAATACTTGATCTGACTTGAGTTTACATGAGATATTCAAATGTATTTCTTAGCATAAAAATCCCATTAAAAATTTTTTTAAGTGACAGGCTCTTACTCTGTCACCCAGGCTGGAGTACAATGATATGATCATGGCTCACTGCAGCCTCAACCTACTGGGCTCAAGTGATCCTCCTGCCTCTGCATGTAGGGTAGCTAGGACTACAGTGTGTACTAACATGCCCAGCTAATTTTTTATTTTTAGTAGAGACGAGATCTTCCTATGTTTCCCAGGTTGGTCTCAAACTCCTGACCTCAAGCGATTCTTCTGCCTCAGCCTACCAACTAACGTGTTGAGATTACCACCACTCCTTGCTCTTATCTTAATATTATATTTAATTTAATTTATAGTCATTGAGCTCATCTCTTAGCAACATCACAGAAACAAGGATTTAGTTTTGTTAATAAAAAGGAGACTATAATAACTTATGGTATTTATCAGTCAATATGGTCTTAAAAATTATGAACAGGCTGGGCATGGTGGCACACACCTGTAAAGCCAGCACTTTGAAAGGCTGAAGCAGGAGGATTGCTTGAGCCTAGGAGTTTGAGACCAGCCTGGGCAACATAGAAAGATCCTGTCTCTACAAAAAAAATTTAAAAAACTAGCCAGGCGTGGTAGCATGCACCTGTAGTCCCAGCTCGTGGGGAGGCTAAGGCTGGAGGATCTATTGAACCTGTGAAATTGAGGCTGCAGTAAGCCGTAACTGTGCCACTGACTGCACTCCAGCCTGGGTGACAGAGTGAGATTCTGTCTCAAAAAATTAAATTAAATTGACTTAAAAATTTGAACGTACTTGAAACTTTGACTCTTAAATTAATTCAACCTTCAAAAGGAACTTGTCCGTTTGTGAAATTTGTCCTTTTACGTAAGTCTTTCTTACAGTCAAATAAATGTTTACTAAATGAAACACTACATTTTATAGCAGTGGCACTTAAGGGAAACTACTTTGCAGCTGTAGAGTTGTTTCGTTTGTTCTTTCTACTTTTTCCAAGGCAAGATGCCTGGTGGGAGAGTTGTCTGGAGGCAGGAAGATCAGAAGCAGGAACTGGCCAGCTGTTCACTTATTTCAGTCTGTGTTAAAATCATCTGATATGCCCATAAGGGAGATGTGTCAATTGGGTAATGGGCCAGAGTATTGATTTTATGTTTTCAGATTGCTAACAGAGGAGATTAGGCTTCCAGATACAGGCAGTTCCACAAGTCTCTGTTTTCAGACAGGCACGTAATTAAAGTAAGCACGTAGTTCTCTGAGGTTAGAGTTGCATGCTGTGATGCAAGCCTCTCTGTTATTTAAAAGCAGTTTGAAGCTGCTGTGTAGGTACCACTGGGCTTGGAGTCAACTGACCTAAGTTCTAGCCTTGGCCCTTCTACTGTCCTAACAGTGGATTAAATGATGAGGCTTATTTTAAAGCCTTGAAAACTATAGTAATTTCAACAAGAGGAGATTATTGAATATATTATGAAATATCAAGATAATTGAAAAATTGTGCTGCCATTATTGCATGTCAGATGTCGTTATGATACATTTTATGTGCAAAAACAGTTTAGCAAACAATTACATACAGTGTAATCCTTTTTTTCTTTTTTTTTTTAAATTTAAATTTTAATTTTTTAGTCATGCATGAACAACCTTTTTTTCTTATATAGGAAAATACCTACCTCCCCCTCAATACCAAACACCACAATGTGTGTATGTATTTATCCTAAAAATCATATATATATTTTTTGCCTAGGAAGTATAGAATAATTTAAATATTTTCTATTCAGATAGCTGAAGATGGCTTGGTGATACATAACACTGGAACCCTGCGTTTGGTGATTGCCATGGGTTTCATTTATTTTTACTGTCTTTACCCTGTGTATTTATTGGTAGTATTGAATATTTATTTTCAGAACTATGATAATGTATCTTTTTCTATGGGAAGAAATGAATATTTGGCCACAGATGGTTTTCATTATTTTAGTATGGGACACATGAATTGACAGTCTTTGAAACTTTAATGCTGTGTAATATGCAGGTGTTTTTATTGTTTATAGAAATGCCTAATCCTTGTTTGAAATTTATTAAATGGTATGCCATCTGTAACCCCCTCTAAATTCCACACATTAATTAGCCTTTAAGGTTACCTTTTGTCTAACTTTTAGTATAAACTCTTCCATCTGGGAACTTTCACTTTTATGTCCCTGTTCAGTGTTCTGTGTGCTTCAGCACGCTAGTGTTAATTATGGACACTGGCATTACTTACATTCTAAGTAACAATGAAGATCACTAAAAGTAAAAGTAGACTGAACAAACTGGCATTGTCGAGAGAATAGTTTGCATTTGGTGAATAATCAGTCCATCATGGCTTTGCCATTGCTGTGTGTGTGTGTGTGTGTGTGTGTGTGTGTGTGTGTGTGTGTGTGGTGTGTGTTTAGCATTACTTAAGAGGGAGATAGTTATGCTGCAGGAAGCTTTTTACAGATGATGGTTTCATAAAAATCAGCATTTTTGTAATTTAAAGAAAAAACCCCTTTTGACATTTCATGTAACATTTCTTTTCCTTGTGGGTTCTGATTTAAAGGTTGTTGGAAGTATTTTTTTGTTGGGAGATTACTTGGTTGGCTTTGGCATACTTCTTTCTAGGAAATGTAGTATCATGGTGGGAATTGTGTTGTCATTTTAAAAGAAATCAATTACATTTTTAAACTGTATTTACTGGTCTCAGTAAGAGTTATTGAACACTCTAGAGTGTTTATTTTTTAAAGTCTATTGCAAAATATATAGAAATTAGTAATTCAGCCGTCTGTGTGCTCATACTAATCAGTTTAATATAAGTTGGTGCTTTTTATAATTTTGCCACCTCTCTCACTTCCCCAAATAAATTAGACTAATCTATAACAATAGGCTTTCTAACTTAATTTAGAAGACGTAACAAAAATAATTTCACTCAGTAAGTTTTTATTGTAGCAGATATTCTTGGTATTAACCAAAAAAAAAAAAAAAAATAGGATCAGATGTGGTTTGGCTTTCAAGGTATAAAATCTAGGCGGCGAAAGAGAGAGTTAACATTCTTGAAACAATTGAGACCATTAGAATGTTCCAGTCTATCCTCCAAATTTTAAGGGTATGTAAGATGTTCAGAGAAAATAAAAAAAATCAGGTGGCTTAGAATAATTGGAGTTTGAATGGGCCTCGGAATTAGGTTAGTGGAGGAGATAGCGTTCCAAATGGGAATAAACAATATGAATAAAGAAACAGGTTAGACATGTATGGAGATTATGGAGTAGCCTTAAATGGTAAGATGGGAGGAGTGTAGCTTGAATAGCTGTGGATTAAGGGCAGAAGGTTTGGTTAGGCAGTGGGAAGTCACAATATGGAAGACCTTAAAAGAAAAGATGGGTAGCAAGGACACATGACTAGCTTGTTTTTGCAATTGAGTAGTAAGATAAAAATATTTTCTTGGGAGAACTTATCTCAGAAATGGTAGACAGGATGAGATGGAAAACAATAGAAATAAGAGTATTGCAGTAGTATAGGTGAGGAAGGAGACCCAGGCATCTTCCACGTGTAATATCTAAAGTACGAGCCTATATAATGGCAGAACCTTCCTTTGTTAGATGAGCTGAGCTTTGGACAAATTATCGCTTAGGCTCCCGGGCCGAATAAACTTCCTTCTTCATTCAGTGTTCAAGAGTTCCATTTCCCGCGGCTACTCCTGCTACATAGGGATGAGTTAATGAGTGCCTGTGTTAGGAGAGTGGAAGAGAGAATAAGAGAAAGGAATAACTGAGATACATTTTCATTGGAAGAAACTTGGTGATTAGTATATAGTTTTATCATATTCAATGAGTGAATGACAGATTGAGAAGGACTGAATATAGTGAGTAAAGAAAAATAATAGTTACTATTGATAGAAGATGGATAGATTTTTAAAAAATCTAGTTAGGCCGGGCGTGGTGGCTCACGCCTATAATCCCAGCACTTTGGAAGGCCAAGGCCAGTGGATCACGAGGTCAAGAGATCGAGACCATCCTGGTCAACATGGTGAAACCCTGTCTCTACTAAAAATACAAAAATTAGCTGGGCATGGTGGTGCACGCCTGTAGTCCCAGCTACTCGGGATACTGAGGCAGGAGAATTGCTTGAACCCAGGACGTGGAGGTTGCGGTGAGCCGAGATCATGCCATTGCACTCCAGCCTTGGTAACAAGAGTGAAATTCCATCTCAAAAAGAAAAAAAAAAGTTAGAGGGAGATAGTGAGTTCAGTTTGCACATAATGAATTTGAAGTGGTAATGACACTGTAAGTAGAAGTGGCCTTAGAATTAACTGAATATATGGTTCTGGGGCATAGCCGTTTCAGGGCCAGAGATGTAGATTTAAGATGTGTGTATATATATATACATATATACTTAAAGATACTGTTTGAGGGAGTTTCTGAGGGGAAAATTAGAAGATTAATAAATGAGCCTTAGAAAATATCAGAAGAAATTATTTAACATTTGGGTTTTAGAAAGTCTTATTTAATCATTTGATTTTAACTTGTTTAGTTTGAGCAGTGTTTTTTCAAATGTGTTTTGAAACAACTGGTAACCTATGCTTTGAAAAATAGTCAGTTAACAATAATTGGAAAATTAGTATATTCTGATCTATTTTGATCTGATTCTAAAACCAGGATATTCTGATTCATTGTAACTTTTTCTAGATTGCTGTGCTAAGGAGACAGCAACGTATGATAAAAAATCGAGAATCTGCTTGTCAGTCCCGCAAGAAGAAGAAAGAATATATGCTCGGGTTAGAGGCGAGATTAAAGGCTGCCCTTTCAGAAAACGAGCAACTGAAGAAAGAAAATGGAACACTGAAGCGACAGCTGGATGAAGTTGTGCTAGAGGTAAGTGCTAGTAACAGGGCTGGGTTGAGATGGGCTAAAGTATCCCCTGGATAAATAAATAGAGAAACATTTACATTTTAAATTAAATTGTGTAAAACAATAGTGCTAGGAAAAGGAGGGTACAGTAAGTCCTAAAACATTTGCAGTAAGGATAAAGCCTTTGAAGAGGACCCTTTGAATTGTAACTCCCAATCTACATAAAAAAGTTGTCTCCTTTTCCTGGGTTTCTTCTCATTCATTGCCTTAGCACCCTCTTTTCTGACTAAATGAATCACACTGAGGCTTAATAGCCCTGCTATATTTTCCCTTTTAAAAAACAATATAAAATAAAAGTATGTTTTTATTTTTTCTCAGTCCACCTGACTACTAATGTGATTTTTGCATTCTGTTACTATGCTGGCTCCAAGAGGGTTAATCTCCTTAGTTCTATTTGGGAAATTTGCTACTTGCAGAATTTCTCACTGCAGTGCTGAACCATATACCTATCTACCGAGTGGGGCTTCTTACACTATTCTTTTTATCTTGCCCCTGAGTACATAGGAATCCTCCTATATGTTACTGAAAACAATGATTTAAAAGTTAGGGAGGCGAACTGTAGAAATGTCTCAAAATTCTTTGGGGATCCATAAAAATATAAAAATATTGAATTCTTTCCTCTTGGGTGAAGAGGAAACTGCAGTGGAGCGGCTGCTCTGTTTTTTCTCTGCTGGTTCTCTCCTTTTCTCTCTGTGCTAGAAAAGTGAACTTGGAAGTCTCTGCTCTAGTCTTTTGAAAAGTATTATTTCCTCACCTTTGATTTTTTTTTTTTTTAATAAGACAAGCAATGTATTTACATAATTGGTAAGGAGGGATATTCTAATTTTAGGTGTTGTTTTTTCTGAAATTGATGTGTAGTTTAATTGTATTTAATGTGGTCATTTCCTTTAGAACCAGAGGCTTAAAGTCCCTAGTCCAAAGCGAAGAGCTGTCTGTGTGATGATAGTATTGGCATTTATAATATTGAACTATGGACCTATGAGGTAAGTGAATACATATTTGTTTTGGGTACTAATGCTAAACATTTAAATTCTCATTGTTCTTCAGCTCTCTTCATAAGCTAGAAAAAAATGGTTTGTTTTTCAAGATGTGTAAAGAGTAATAAGATAGGAGCCATGCCTTCAAAGATCTCATGATCCAGCTGGGAGGAGAGATAAGTCGAAGGATGACTATGGTGTAATATGAACATAATAATAATAGTTTGAGTGAGTCCTAACATAATATAAGTTAGAGTAGAAATTCCTTGAGGTGAAGGTTCATGTCTTACTGGTAGATACTCGACACATTTTTTTGTTGAGTGACTGAGTTATAAGGGAAGTACCTACCAAAGAAGCTGAAAATTGAACTTCGACATCAGTTTGCCATGTGGAAAATATGAGAAAGTATGTTCCCTGCAAGGCAAAGGGAATAGCATGTTTAAAGGCACAGTTATGAAATGGCATGACATGTTCATGAAAAAGTGAAAAGTTCATTATATCTTGTGTATGTGGGGAATGTACATGAGGCTAAATATGTGGCTAGAGGTATAGGTGCTGCTGGGTACAATGAGGCATCCCTAGATTTTAGGTGGAGGGTAATATAATCAGCTTCGGATAGGACTTTGAGGGTTGTATGGTGTATAGACCCTTGAAGGGAGTGAGGATAAACTATTGGCAGAGAAGGCATTAGAAGACTATTGAGGTATTTCAGGTAATAAATGAGAGTCTGAACTTACACTATGGTTATAGAAAGGATGGGCAAACTTAGGGTATCTCTGATACAGATTTTGTGGGATTTAATAACTAGTACATGAGGAAGAAAAGAGGGAAGTTAAGGATAATTCCAACATTTCTATTTTGAGGGACTGAATGGTGGTGCTGTCATCTGAGGAAGCAGACAGATGGATAGATAGTTTTATGATGTTTATTTTTAGTTTAGGAAGTTTGTGGCACTGACTAGATATTGAGAATTAACATTATAGGTAGGTAGATAGTCTTCTGATGGACAGATAATGTTAGTGGAGTAGATGAGATTATCCAAGGAGGAGAAGTAGAGGAGGGACACCAGTATGAGCAGTAGGTGACCTCGGGGAAAGAAATCCGTAGCAAACGGGCTTGGGCAGAACTGAAAGAAAGTAGCTTTTTGAAGTGAAGTTAAAAAGAGTTTCAGGTGGGTCTTGGGCAGTGGTATCACATGCTGCTAAGAGCCTGGGAGATGCAGAAAGCTGAATTTGGCAGTTGTCAGTCAGTTGTAATCTTGGAAAGCAGATTTAGCAGGGGTAGGGGTGAAGTCTAAAAGTTGGTTGAGAATTGAAAGGAGTTATAAGTTGAATAATCTCTCTTTTTTTTTAACAAAATGTTTCGTTATGAAGATTTTCAAGCATACAGGAAATTTGAGAGAATAATATAATGAACCCCCTACTGTCATGAAATTTATAAGCTAATATAGGTGACATATACTAATCAAAATGATTATACAAATAAATGCAAAACTGTAACAACGTTAGGTGCCATGAAAGAAAGGTACATAATATCATGAGGCCATATAATAGGTTCACTTGACCTAGTTAGGGAAATAAGGCAAGGTTTCTCTGAGAAAGAGGTGATTGTGTTAAGATCTGAAAGAAGATTAGAAATTATTTAGGTAAGATACAGGAAGAACATTTCATATGGAATATAAACGTCTATACCAACATTTGTGTTGTGTCTTTGTGTTTATATGTATTTTGTTTAAAAATTTTAGTTTTACATGAAAGAATTATATACAAATTGTGTTTTCTTTAAAATATATGAATACATTATTCTCTTTTAATACTACATAGTTTTTTTGTAGTAGAAATGTACCATAATTTAGCAATTCTCAAACTTTAGGTCTTGGGAATCCATTTGTACTCTTAGAAGTTACCAAGGATCCCAAATAATTTTTGATTTTTGTAGTTTATATATACTGATATTTATTATGTGAGAAATTAAAAATTTAAAGGTAAAATAAAAAATTTTTAAATTAATTTAATTAAAAATAATAAACCATAAATCATTACTTTACATGTTAATGAAGAATAATTATATCTCCCAAACCTCCAAAAATTTAGTGAGATAGAGAAGAATGGTACTACTTTATAGTTTTGTAAAAATCTTTTATTTTGAGGGGGAACTCTGTTTTAGTGTTTCTCTATATACACATTTATTTACGACTAAAAATTGAAATAGCACATTGAAATTTCCTTTTATTGCAATACAAATTTTTGAAAACCAGCAAACCAAATTAATTATTACTGTGCTCTAGCCAAACTACCCAGTGTTTTCTTTACATTCCTTCCTCACAAGTTGCTTTCCTTCAAATTCTTGATGTTGGGTTTTATCTCACTGACTTCAGGCTTCTAAAACATATGGGGATACTTGAGACCTGTTGCTTCTTTGGGTCAGATCAATAGTTTTGTAAAAATCTTTGATGTCTGACTTAATAGAATCTGGCAGGAATTTCAGATCTGTTTCTTCATGTAATCTGTTGTGGTATATTTGGGTTGAAATAAATGAAGAAAATTTAGATTCACATAGGTATGTAGTTGGAAAAGGGAGGACTTTGCTGACCCTTTGAAAGACTTTTAGGATCCCGAGATTTTCTTGGACTGCTTAAAACCCCAGTGCATACTTACACAACTGCTGCCATAATTTATTTAACCATCTGTTGATAGGCAGGGTATTTCCAGTTACTTACTGATAATGTGTGCATTAAATGTATTTTCATATATCTGTGTGCCTGTATATGTATGGTAGAATCTAGACTAGAACTAGAGGTTGAGTGTCTGAAATTGTGATAGATTTTGCCAAATTGCCTTCCAAAAAGACTGTATCAGTTTACATTCCCACCAGCAGTAGAGAGGAGTATCCATTTTCTCAGGTTTCCTAACATTGGATATTGTGTTTTTTTAAGTATTGGGCTGTCTCTTGGGCCAAAAATGTTATTGTTAGCCTGCCGCACTGGCCTGTGTGGTGTGCTCTTCCTCAAACACACTAAGCCTGCTATTACTTCATGGTCTTTGCATTTATTCCCACTGCCGGCAATGCCCTTCCCTTAGAGACTCTTTCTGTCAGGTCTTAAGCTCAAATGCCATGTACCCCTGAACTTACAAGTTTAAAAAACATTAATTTTTTAGGGTCAAAATTTCAAAAAAAAAAAAAAAAAGCTCAAATGCTACCCCACTGAGGCTTTCCTGGACTACCTTTTCTAAATGTCCATCCCAGCTCCTGCCATTGCATTCCCTATCCTCTTTCTTTCTTCACTTTTCTGCATAGCACCTCTCACTTTCAAGTATGCTATGTAACTTATTTATTTTATTTTCTTTCTTTCCCTGCAGAGATTTTTCTCTCTTTTGTTTTCTAGTGCTTAGAACAATGCCTGGCACATAGTAGTTACTCAATACATATTTGTAGTATGAATGAATGTGTGTCTCCCCCTGACATTAATAGGAAATGTTTTTTATGTCTTTAGCTAGTTGTATTTCCCTTTAAAAAAAATTACTTGCCACTTTGGGAGGCCGAGGCGGGCAGATCATGAGGTCAAGAGATCAAGACCATCCTGGCCAACATGTGAAACCCCATCTCTACTAAAAAATACAAAAATTAGCTGGGTGTGGTGGCGTGCAGCTGTAGTCCCAGCTACTCTGGAGGCTGAGGCAGGAGAATTGCTTGAACCCAGGAGGCGGAGATTGCAGTGAGCCAAGATTGCACCACTGCACTCCAGCCTGGTGCCTGGCAACAGAGCAAGACTCTGTCTCAAAAAAAAAAAAAAAAAAAATTACTTGTAGCCTTGACTAAAGAAAATCCTTCCTTTTTGTATGAGTTGCTATAAATCTACTTGTGTGTATGAAATGTATAGCTAGTATTTATTGACAACTAACCTACTTGCCTTCCCTCTTCAACTGATTTTTCGAATTCTATGTATGATTTTAAGAACCTCTCAGTCCTGCCATCCTTGGTTTTGCTTTATTCAGCCTCTTTTCATCGATTATGCAGTTTGTTGCAGACATTTTCTTCCAGCTGTTAAAGTTTTGCTTTGTGTTACTATTAAGTTTGTGTTATGTATATTTTATCTCAGCAATAAGGTCACAGATCATCTTGTCTAATTCTTTAATTTTCTTCTGTAGAGATAATACAGTGTTCATTCCAGAGCAGGTATACATTTATATATGTTCACGAACTATTTCTTAAAAAACTGTGTGTTCTTTTAGTTCCTCATTTCTTATCTGTGGCTACATGAGGTACTTATTTATTTAGTCATACAGCAAATATTTATAGAGCACTTAATGTTTGCCAGGTACTAAGCAAGGAATCAAGGAGGTGACTATGAATAAAATTACAGTCTAGTAAGAGAATCAGATATATAAACAATTGTGTGAGAATTATATGGATATCATATAAACATGGGCATTAAAAATAGGAAAAACTGTTTTCTGTACACACTTCTGACACCAAATAGATGAATTTTCTACACCGAGCAATTCTCCAATTCTCTGGATACCAACTGGATGTCCTACAACTTAACTCAATTCTTTTTAAAATTTTAATTTTAAAATATTTTTTATTGAGACAGGGTCTTGCTGTGTTGCCCAGGCTGGAGTGCAGTGGCACAATCATAGCTCACTACAGCCTCCATCTCCCAGGCACAAGCAATCCCTTAAACCTCAGCCTCCTAAGTAGCTGGGATTTGCTGGTCTTGAACTCCTAAACTGAAATGATTCTCCTTCCTTGGCCTTCGGAAGTGGTGGGATTACAGGTTGAGCCACTATGTCTGGCCAATTTAACACAATCCTGACGCGAACTACCTGGAGTTAGCATAGGTTGCCACAGGTTAAGGGCTAAGTTCCCAAAGACTGTCTCCCACTTGAGTTGCCAGTTGCAAGTCCCAGGTTGTGACCTGTAACTTCTAAGTGGCTATAAATTGAGGGTTCTTACAATCCCCTCTTGAGGTTTGATAATTTTCTAGAATGGCTCACAGAAGTCAGAAAAACACTGTTTACTAACACTTCATTAACTTTACATCCTTTATTGTAAAGGATATGTGGGGCAAGCCAAATGGGAGAGACTCATTGGGTAAGGTATGGGGAGGAGTGTGGAGCTTTCATGCCCTCTCCAGTTGTACTAGCTTCTTGTGTTTGCTAACCTGGAAGCTCTCCAAATCCCATTGTTTATGGGTTTTTATGGAGCTTCACTATTGTAGGCATGATTGATTAAACCATTAGCCATTGGTGATTGCATGCAATCTCCAGCTCCCTCTCTCCTACCTGGAGGTTGAGGGATGGGGCTGAAAATCCTGACCCACAAGTTATGTGGTTGATTTCTCTGGCAGTCAGCTTTCATCATCCAAGAGTCACCTCATTAGCATAAACTCAGCTCCAGGTAGAAGGGGCTAATTACGGATAACAAAAGATGCTTTTCTTACCCCCCATCACTCAGGAAATTCCAAGGGTTTTAGGAGCCCTGTGCCAGGAAGCAGAATAAAAACCAAATATATTATTTCTTATTATATCACAAATTCACAGGCATATTCTTGAGGGAACATAGAAGTAACCAGCAGTGCTGCTAGTGGCAATCATGGGAGGCTTTATGCAGTAATACTTGATTAAGGAATAAAGGGTATTAGATTATGTTGCAGGAAGTGACGGTAGGGTTGCAGGGGACATGTCATTGTAGAAGCCCTCATGAATCAGTAAAATTTTAGGAAAGAAAAGACTGGAAAAACAACAACAAAAATGTAGTGCCCCTGCCCACCAGGCAAAAAAATTTTAAATGAATTAATGATCTTCACAGCTGCTGAAGTAAAGGGGGCAGGTGGGGATGGATCTCATTTCCATGGTAGGCTGATTATGAAAGGAAGAGATGACGGTCCCTTTTTTTTTTTAATCAAGAAGTGGTTTGTGTTCAAGAAGATAGGCAGTAGTAAAAAGGGAATAAAATTCGGAAAAAGTTTAAAAATTTGAAAATCTTGAGGATCTACCAGTTAAGATCTGTATCTTTCTCTGTGTGAGGCTTTAGGAACAGAAAGCCAAGTAGTGAGAATATTAGGAACTATTCAAGTTAGACATGTTAAAAGACTTAAATTGAAGAAAAGCAACAAGGAGAAGAGCTGGAAGGAATGAGGAAGTATAGAAGTGTCTTAACAAGTCAGAATATCTCCAGACACCAACAAGGAAATAGGGAAGAAACTGGCTGTGAAATTCGTAAAAACCAAGAACTATTTCTTGTAGACAAAATTTGGCATGAACAGTGAAATAGTAAAGCCCAGAGAACCACAGTGATTTGGAAGACTGAAACTTGTCCCTGAACCAAATGTTGCAAATTGAGATGTTTCATTACTTGTGTTATTCAGAACCATTTCTTGATTGGCCTCATTGTTTTTAGTCTTTTTACTGCAAGACTGCGATTTTCTCGATTTTCTCCGGTCTGGGAATCTGCCAGAGGAGCGGGAACTTCCCAGTTGAATCTTATTAGTAACCACCTAGAAGATATTTATTGAACAGGTGTCACATCTATAATTTTGTGTATTTAGAAACCTTAAGCATGCATTATTATGTTTTAATTGGAAACAATATAGGCTTAAAAAAAAAACAGATTGTGAGCTCTATCTGAACTTATTCTTAAGTACCACAAAATTAAATTTCTCAGACAAATAGACATTTGAATCAGAGATTCGGAAAGCATTTTAAATTTAGAAACCTAAACTCTTTTAGAACAGATCACATTACCAAATAAAGTGATTAATGTGGTTTCAGATGTATAATTAAATGTTTGTGTCTTGTTGGTATGGGCCCAAATGAAAAAAATGTAAAACACACAAGTTTGCCAAATACTGGTACGCCTTAAACATTTCCTGAAGGCATTTGGTGATGAAGTGTAAATATATCTTATATCTAAAGAAAGAGAGTTTTGTCAAAGGTAATGTGCAGCCAATCTGACTAGTTTGAAGAGGTTTGGGTTACTGAATAATCATCACACAGAATAAGAAAATAAACTAAATGGAATTAGGAGGGTTAATTTTTCTTACCTTATTGATGTTTCGTGGATGGTAAAGAAGGCATCTAGTTATTTTTGGCATAGGATTCAAGGAGCTGTCCTACTTTGGGTGGTCTGTAAAAATAATAACTCTAGGCATCAGGGAATGGCTAAACAGGACAAATGTGAATTGGTTAAAAAAAGAAAACCTCTTCTTATTACTCATTGGAGTTAATTCTTTTTTTTTGAGACGGAGTTTGGCTCTTGTTGCCCAGGCTGGAGTGCAGTGGCGCCATCTCAGCTCACTGCAACCTCCGCCTCCTGGGTTCAGGCAATTCTCCTGCCTCAGCCTCCTGAGTAGCTGGGACTATAGGCACGCACCACCATACCCAGCTAATTTTTTGTATTTTTAGTAGAGATGGGGTTTCACCATGTTGACCAGGATGGTGCCGATCTCTTGACCTCGTGATCCACCCGCCTCAGCCTCCCAAAGTGCTGAGATTACAGGCTTGAGCCACCGCACCTGGCCCCATTGGGGTTAATTCTATAATTATTTGTCATATTTTATTGTTGAAGAACCTGAGATTTAAGCTAGGTTTTAAAAAAATTAAGAAACCTTAACCTTTTGTTTTTGGCAATATTGTGGACTAAAGGTACAGAGAAACTCATAGCAGTTTAACACACTAGAAAATGATGGATTGAAAAATAAATCAAAACTTCTATTTCCTGGCACAACTGGAGACAAAGTAAGGGCTTCTCAGAAGCCAGAAATAATAAAAGATAACATGAATCTATAATAGTAAGCTAGCCTTGAAAGTGGTGCTTATTCTGGATATAGTTCCTGAACCTTGTGGCCTAGTGTCTGGGGATGGGAAAGAAAGCTCTGGACCCAAGTAAGATGGGAAGTCACAACTGAGGGCCCCTTTTCCTCTACCCAAATAAAGCCAGAACTTATGAAGAATGACATTCTTCGTTGGCAAAAGAAGGGAACAAAAGTTGCCGTACCACACAGGGAGACTTTTATTAAGTACCAGTCTTGGTTTTGGCTTTAGTTAGAGTGGAAACAAATAAAAGTCTTTCCTGATAATCTTTAAGCCCCTGACTCATGCAGGTTTGAAGACACTTTAAAAGAAATGTCTTCAAAGACTTCACAGAAGAAACACTTTAAAAAAGAAAGTGTCCATCCTTGAAAAATTCCCACAGATAGAGAGCTAGTTGAACATGAGCACATGTCTGCTTCTTCCCCTCAAAAGTCATTAAACATACCAGGAAACCATGCCACCATGAATAAGGTTTAGAAAATACATACTACAGAATCATGCTCTGAAAGACTGTAGATCTTTCAGTTTTCAGAGAATATAAAATATATTAAAAGAGGGAGTTAAATAAAGTCTGGTAAAGGAACAAAAGACTACCAGAATTGAACATAACATTTTGGAAACAATTCTGGAAATAATTTAAAATTACAAAAACAGTGACCAAGTTAAGACAATGAAATAGGTGTTCTTGAAGAAAGAAATAGTGAATGGAAAGATGGATTTGAAGAAATTATATAGAACATAACACAGGGAGACAAAGAGGCAGAAAATGTGAGAGATATTGGACAAGAGGTTATGTCGCTGTATCTAAGTAATAAAGTAACATTCCCAGTCGTGAGACATGATGGCATCTGCAGCTCGTGATGGGATGCACCGAGAAGGGCACACTGCCACTTCTGTGATATTCTTATCCCCAAAAATGCATAACCTCAATTGTCTTTAATTTTATTGTTTATTTTTATTTTTAGAGACAGGATCTTGGTCTGTTTCCCAGGCTGGAGTGCAGCAGCATGATCACAGCTCACTGCAGTCTTGAACTCCTAGGCTCAAACCTCCTGAGTAGCTGGTACTCTAGGTACATGCCACCACCCCTGGGTCATTTAAAAAAATTTTTTTGTAAAGATAGTGTCTTGCTATGTTGCCCAGACTGGTCTCGAATTCCTGGGCTCAAGTAATCCTCCTGCTTTGGCCTCCCTAAGTGTTGGGATTATAGATGTGAGCCAGCATGCCCAGCCTCACTCTGGAATCTTAAAAATATTGCTAACTGAGTCCTATCCAGGACTTAGGGAGTCTGATAGGATAGGTTGAAGGCATTTGTTTATAAACAAAATATTTTTCCCAGGTGATTCTGAAGTATGTGTAGGGTTGAAAACTGTTGTGTATGGTTTAGTATTTTTTTTTCCTATACATTAGCCACTATGGAGATTGTAAAAGCACTTATTCATTAGATTGTAAGATAATGTACGTAAGGGAAGTTTTTATTAAAGATATCTGTAGACAGATACCTCTATATAGATAGGTTTGTCTTATATACTTGAGGAAATTTGTGGACCTCTGTTTTGGACAGAGTAGGGGCCACAGCATAATCCTGTGAGGGGAACTTCTTTCTGGCACATAGGATTGCAGATGATAAATTCCTTTATTATGTTTTCCCCTTTCTATTTTAAAGGTCACTATAGTCATCCTCCTTTACTGCAATATATAAATGAACATCCTAAGGAGGTTTTACATATGTTTTAGTTAGGTCTTAAAAAGTTAACAAATGTTTGGAATTGACAGGGCTTTTACCTGTTTTTATTCTGGTTTAGTGCCCTCACTAGGTCTGGAATCTTTATGGTTTGAGACATCAGACTTGGTTGAGGAAGGGTGAATCATGCTACTAGTGGGCCAGCTACTCTGTGGTTTTCTTATGAGACTGTGCTTTAAGGAAAAGGTAACCACAGAGCATATGGCATTGAGTTTGAGTCATTTGGAACTGGTTAGAAGTAAAATGCTTCTATTCCAGCATTCTCTAAGTGTGTCAGCTTTTCATTATTTTATAGGAAGAATTCTAGCTTCTTATCCTGAGATGAGCTTGTTCCCAAATCTGGTTTCAATTTTTTTTGTGTTGTTCAATTGTTGAGAACATTTCGCCATATGATATCACTATTGGCTGTAGGTTAAAAGTTACTGTGTAACTTAAATGTCAGAATTCAAACCACGAAGTATATATGGTTTTATTGAGCCAGTTTTAAATGAAATCTAATCTGAGTTTTTGGCTAAAACTACTTTCCACATTTATCAAAGTGACACATGAACTGAAGAAATACAATGTATCTAAGTACCAGGTGTTATTGAATCTGGAATTGCAGGAAGGTAACAGAGCCAAAGGCTGTCCTTTTCCCAGGTAGTCTGATTTATTCATGTTTGTCAAAAATGTGTCTGCACAAAGTAATTGGTTCTCTTTTCTCTGTAGATTTCATTCTTTGTTGAAAAAGATGTCTCAGAGCCTATCAAGTGCAGAGCTGGGTTTTGAGGGCCTGGAAAATTCTGTTGATGCTTTTCACTAGTTTTGGCTTTCATGTGAGTTGTATATGGGGAAACTTATTAGGAGCATCCCAGTGGTTTTATCATGTATCACTTGGCTACCTTTCCCCCACGCTTCATGGTTGTAGTGAAGGGAAAGGCAGTTGAAACCAGAAACCTACATCTCTTGCTAACTTCAGAGATAAAAGGAGATAAAGTGTTAACTTCTGCTTTCTATGGAGAAGGGGTCAGTGAGAAACTAGGCCAGATGAGAAAACTACTTTCAGAGTTTGAATTGAATACTTTGGTATGTTCTTCAGACCATACATCTTAGTTAACATAAAACAAGGACGGGAGGGTGGTTTGTGTGAAATAGCCTTCTCAGCCACCATTTTCAGTTCTTAATATAGTCAGGTGGAATCACACTGTGTAAGCTCTGCAGAATATAAATAAAAGATATAAACACCTTAATTTTGTAAAGTGAAGGTCTAGCCTAATATTAAGGTAGTATAGATACCTTAGAAACTTTTGAATATACAGAAATACATATGTAATTATTATATATAGCTTAGGCTTCTAGGCAGTTTGCCACTCATGTCTTTTTTGTCTCCGGATTGAGCTGTTTTGTCACTTCAGGAAGCATCTGAAACATACATTTTAAGTGTCATTCTACAAATTGTTCTTAATTGATATATGACTAACGTCAGCATGAACTGTGGGTGTGTGCCATGCCTTTGAACTTTTTGGTGTCTGTATGTTCAGAACATAAATTGGCATCAGTATGCTATGCCCATGGTCAGTTTATCACAATTCATGGCCTCTGAGGAACTAGAAGTAGGGGATGTACAGATGATCTCTATACCTTATATTACTTTCTGTCTCAGCCCTTTTCCATAATTCTTAATAAAGCATTTCTCGATTACTTTTATTTTTCCTTCGCAACCCCCCCCTTTTTTTTTGTAAATTAGAGTGAGAGCTAAATGGAAATAAGGCAGTTGGAAGAAAAGAGGATCAGATTCTTAGTTCTGGAATAAGCTAGGTTGGCTGTTGATAACCATGTGTGCTTGGGTAGTAAAGGTAACTAGTATTCTCTGCTTGTTGCATTAGGCCATTATTTATCAAACACTAATTACTTTTTATGCACCAAATACTAGTCCAAGTATTCTATTTAATATATGGGTTAATTCATTTGTTCCTCCTGGTGCCATGAGGTAGGTATTATTATCCGCACTTTACAGATGAGAAAACCGAAGGCACAGCTGATATGTGGTAGAGCTCAGATTCACAGTCTACCTGTGGAGCCTTGGCTTAATCACAGACGGTGCCGCAGCTACTCAGGAAGAGGAAGGCAGCTGGAGGAGTTAGGACTCTATCTAGTAACTCTGCCCATTTCCCTAAAGCTTAGGATTGGCTGTGATAAGGGAAAGCATCTTATGAATTGACTGAATTGATGTAAGTATAACAGAAAAGAGAGATTGTATTGAAATTGACAGCCATGCTTTTTGACATTTAAAATAATCAGAAGATACCTTTCTGTAGTGAGACATATGCAAAAAGTTGTTCACATACACTTTTTATATTAAACATTGACTCAGTGATGTCTGCAATCTAATAGCCATAATGTATCTGTTATCTAATACTGTGGAACAACCTCCCCAAAACCTAAAGGCTTAAGACAACAGCAGTTATTTTGGTAAAAAATCTGCAAATTGGGCAGGATTCAGGAGAGACAGTTCTTCTTTGCCTCCATGGAGTGTTAACTGGGGTGGCTTAGGTTGGAGGACCCACTTTCAAATTGGCTCATTAACATGGCCAGCAAGTTGGTGACGGCTTTCAGCCGGGACCTGAGCTTGGGATGTACGCCACGGTTCTTGGTTTTTCTTCATCTGGACCTCTCCACAGCTGCTTGGGTTTCCTCACTGTTTAGTGGCTGGGTTCCAAGAATGAGCATCATCTATTAGAATAGTGCTTGCTTTATAATTGCTTATTGAATGAATGAAAGAATCTCAGGTTGTTTTCTTGCTCATGTTGGCCATTTGGCAAATAGCCACTGTAAAGTGCAGGTTTCTTCTCAGAGCACAGTAATCCCTGGCTCTGAGAACTGCTATTTAAAGGGTTCTTTTATCTTGACTTAAAGGTCTATTTTTTCATTTAACCACATTTATGTTTCTAATATATTACTCCCAGTTACTACCAGGCTGCAAAAATCATCTATGAGCCATTCAGTGAACAGAGAAAAGAAAACCTTTTTAAAATTTGGAAACTACCTTGAAAACTACCATTATTTCTACTTTTAGCCTCAGTTGCATTAAAAATTAGCGTAATGTTCTGTTCCTGGATCTGGAAATTCTGTAATAGTAAGTTCACCACCTGCCATTCTTGAGTTGTGGGTTAGTTTCCCTAAAATGTAGATGGTGCATAAAGTTTGTTTATTTTTTGAAAAAGGAATACCTCCTGTGAACCAGGAACTTGGAACACCCCTTAGCTTATGGTCTAGCGAGAAGAGTGACAATAAACATAAGTAAAATGAGAAAGTTATAAATTCTTTGAACAAAGGGATAAAGCATAGTAGGGTAAATGGTTTTACATGTGGAAGGGTAGTCGTTGGGACTATAGTTTTATTTACTTATTTTTAATTTTAATTTCTTTGAGACAGGGTCTTGCTCTGTTCCCCAGGCTGAAGTGCAGCAGTGCAGTCACAGCTCACTGCAGTCTTGACCTGAGTGCAAGTGATCGTCCCACCTCAGCCTCCTGAGGAGCTAGGACCACAGGCACACCCCATCATACCCAGCTAATTATTGTATTATTATTTTTGTAGAGATGAGGTTTCACTATGTTGCCCAGGCTGATCTCAAACCCCTGGGCTGAAGCAATCTGCCCACCTTGGCTTCTCAAAGTGCTGTGTCCCCTGCTGGGACTGTAGTTTTAAATGGTGATCAGTGTAAGGCAGATGTGAGGGTTAGCCATATGGATATCTGGGAAAGAAGAGCATTCCTGGCAGAGGAGCAGCCATTGCACAGATCCTGGCGTGGAAGCGTGTCTTGCATGTTCAAGGAAAAGCAAGGTGCTCAGTGTGGCTTGGCTAAAGTGAGAGTAGTAGGAGATGATGTCAGAGAGGTAAGTAAGATACAGGGAGGGGTCGACTGAAGTAAGACTTTGGTCAATTTTAAAGATTTGGGCTTTTATCATGATAGAAATGGAAAGCCATCAAAAGGTTTTGAGCAGAGGTGACATAACAATCTGATCTATATTTTAAAAGGAACACTTTAGTTACTCTGTTGTCACCAGCCTGAACCTGGTAGGCAGGAAGACAAGCGTCCTGCTCTGTGTCATCTCTGGACTTTGTAAACCATGTTCCCATCTGTTGTCTCACTTGAATCTCAGGAAAACCTTGTGAATTATTTGTTATTTATCATGTTTTACATGTGAGGAATTGGAGGCTTAGAGAAGTTGACCATGTTTCCCAGGCATACTCAAGCGAGGAGTCTCAGAGTAACATCTTGAACCCAGATCTCCTGTCTTTAAATTTTGTGCTCATTCTACTATTTCATATTAAAACCTGAAGAACTCTATGCTCTTTTCATCTTAAAGTAATTTCAGCTTTTTGTGTGTGGTTCTCGGAGCCACAGAGCAGCAGCAGCAGCATGCAATTTCTTTTGAGGATAAGAAACAGTTTGATTCTTACCTGCTGAGATGGCTTAAATTTGAAATTGATCTACTTGTACCATAAGAAAGCAGGTTTGCAAGGAGTAGACTAGACTTGGAGATGTGCCATTTTTTGTTCAGCTACTTGGTATGAAGACTGAGTATCTGAAGTCACATTGTAAGGATTAAGTGGCTTCATAAATAATGTAAAACAGTTGTTGGCTTTTAGAATTTAATAAATGAAAAAGTAAGGTAACAATTCCTATAATACTTTTTCCAGACTTTCGGGGAAATGGAAATCATTTGTGTTTTATTAATCCATGCTTTTCAGGACCAGTGGCCCATAATATGAGCAAGGTTTACTGGGTAATGATTATTTTGTGGCATAAAACTATCGTGACTCTTGTGGACTAGCATGTGTCTGATCATAGAGACATAGAGACTTCTATTTTTAAAATATTTATAGCTTGTTTTAAACATATTGAACAGAGCCTGATTTAAGCTAATTATAAAAAGTTTGGTTAGATTGCTTTATTAATATTATGAACTAGAAACTAAAAATGATGCAAAAACATTCATGTCAAGAATCTAAAAGTTCATATAAACTATAATTTTCTCATACTTTTTTGTACATTTGACCATTACAAGAACTGTCAAATTCCTCTCAACATTTGTGGTGTCACAGTCATACTAAAACAATCTTGAATTCTGGCAGTGAAATGAAGTTCTTACCTGTCTTTCAAATATTGATAAAAATAAGGGAAATACAAATCTGTAGTTATTCAGATGGTTAAAATCAGTTTCTGTGGGTCACTTCATAGAGTTCAAACATTTAACTTTTTTTTTTTAGCTGAATTGGACAGTCAACTTGTCTGTAATTTAGCTTAAGAGAAATTCCATTTTAAGATAAAAAAAAAAACTACAGGGAATGGAAGCCAAAAAATAGTAACAACCAAAAACAAGCAAGTGAAAAACTTTAAAAGATTCTTAGCAGAATTTCTTGTTATATTACCTCTTCAAAATATATTCTAGCCAATGGATAGAGAATAAAATTGAGACTCAGATTATTTCGATCTTAAATTTTGCTTCATCATGACTCCATCAGAGACGGGGTTTCACCATGTTGACCGGGATGGTCTCGATCTCTTGACCTTGTGATCCACCCGCCTCGGCCTCCCAAAGTGTTGGGATTACAGGCGTGAGCCACCGCACCTGGCCTAAAAGTTTTTAAAAATAATATTTTGTTAGCTTTATCTGATAGCCTACCTTCTGGAACTGTGAAAGGCTAATAATGAATTTGACTAATGAGAAAGAGAATAATTCCTACTTCATTTAAAGTATTCCCTCATTGAAAACATCAGTTTGCACCATCCAGGAGGCCTTAATTCAGTTATTACCTAGTTTAAAATTTGTTTTTAGCTGTGTTGTATTTATCTCTACTTCAAATGCACATGTAATTACAGGGTTTTTAAAGCATATAGAACACTGCTGTTGTTTAAACAGTTTATAAATAAGGTACTTTTTTTTTTTTTGAGATGGAGTTTTGCTCTTGTTGCCCAGGCTGGAGTGCAATGGCATGTTCTTGGTTCACTACAACCTCCGCCTCCTGGGTTCAAGCAGTTCTCCTGCCTCAGCCTCCCAAGTAGCTGGGATTACAGGCACATGCCACAACGCCTGGCTAATTTTGTATTTTTAGTAGAGATGGGGTTTCTCCATATTGGTCAGGCTGGTCTCAAACTCCCAACCTCAGGTGACCTGCCCACCTTGGCCTCCCAAAGTGCTGGGATTACAGGTGTGAGCCACTGCACCTGGCCAATAAGTTACTTTTATACTTATAAAAATTGTTTTTGATATGTGCAGGATACCAAGCTAGGGATTTGAACACATCAGTACAGTATTTGAACTTCTGTGCCTAGCATTTTTGTTATATGCATGGATCTACAGAAGAATTGTCGTTTGTTTCAGAGCTGCATGTAGCAGGCATATGCGTGACTTATTTTTATTTTTATTTGAGCTGTTATTTCCTGTTTTTTATTTTCAGCATGCTGGAACAGGATTCCAGGAGAATGAACCCTAGTGTGAGCCCAGTAAATCAAAGGAGGCACCTTCTAGGCTTTTCTGCCCAAGAAGAGCAGGACACATCAGATGGTATCATCCAGAAAAACAGCTACAGGTTAGATGTCATGCATCTATCTTTTGGTCTAAGTGATTTAATGAAGTTGAAACACAGAATTATCCTTAGTATAACATTGCATCTAAATTGTTCATGTATCATTGTGACTAGTAGAACACATAAATTACTGAAGTTATTAATAAATTTTACTTTTAATATTCTAAATATATATTTACTTTGAAACCTTTTGTAGTTTTAATCTTAAAATCTCAATTTGTGTGCTTTAATATACATATTGAAATACCTACAATGTATACATGTTATATATAGTATCCTCAATATTTTATCTATCTTATCTATTATGTGCTTATACACGTAGTGCATCTAATATTTGTTACTGTCTCACCTGTGGATGGATATGATATGGTGGAATAATATTATTGAACCTATCTGCAGTCATTAGGTAAACTCGTTTATACTCATTTATTGTGATCTTTATTGATTCCATCCATTGTTGCAATTTAATAGTGACTTGCTAAATTTCCATATCGCTTGCAAATAGCAAAAGGCTTTAATTGTATAAGTGCAATTTCTGCATTATGTTAACTAGAAGAAGGTATAGTGGCCATTTTTATAGTTGTATACTTTTGATTAACATTTTCCCTGTATTATGTAAAATTTCTATTAGAGCCAAGTGGAGCCAGGTCCTTGACTAACAAGGCAAAGGGAGATCACAGCACGGTAACCATTGCAGAGTACAACACTTGAAAATGATTACAGATTTGTTACTCTTATCTCAAGGATTTATAGGCTGAGGGCAATCATTCTTCCTGGTTTTTACTGTGTTACATCCATACTATTGAAAGGTGATTACCACAATCCTGCAGGCTTGTCTGCACTTAGCCTTCCTGAGAAACTGTTATTTTTGTGGAATGCACTATGCTAAGTCAATGGAGGACCAAAGGATTTTGTGGTAGTAGCTGCAGTGCAACATAGCAGTGATAGTTGGAAAGTGTATAACATTTCCCGCTTTTTTACATGCCAAAATTTATCGTACTTCTTAAATACTGATCTTGATCTCTTAACAATGTCCTTGAATATTGGTAGAGTTTAATAGTATCTTTAATTTTGCTAAATTATTTGTCCAGTTTTGCCCTACATATTCTATGATTTTGAATTCTGTTATTGTCCACGATCCATCAAAAACTAAATTTTAAACTTAATAGTCTTTGGATTTATGAGAGTTGAGATAGCTTCTTGCTAAAGAATAGAACAAGTTATGGGTTGAATTCTTGAAATTACAATTCAGGTAACCTTTACAAGAATATTATTTGTTCTGCACTAACTGCAGCAAATAGAAGCCTTCACTTTTTTATCCACATTAGCATAAGATAACATGGTGGCTCCCAGAAAGCATAGTAATCTGATCATACTAGTTCAACATAGAAGTCTGAATGACTTTCTGGCTGAAATTTATCAGCTTTCAAAGTAGTACATGAAATGCAATCTATTTTCTCTCTCCCTACTCCAAAGTCACCATGGAGTGACTAATCTAGGTTACTGGTCTTGGAAAAAAAGAAAAAAAACAGGAAAGATTATGGATTCTTGATTATATGCAAGTCTCTTGAAATATTACGTATTCAGCAACTTAAGAGATTTAAATATAGTCCATTAATTTGATGTTCTTGCTTTTATCAGTATAAACATTAAATTAAAGATACCAAAAAAGTTTGTGAAACACTTGAAAGCACTTTATATTACTTTGTTCTGGACTGAATTTTAGATATTTTATCTATTTCCAGCCACGATACTTATACTTATTTTTAAATGCAGCTTACTTTATGTTTCTTTTTCTAAGGAGAGTTAGGAGACCTTGCTCAAATGAAAAAGGAGTAGATTCTGATGCCATGGTTTATAATATTGTATTTGCCTGTCATTTAGTAATTAACTACATAAATTTTTTCAGTCATTGAAATGTGTGGCATATAAATAATATGACTATATAATTTTCAATCAAACGCGGGGACACTTTTAAGAAGCAGAGGTAGTGCTAGTAATAATTATATCGGAACATCAGTACCCCTGTCCTGGATCAATGGGAAAGAATAGTCATCTTATCTTACAAGATGTCAGCCAGAACTAGTCTTTACTCCAAGAATTCTCATTTACTCTAGCTCCCTAGCACTGTCCTTTAGTGATTTATTTGCTGATTTTTTTTTCTCTTGGCATAAAGTGTTTGCAAGCAGACTAGAACTCTGATTGTTTCTGGGTTAATGTTGGTCTAATTGTCTCCAGATTGCATGTTGGCTGATTTTCTCTCTGCTTTAACTCCACCCAGTCCTTGTCCTGGTATTTCTCCTATCAGACTTTTTTTTTTCTTTTCCAAAGAATATTTTTGGCTGATAAAACAAAGCCAGACGGCGCAGATTTGCAGAAATCATTACTAGAGTTCAAATCAGAAATATATTTTTAAAAGCAGTTTTAGACTTTTCTCATGGACTACGGTGTTTGTATTTTTCTAAGTATGCTGGCATGGTTTTTAAAATAATGTGTATGTCATAGATTTATAAGAGGCGGTGTTAAGCAACCTCCTCTTACAGGCATTCAGATTTATCAAACACCAAACAGATATTTTTTTCTTCTCACTCAGTGCTTCATTTTAGGCTGATCCTTTTGTGTATGCAGTTATTACCTGTGCACCAACGCGTCTGTTTTATTCCAAACAACTTAAACCTACTTAACTCTTACAGCTGCAAGAGAGGACATTGAGAATATTCCCGGTGCAAGTTGCAGGGAAGAGTGCTCTGTGTATCCTCTGCTATTGTTTCTTTTCTCTCTTGTGTGGCATAAATACGTATCTCTAACTTTTAACTTGAAGTTAGCCTTTGACTCTACCAAAATTATTTTTGTTAAGGGGCCAGCGCTTTCTGTTATTTTGCTTGCCCTTTCCTGAGCATTTGGCTGTGTGGGTCATTTGCTCCTTGAAAGACTTTCCTTTTGTGTTGCTACTTTTTTTAGTTTCCTTTTTTTTTATTGGCTGCCGCTTCACAGTAATCTTTGTGGCCTCCTCCTTTACCCAAATCTCCAGGTTTGGAACTGGAAACTTAAAAATCTTTTTGTGCATGTAGGTGACTCATCCATAATTTCGGGCACAATCCATATCTTTATTTCCTGATGACTCTCAAATTTATGTTTTCAGTCCAGACTTCTGTTCTGAGTCTCCAGACTCACATATATTAAGAGTCTCTTTGGCATCTCCGTTTTAACATTTCAAACTTAACATGTACACTGTGGAACTCAGTTCCTCTCCCTATTTTACTTCCAACCAATTTTCTACAGCTGTGTTTTTTCCTTTCCATTGCTTAAGCCAGAAATCCTGATTTCTCTCTTTCAACAAGTATTGTTGATATTCTTTTCAAAAAATTGTCTTGAATTGGTCCACTTCTCTCTGTCTCTGCTGCCATAAGCCCAGTCCATGCCCTCATCAGTTCTTGCCAGGGTTGCCATAGCTCTTTCCTAATTGGTCTCTTAGCTTCCCCTCTTGTCTCCATTGAGTCCATTTTTGGTACTGTGGCAAGGTATAAATGTAAATTAAAAGATATCACTTCTGTATTTGAAACATTTTTGTGACTTACTACATTTAGTAATTCCTTATTATGATCTGATCTCTTTCTTTCCAAACTCATCCTGTTCCCTACTACCTCCCCACTCTTCAGCTAGTGGTCTTTTTAAAGTTCTTTGAGCCCACCTTTCCCCCACCTGCCTCTCTCTGCCTGGAACACTCTTACCCCAGTTTCTATAGAGTTGGCTTTTTCTCATCATTTAGGCCTTGGTGTAACTACCATCTCCTTCTCAGACCATTTTGTCTGAAGTATATACTACCGTTGTTTTTCCATTCCAACCATTCATTTGTTTCTTTCATAGCACGTACTAGTGTTTGGATTTATTTTATGCATTTATTTTCTTCTGTTTGGTCCATCTTCCCCATTAAGATCTTTGGGAACAGAAACATTGATTCTGTCATTCCCTACTGGATTCTCAACACCGAGTACAATACCTGGCCACACAGTTGGTATTCAGCAAGTATTTGTTGAATGAATAAATGCAAAGTGTGAATCTCACTATGTTCAGTTTTATGTATTTACATGTTTTCTTTTGGGATATTAGCATATATAGTTTTCTAAATCCAGATCATCCTATATAAAGAAATTCGGGAGAGATGCAAGTTTTGTTAGTGAGAGAGATTAGGATTGCTGACTAAAGAGCATAAATAACAGTAATGTCCACAACTCAAATTCTAACTTTCAAGTCTGATTTTGTTTCCTCCATCACACCTTGGATATGAATTCACAGTGTGATGGCTAGGAAAGTATATATTTTTGAAGCAAATGGAGTAACTAGTTAATATTAGTCACCCTGGTGTTTTATTAGTAATTCAAATTCTTCTGTGATTCCATAGTTTATATTCAGCTTTTCAACTCTTTCAGTTTTCTCCTGCCAAGTATTTTATGTCTCACCCTATCCCTGACATAAACACACACACACACACACACACACACACACACACATACACATTCCCCACCCCCTCTCTCCCCCTCCCTCTCTCTCTCTCTCTCTCTCTACCTGTTTTAGGGATACTATTCTGGTCAGATAATACCAGTTGATTTTCCCCTCAGTTACCCATTACTGTATTACCACCTCTGTACCAGCAGTATTGTGTATGTCTTAAGCTCATTGAAGACATAATGAACCATGTGTTATTGTATCTCTTATTGCAAATTAATTGCTCAATAAATGGTGACTGGACAAATGTGAATTACCATGCTGTCTCTGTAGACAATCAGAAAATGATATTTCATGTAAAATAAGTTTCCTTATTTTATACTTTATCTTGCAGTGTGTTCTATTTACTTTTTAAAATTTTCATGAAAAGTTAACACTAATGATGCTTTTCTTATAGCAAATTTCTTAGGAATTTAAGATCTAAGGAAACAAATTTTGTGCATCCATGTTTCAGATACGATCATTCTGTTTCAAATGACAAAGCCCTGATGGTGCTAACTGAAGAACCGTTGCTTTATATTCCTCCCCCTCCTTGTCAGCCCCTCATTAACACAACAGAATCTCTCAGGTGAGTGTTGGAGATTATTGCAGAAACATCTGAGTTGGTTCCCATGTTTGGCTTTGAAACCCAGACAAGTAATTGGTCAGGTTTATTAAATGACTGAGAGAATCTCTGAATTATTTGTTGGATAACTGTAGGCATATTAGTTGTCCAGTTTGTCCACCAACCTGATAGGGATGGTGATGGGTCTGTTTTATGTGATGGTTGCTTACTGAAATCTGTCTTCTTTGAAAACTACAGAAGGAAATTAATACTAAAATTTCAGTGTAAGTGTTAGGCTTAACAGTTGCTAACATTTATAGCAGAAAGTACCTTTTTCTTCAAATTAGGAAGATAATAATTTGTAGATATGTGATTCTGGAGATACCTTACCATTAGTACACACTTCTTTATCAACTTTTCCCTTGAATTTTTTTCCTGTGATTTTGGACCTTATCCTTAAACCTCAAAAACTACCTCAGGTTTTTTTGTGATAGGTAGTGATCAACTACAGTTAAACAGTTTAACATCTTTACAGCTGCTGTAAGAAGTAAGCAAAGTAAAAGAAGTTATATTTGAGCTACGCTTTTATTTCCTGTGTTGAAAAATTAGAATTTTTTTTTTGCCCCAGGCAATTAGATTCATTCTTTTTATTCTCCCAAAAGAGCATGATTTTCAAAAGGCTTTAATGCAGTCTATTTGTTGTTAGGGATCCTATGACTCGTTAAGTTCTCTACAGTGTCTCAAATGTTTGTGTTTACATAGCCCAAGAACAGAAACAGGAAATACTTTTTATTTTGTTTTGTTTTATTTTTAGACAGAGTCTCACTGTGTTGCCCAGGCTGGAGTGCAGTGGCTCGATCATACCTCAGCTGCCCCAAACTCCCAGGCTCAAGCGATCCTCCTGCCTCCGCGTCTTGAGTAGCTGGTACTACAGGCACATGCCACCATGCCCAGCTAATTTTTTTTTTATTTTTTATTTTCTGTAGAAACAGGGTCTCTCACTGTGTTGTGCAGGCTGATCTCAAACTCCCAGGCTCAAGCAGTCTTCCCACCCCAGCCTCCCAAAGTGCTAGGATTACAGGTGTGAGCCACCGTGCTGGCAAGGAAATACTTTTTTTGGTGGAAAAACCTTAGCATCTTGTGTTTGTATTTGGCAGGTATTTAGCTATAGTTTTCATTGAATTTTGAATGCATAGTTGACGAGTTTACCATATAAAAATGCGTATCTTAATAAAAATATCAGTTTTTTCAGATCAAAACTATTGCGTCATCAGGCACTCAGAATGCTCTTTGGAATCTACAAATGATTAGATTCATTTCCACCCACAGGGCGAAACATTGATTTCTATGTTTAATTAATTAAACTATATTTTATAGGTTAAATCATGAACTTCGAGGATGGGTTCATAGACATGAAGTAGAAAGGACCAAGTCAAGAAGAATGACAAATAATCAACAGAAAACCCGCATTCTTCAGGTTTGTTTCTGCTTGTCTTTGAACAATAGCTGGCATATTTGTTGGAAGGCTTCTCCCAGCTGGGTTGCTCTCTTCCCTGGAAGATTTGGTAAGCTTGAGCTTTAGCCACTCCCCACTGTCTCCTGCTGCTTCTGATGCAGTTGTCATTGCCACTGAAGTCTTCCTCCCAGGTTTTATAGCACTAGTTTAGAGTTTGTAGTATTAGTAGTTCCCTGATCAGGCATTGTATGATTTCTTGCTCTCACCTTCAAATTTGCTTTCAAGCCAGGAGTTCCTATGCATGGATATCTACATCAAATGTCTTTGGCACAATGGTATAATAAATAATACTGTTTATCTCCTCTCTTGTTAGAGCTTTTCAAAAAGAGAATGTTGAGACATGGGACAGTTTGGAAATGAAGACACATCCATGGAGGGCATTTCTGGACTTAGATATTTACCACTCTGGCTTAATGACAGATCTTACTTAGAATCTGTTAAGTGAGGCTTCCATCTCAATGTTGTTTGCCACAAAACACCATTAAGTCATTCCATCATTCATCAAATATTTGTTGTTAGCACTTAGACTAGCAATAGGCATATACAAGTTCCCAATAATGAGTCAAGGACTATTCTTGACCCTGAAATAAAGGAGTGAGTATGATAAAGTCCCCACCTTAATGGAGTTTACTCTCTAGTGGGAGAGCTAAACAATAAGCAAGCAAATAAATACACAAACACACTCAAAATTAGAGATGAGTTCTCTACAGAAACACAGAGCAGCATAGGAGGTTAGAATCTGAATTAAGAAATGAGTTACTAGACTGAGTGGTCAGGCAAGGCTTCTGAAGAAGTCTTACCTTAAGATGGCATTGTCAAGGTAATTAATGCTAGCTGTTATAACAGGCTCCAAAATCTTAGTAGCTTAATGGAATAAAAATTTTTCACTTGCACAAAATTTGACATCATCTTCTAGGATTGCTTTTCTCCAAGCAGCGAGTAAGGGGATCTGGGTTCATTCTACTGTGTAGCCCCAACAAGTTAAAATTCTTTGCTTACAGCTTGGGATGTTAGGGAAGAGAGAGTCTGGTGGATTATGCAAAATGTTTTAGGGAACAGGCCTGGATTTTAGACAATGTTTAGTTGGCTAAAACTCTTGTCACTTTACCCAACCTACTGCAAGAGAGACTGGAATCATGTATCTTTCTGTGTGCTCAAGAAGAAGAAAAGGGTTGGGTGAGAACATTGCTTTTGCCATAGACAGAAAAGTGACTGAAATAACAATGTAAAGATTTAGGGGAAAATCTGGAGCAAGAGCTTCTAGACAGAGGGAGCAGCAAATGTAAAGACCCTCAGGAGGGAACAGTTTGTATATTTGAGGAACATGAAGAAGCTGAGTACGACTGGAATGCAGGGGCTGAGGGAGAGTGGTGGATGAGATTAGAGAGGCAGCAGACAGAAGCACATAGCAAACTTCCTAGGCTTTCGTGGGAACTTTGGATTTCATCCTAGGTTTGAGGGGATGCCATTGAAAGGTTTGAGTAAGGGAGTGACTTGATCTGATTTATATTTTGAAAAATTTGTTGCTACATAAAGTGGACCGTGATAGGGAGCATGACTGGAAGTAGGGAGACAAGTTAAGAATGCATTTTAGTGAGCTAGGTGAGAGATTGTTGTGGTCCATACTAGTGTACTAGTGTGGTAGTCATGAAGGTGGCAGAAAGTACTTGGATGCTAAATATAGTTTGAAAGTAAAGCTTATATAAATTCTTGATATAATGATAAATCATATGCTTAGGTGACAGATGATTGGTGATACCATTTACTGAGACCAGTACTGGAGAAGGAGAAGTTAGAGGCAGGAGTCAATAATTTTAAATATGTTAAGTTTGATATGGCTATTAGGCACTCGAGTGGAGAAGTCAAGTGGACAATCAGGTATCTGGGTCTGGAGTTTAGGAGAGAGGTTGAAACTGGAAGTTTAATTTGCGGTGCTACTACCTAGAGAGAAATAAAGTGGGAAGAAAAGAGAGTGAGGTACCAAGCTCTGGGCCAGCTCCAACATTACAGGCTTAAAGAGAAAGAGGAACCAGTACTTGAAAAGGAATAAGGGTCGCTGGCCAGTAAAATAGAGAAAATGTAGGATAGTGGTGTCCCAAAACTCAAGCAAAGAAAGTTTTTAAAGAAGGGGATGTAGCAGTTAGTTACAGGGGCTAAGAGAGCTAAGAGACGCTGATTAAGCTAAAGAGTGAGGAATTACTTTTGGAATTGACCGTTAGAACTTGTTAGTGACCTTGGTGAAAGTTCTTTCCTTGGAGTGGTGATGGCAAAAGCCAACTGAAGTGGATTCAGGGAGGGAATAACAGAGGAGGAAGTGGAGAACATTATTTCAGGGTGATCCCTATACATGAGAATAGAGAAATGGGGTAGTTACAGGAATCAAGGAAGAGTTTTATTTTTTGGATGGGAAATCTTTCACCAAGTTTACATGCTAATGGAAACATCTTAAACTGTTTAATTATTTCATATTAATTGGAATCAGTATATGTTATGTTCCAAAGTGTATTAAAAGGACAATAAGAAACACGGGTTTTTAACTATTATGGGATTGTTTTCCTACATAAAATGAGGTTAGTGTTGGTGAGCTCAAACTGAAATTCTGAAATTTTGTAATTATCTACTGTGTGCTTCTCTTGGCCTCTCCAACAACTTTTTTCACCCACTATAGTAGGTAACTTTATTGGTTAGTACTTCTAGAGGCTGCAGGCAATCATTAACAATGTCACAAGCACCCCAAAGTCCCAAAGCTGCTTATTGGCATTGGAATGTGGAGTCTAGTACTTCAAAAATTCTTGTCTGTCAAAGCCTACACATCAGCTGCCACCATGGTCAAAGGAAAAATGGACTCTATCCCCCTTCTGCTTTCCAAGTATGAAGCAAGTGCATCTTATTGGCAGAATCTAAATTATATCCAGAACCCTGGTGGCAAAATAGTTTGAGTGATACAGGTTTCAGGCTTCCATCCTTTGCTATACAGAGGAAGAACACAGGAGTCAGGAATAGATCATTGCCAGTAGGTAATCCCACACAGCTAGTATAATGGACTTAATGAAAAATTAGATTAAAATTCTTGCTCCAAATGCTTTTTTTTTGGCCTTATCATTAGATATAATTTGTCATGTTTTTCTTTACTGTTCATTAGATAAATGAATTGAGCATTTACTGTGGAAGGGGTGCTTGGTATTCTTTAATCTTAAAGGAATTCCAATGCAAGAAAAAGAATTTTCTTTTAATTTTACTGTCTGTTCATTTGGAGGAGATTTGTAGTTTAGTCTTATTTCTTTCTATGCTATTTTGGGCACATATGTTTCTGTAGGGAACTTAGATATGCTCAGAATTATGGGAATCTTAGCTACTATAGAAGGGAATGATGGGGAAGAATCTGTATTTGTCAATCGTAAAGAAGTTCCTGGTTAGAGGAGGGAGAAGAATTTTTCATTCTGTTGTCAATGGCAAAGCATATTAAGATTTTAAACAATTCTCTTTCTTAATGTAAAGAGGCTATAACTGCTCGCCTTTTTCTTTTTTCATTTCAACCTTCTTTTCTTCCAGATACCACTTTCAGTTGCTAAGAGTATCCCAAAGTCTTACAAAATATTCTGTAATTTTAGTGAACTGACATTTCTTTGAAATATCTGCTGTATCTAAGCATTATTATATCTTTGACTTGACTGTCCTGTTTTCATAGTTCTACCTTCTTCCTAGACAGTTTACCTTTTAGAAAAGGTAAAGAGGAAAATTAATGAAATATCTTTCAAAATGAAGGCAAAATAAGGACATTTTCACTAGAGAAAACCAAGGGAATTCGTCTCCAGAAGACCTGCAGTGTAAGAAATGCTAAAGATGTTTTTTAAAGGACTTGGGTAAATGATACTAGAGAGAACCCCAGATTAGCAGGAAGTAAGAAAATCAGAATGGACAAATATTTGGGTAAAAAGCACAGGCCTTTAAAAAAAAAAAAAGACAAAAAAAGACAACTATCTTGTGTGTGTGTATTTAAATGTCTTTAAAAGACTGTTGTCTTTTTTTTTTTTTTTTTTTTTTGAGACGGAGTTTAGCTCTTATTACCGAGGCTGGAGTGCAATGGCGCGATCTCGGCTCACCGCAACCTCCGCCTCCTGGGTTCAGGCAATTCTCCTGCCTCAGCCTCCTGAGTAGCTGGGATTACAGGCACGCGCCACCACGCCCAGCTAATTTTTGTATTTTTAGTAGAGACGGGGTTTCACCATGTTGACCAGGATGGTCTCGATCTCTTGACCTCGTGATCCACCCGCCTTGGTCTCCCAAAGTGCTGGGATTACAGGCTTGAGCCACCGCGCCCAGCCGACTGTTGTCTTTTTTTAAGCAATAATAATAGCAATTTGTTGTGGGATTTATAGCTTATATAGAAGTGAAATATAAGACAATATGAACACAAAGAGAGGGAGGGATAAATAGAATTACATTCTTTTTTTTTTTTTTTTTTTTGAGACGGAGTTTCGCTCTTGTTACCCAGGCTGGAGTGCAATGGCACGATCTCGGCTCACCACAACCTCCGCCTCCTGGGTTCAGGCAATTCTCCTGCCTCAGCCTTCTGAGTAGCTGGGATTACAGGCACGTGCCACCATGCCCAGCTAATGTTTTGTATTTTTAGTAGAGACGGGGTTTCACCATGTTGACCAGGATGGTCTCGATCTCTTGACCTCGTGATCCACCCGCCTCGGCCTCCCAAAGTGCTGGGATTACAGGCTTGAGCCACCGTGCCCGGCAGAATTACACTCTTAATAAAGTTTTTATGTTGTTCAAATAATATTTCAAGATCTACTACAGTAACTTAGATCAAAGTATAAGCTCTAGAGCAACTACTAAAAGCCAACCTAAAGACGTACAGCTAGAGCCAGGCATGGTGGCTTGTTCCTATAATCTCAGCTACCAGGGAGGCTATGGCAGGAAGATTGATTGAGCCCAGGAGCTAAGAAGCTGTGGTGAGCTATGATCATGTCATTGCTCTCCTGCCTTGGGAACAGAACAAGACCCTGTTTCTTAAAAAGAAAAGAAGTATAGCTAAAAAGACGATGTAATAAATAAAAATGGAATGCTAAAAAAAAAAATGCAGTTTGATGAAAAGACAGAAAAAGAGAAACACATAAAGAATAAATAGAATAAATTAAAAATGCATACCAAGATGGTAGACTTAAATCCAACTATATTAGTAATTAAATTCAGAGGGCTAAACACATCAATTAAAAGGAAGAAATTTTCAAACTAGATTTTTTTAAAAAAGGAAAGATCCAGCTATATGTTGTTTATAAGAAATAAGATTTTAAATATGAAGATACCAACAGATGGAAAATAAAAGTGAAAAAGTGTGTATGCCATGCAAACATGAAGCATTAAAAAGCTGGCATGGCTATATTAATCAGAAAAAGTAGACTTCCTAACAAAGGTTATTCTGAGACAACAAAATAAATTTTTTATTGATAAGAGGAGCATACAAAGATTTAACAATTCTAAACATATAACAATAACAAAGCTTCAACATACACAAAGCAAAAAGTGACAGAACTAGAGAAACAGATCTGCAACATAATTGGACATTTTAACATCCTCTCATTTCTGTGTAAATGCCTCTCACATTTTTGCCAATTATGATCTTTTGCTAAACCCACACAGCTAAAAATGCAAAAGCTCATGACCAGTTTTTCAGAGCGTCCTTAGTGAATTGTTAAAACTCTTGGATAGGTAAACGGAATATCTATTTTCTGTTTACCTTCTATCTCTGTAACTTGGCTTTCCCTAAGGCCTACCCATTCCTTTCTGAGACTAGGGAAAGAAGTCTGGCTTCTTTCAGACTTCTTTGCTTATTTTATATGGGCCAAAGTAGTACAAATCATTTCAAATTCACCAGCTGTTTAATTCTGTTCATTTGAAACCTTGTATTTATCAACTAGCTATAATTTAGTTTTTGCTTTATTTACTATTTACGTGATAACTATTCCAGTAAGTATAGCATTTCATTATTTAACTGTGTGTTTCTTTTAATTTTATTGGTGATTTTTTTTCATTTGTTGTTAAAACATTAATTGAGCACCTACAATATTACAAGACCCACATTAGATTTTTATAAAGTAAGATCTTTGACTTGTTACAGAGCCAGAAGTTGGAAGCCCCATAGTCAACCCTGCATATTGGTTCCATCCACCAAACAAAATTGTTTCCTCTTCTTTTCTTTCTTAAACTTTTATACGTGCTCTTTTAGCACTTATCACATTGTATTGGTTTCCTGTATCTGTCTTCCCAGTTAAACTGCGAGCTTCGTAAAGGCAGAAGTCAAATATTTAATTTTGTAGCTTGGGCGCGTGTAGGTGCTTTGATTACTAAAATACGGATATATGGCCACAGTAATGAAGACATGATTAAAAAACTATTTAAATCATTGTTTGACAGGGTAAGATTACTTTCTAATGTAATAGAAGTTGGTAATATGCTCTTGAATGCTGATACCCTGACAAATCTCTTCTGAAAATCAGCTTTCAAAACTACCAGGGAGAATAAAAAGGCATGATGCAAAGCAAATGCTATGTGAAAGACAGGATTCCAGTGTAGCATATGTGGGCCACTAATGGGTCTAGATTGAACTGTTCTCTTGCCAAGAGTCATCAGTGAGAACTCTTTAATGATGGCTTAGTTCATAGATGTATTTTGGCATGAAGATCTCTGTGTTTAACTCAGTAAACAATAGGATCTAGGTTCATTATGGACCTTTCATACTTCTTAGGAACTTGTCATTGGTAAGAGAATTATTTTAGACAAGCATATATTGTTATATGTCCATTAAAACTTATGTGGCTTGGTCATAAAATTTGTGGTGC